>NC_081185.1:133556721-133910417 GCF_029867415.1 Vicia villosa
TTGAAACCTTTGTTGAAAGGTGTACTGAATGATTCTCTTAAAATAGAATGCAAAGCCAAATTAACTGAGAACTACCCTGCCCCAGGTTAAAAGTGCGGTATTTTCGTACAAAAAGAAAACATCTACTCCTTAGGCTCAAAGGGGTTGACGAGGGATTAGCATCCTTATATCTCCACTGTTTAGGAATTGAAACAATGCCTGTACATCGTCAGCACAGTCTGTTCAAAAGCATACTGTGTGAGGTTGCGGTATCGTCTTCGTCATCCTCCCTTAAAAGGTATACAACTTTAGCAGGAGTTGAGTATCATAAAACATATGCAAAGTAAAGATGCAGTTTAAATGAGTGATAACGAAATAATTTATTCAAGACAAACATATGCAATGCACTGATGATGATTTATTAAAACAGATAATGTCTATCATAATTTGAATGTTTAAACAAACAGAATAGAAATTGCACATGAAAGTAAATCTAATGATCTAAAGTTCATCCACTCTGACATCAATCAGTTTTGTCATGACTAGGCGAGGAAACGGTGATCACCACAGGAGTCTTAGGAAGATTGAACTCAACTTCGCCGGCATCGATCATGTCTTGAATCTTATTCTTCAGTGTCCAACAGTTATTGGTGTCATGTCCAGGACTATTAAAGTGATATGCACACCTTGCATTAGGATTATAACGAGAAGAGGAAGTACTAGGATTCCTCGGAGGGTCCTTCAAAGTGATTAGCCCTTTCTTCAGCAATTGTTGCAACGCTTCGGCCAGAGTCATATTGATCTTTGTGAATTGACGCTTAGGTGTATCCGACTTGTGTCTTTGTTGTGGAACTGGTGTAGAGATCAGAATTGCCCCTACAGATTGGTGGTGTTCATTGTGACCTTTCCGATTATACCCATCCTTAGCCATACGAGGTTCCTCAGGTGAGTTGAAGTCGATGATCTTGTCATTAATGAGGTCTTGAATCTTGTGCTTCAACGGTCCACAATCTTCGGTATCATGACCAGGACTATTCGAATGATAAGCACATCTCGCGTGGTACTTATACCCAGGAGTGGGATTAATAGGAAACGAGTAGGGAGGCAACAAAGTTATTAAGTTCTGATCGAGCAGTTGTTGTAGAGCTTGAGACAGCGGCATGTGCAGTGGGGTAAAGGCTCGCTTAGGTTTAGATCTATGTTTATCTTGACCACCTTGATGCTTATGTTGATTCTTCCCTTTCTCGATCAGAAGTGCCTTCAGTTCTTCTTGCCCCTTGGACAAATTCATAATCAAGGCTTGGAATTCAACATTATGAGTTTGGAGATTCTTGACAGATTGTTCGAGATCCATTTTCTTGCTGAAATAAACAGCGAGGTTGGATGAGAGGTCTATTGTAAGAAACCTGTTATGCGATGTTATGAATGCAAATGCAATATTTTCAAGGATCTTTAGGAATTTAGTTAGGAACATTAGAAATGGTTTGGTCGCGTCTTTGTCTGAAGAACTCTGATTCTTGGATGTTCTTCTTTGGGAATCAAGCTCACCATATCGAGTGGGTCATCGCCTCTGATTCGGAATACCTCTGAATTTGAAGGTACATGGCCAGAGGAAAATAAATCCTCTTGCCCCTTGATAGGTACGGTGTCTTTGATTTGGAAGGTATGTGACCAGAGGAAAATAAATCCTCTTGCCCCTTGATTAGGAATTCAGTCTTTGATTTGGAAGACATATGGCCAGAGGAAAATAAATCCTCTTGCCCCTTGATAGGTACGGTGTCTTTGATTAGGGCACCTGAAATTGTGCGCCCTAAATTCCAAGGATCCTTGAAAGGGTTAGTTAATATGATATGTTATGTCATGATGTCATGATGTCATGCACATGTAATGCATTAAGTAAGGCATATGGTAGTAAGGACGAAATGTCCTACAAGCAAATCCTGCAAGGAAATAGAAGGGTTAGTAGCACGCACAAGTAAGTCACGCAAGTCACACAATTTTTTGCTTAAGGCTTGCATGGAGTATCATCAGGTGTCCTTCCCAAGGGCATTTCTATGGATAAGGAGATTTTCTGCAACGGGTTCTAAAAGTTATCCAGAATTGTCAGCCCTTCTAAAGCACCCTCGGTCATGATACATTCGCATCATGCAATGATACTTTGAGAAAGAACCTATCTGAATTGTAGCATCGGGTAGCGACTAGTTCTCGACATTTGCCAAGAGTAGTCCCCCCACTACGTTCCTAAAGGCCAGGATGGGTTAAAGGTAACTAAAGGTCCTTGAGCTCCGGCGCACCCACAGACACATACATATACCTCCCTCATTTGAGAAAGGTGTGCATATGAATATGGAGTCCTAACTCAAGTGTGAACTTCATATTGACTCATCTCCCACATATGTGAAAGAGGTCGCCATGACTATGCCACTCCTAATCTTAAGTGTTCTTGAATCCGGGTATAGGATTCGTCCTTCAGTTAATTCCCAAAACGCCCCTGAAAAATAAAACAAACAAAGCAAACAATAGAAAACATTTAAAGTGAATCCTAAACTTTTAAGGTAACCCCTCTTTTATTCGAAGAAATCCCCAGCAGAGTCGCCAGTTCTGTAATACGGTGAACTGACTTTTTATCGAAATGTCGCGGTTAAGCAAGAGTCGCCACCGACTTTTATTTTATCCAAATTAAATCAGAAAGGCTAAAAGAAACAGGAAAACACCCTTTAAAAAGATTTGAGTTCGGGGGGTAAATTATGCAAAGGGAAGGTTTAAAAAGCACCCTTTGCATCCATGGTTTTCCATGGGCTCTTAATTTGCTTTGCTCTTTTGTTTTCAGAAATGTAGAAGAAGCGAACACGGACTTTAGCTCGTAAATGAGCGTAGCCATATTGAAGAATTATGAGAAAGAATATTGAAAATGTTTTAGAGCAAGGCAAAGCAATTTAAGGGCAATTTACCTTATATTTGAAAATCAATTCCTTTTAGCCTTTCAGGGTGAAAGGGTCTATCCTTGCCATAAAGGGCAGGAAGCCTTTCATTTGGAGGTTGAAGGGTCATCGCGTTGTCGTTCGCCAAAGACTGACCCATGCCATAGAGGGGCAGGTAGTCTAAGGGAAGGACCATAACAGCCTTATTCGTAGGCAACCAGAGGATACCTCAGCCTCTTTCGTAGGCAACTTCCGAGGGTCGAGGTCATATAGTGTATCGAAGGCAGCATCATTAGGGTCGTATGACCTTTATTTATCGAGGCAGCATGGCTGAGGTATCCTCGTATTCGAGGGACATGGCTTATTCTGCAAAAAACACAAAGGCAACAGGCAACAGGCAACAGGCAACAGGCAACAAGGCAACAAGGCAACAGAGAGGTTACCCCAAAGGCGTGCGTGTGTGCGACAATCACGTGGTTCAATTCGAAATATATTATCTTATAATTTAATGACTCTAATTCAGTTCAAAGTTGCACTCCCTAAATTACTAACCACGCAATATAATAGCAATATGGGGAAGGGGAAAATGAAACCAGCGGATCCCCAATGGGGTTTGGCATAAGTAATAATAAAAGACAGAAAATATCAGGGTTAGGGTTTAGGGTTACCAATACTCGTAGCTTTGGCAATCGACAAACCCTGAAAATTGGAAAAGAAATAATAAACAGAAGGGTGAGTGCATTATTAGTTCGGAGACAAACGGGATTAACCCTAAAATAAAGAATAAATAAATTTAAAATAATAAAATAGACAAAGGTACTTAGCTCTGATTTGATCTGATAGGGTTGGCGAGAAACCTCGGAGTTAACCCTGAAAAATGGCAAAGGCGGAGGAATAAAGGCAAAACCAACCCTAATCTTAAAAGGAAACCAAATAGACTTTAAAACAAAAAGAATAGGGTACTTAGCTTTGAGTCTTGATTGGGCGCGTTGTCGGAAGGAACCATGTTGATAACCCTGAAAAGGCATAAAATAAAAACATTCAGTGTAGGGTATGATCTTCGTAAACCCTGATTCGGGTACAAATTAATACGAAGGAAAACCATTTAATTAATTATTGGTCTCGCGACCTAATTAATTAAATCGGGATAAAAAATTAAATCGAGTGTAAAAACAAATTTTAGGAATTTCTTAGAATTAAAATAAAATAAATATGAATTTTTAAAGATTTTAGTAGTTAAATTAACATAAAATAGATTAAATAATATATATATATAAAACATATAAATATTAATATATGAATAAATAAAATAATAGTTATCATTATTATATAAAATAAATATGAAGAAAAAAAATAATATATGAAGTTTTATTAAAATAAAAGAAAAAAAGAAACAATTAAAAACATATATTATTAATATATAAAAAAAATAGATTTATGTAATTAAATAAATTTGGAAAAAGAACTTAGCTGTGATCGTATGTGGCAAGGCTGCATGTCCATGTAATGATCCTCCAATCCTAGTACACTGGATTTAGAACGTTGCAGATCTGATGGTTGGAGTTGAAGGTGCACCGTGGACATGAACTGACAAGCTGCGCAGGATTGGTAAGAGCAAGGGAACAAATGTTTCAAAAAAAAAGGTGTCGCTGGCCAGGTTCGAACAGGCGTCTTTATGCATTAACGCCTTTGCACATACCTCCCTCCACTAGGCCATTCGTTTTTCGCTGCCAAACAAACACGCGCTAAACATGATATATGAAAAATAAGACGTTTCAATAATTCAAACGAAACTGAGCGCGCGTTCCACTGTTCATCTTCTCCATTGGTCCATGTTGCTTTGCTACGAATTGGCTAGAAACCTGCTACGATACAGATAGTAGCTAATACCTGCGTGCATAAACATCAAGAAACAGACGCGGAAAAAAGGATGAAAACAACCCAAATCAACTCAAAATTTCCTCACGAATCCAGTGAACCTCTTAATTTCGCGTGAAATTGGCTCTAAATACCTTTCCCCAAAAATACGAAAATAAACCCTAACAATGGTGTATGGTTACTTTCGGTCCAAAAATCAAATCAAAGTATTCAAACATGTTAGAAACATCATCAATAACCAGAATATGCAATTAAAATCATGGAATAATGCATGTATTAAGGAAACCGATTCTGAAAATAGTGAGGTAAACCGTGAGTTGTTGATGATGAACCTGGATGTTTCAAGCCTTATTTGTGATTGAGAAAGGATCAGTGATGTTCCAGGAATGTGTTAGTATCTCCAAAACTCTTTGAATTCGCCTCACTTGCCAAGAACCAATTTGATTTTTTCCTTAATTTTGGTACTCGGGTTTGATCTTCTTGGAGCTGCAAAACCTAATGAATTCCTCCCCCTTTGCCTCAGAATATGTTTAGGTACTTATAGAGAGTGCATTAGGGTAACAAAATTGAAAGCAATCTTGTTGAATCTTGATATTGAATTTTTGAGAAATTTGATTTGTAAAACCTTCTAAAATAGGCCAATTTCAATCCAATCTCCTTTAATTCTATTTTGCACGAAAATATATAATTTAGGATATATTATTGATAATTGAATTGATTCAAATTGATCCTATAAACCAAATCTTTGATTTTCTATTGATTTACTTATTTTTAATCATTTTTAAATGAATAAAAATTTATAATAAATCAAATAAATCACATAATTTCGTGGCCATTGGTTTATGGGCTTTCCATGTCATGAGGAACAAGTTTGGATCTTAAAAATATAGGCCCATTAGCAAGAAATTCAAAACTCCTTCACATTTTCCCCTCCAAAATAGTCCAACTTTGACAAGGTCTATCTCTCTCAATTTTTGAGGTATGGAAGTGTTCTAGGACTTTTTAGAAACCTTGGGGAGTCCTCTGACCAGTGTCTTTGGTCTCATATCAAAATCATTTTCCATACTCATTTTATGTCCTTTTGAAAAAAGTGTCTTTTTGTTGACTTTTGAAAAGGACCTATAATGTTTTAGCCCATATCTCTCAAATGAAGCATTTTTGGACTTGGTATGTGAGAGACAATTTTGTAGAGAATCAAATTTCCTTCAAAATGAGCTTTGGATGGAAAATTTCTGATGTTCCATGTGAGAGTTATGGCTGGTCAAAGTTCAGTTGACTTTTCCTATACAAAACCCTAATTTAGAAACTTTTTGATTTGTTGATTTTTTATCTTTCCTTGATGAACCATGATCAATTCTTGATCAAATGGTGAATGATACTTCAATGTGAGGGTCTTGACAAAAAATCAGGAGTTTTGACTTTATTTTGACCACAGTTGACCTTTTAGGTCAACCAGTCGACTGTTGACTTTCTGAACTTTTGAGTGACCAGAGCTTTGAGATAGGCCTTGATACTTGTCATGGAAGTAATTTGGGATACATTGAGCCATATGAGATGTCTTGGAGCCATTGATTCAGTGATTTTCCTTTGAAAGAACCAAACCCTAGTTCAGAGCCTTTGTGTAGGGGAAAGTGTCTGGAAGCTTTGTGTGTTGATATGAATTTGTGTAAGAGAAATTGTGTGGGCAAATTTTGGGGTATGACAGCTGCCCCTGTTCAATTATCTTAAACCTGAAGATGTAGAGTGGTTTGTATGTCAGTCGGTATCTGAAGGTGGAAGATGATTGAACACTAGAATACCAAGAAATTTGCCCTAGCTGGAGTAGGGACTTTTGTCGGAGATGGGCTTAAAGATGCCATCTAGATGTTGAGACTGAAGTGTTTGAGAAGTAGTTGTTTAGAGATGGGCTTAAAGATGCCATCTGACTTGATAAGCTCGAGAATTAGAATATGTCGTACGTTAGACTGTTTCTAGTTTGCATCATCAGATGTCTGGAAAAGCCGTATGTTAGGCTGAAGAATAAATCATGCGTTAGATCATTCTTAATTGCATCCTCAGATGTCTGGAAAACCGTGCGTTAGGTCGGAGAATAAATCGTGCGTTAGACTATTCTCAATTGCATCCTCAGATGTCTGGAAAACCGTGCGTTAGGTTGATGGATAAGTCGTGCGTTAGACTGATTGCATCCTCAGATGTCTGGAAAACCGTATGTTAGGCTGAAGAATAAATCATGCGTTAGATCATTCTTAATTGCATCCTCAGATGTCTGGAAAACCGTGCGTTAGGTCGGAGAATAAATCGTGCGTTAGACTATTCTCAATTGCATCCTCAGATGTCTGGAAAACCGTGCGTTAGGTTGATGGATAAGTCGTGCGTTAGACTGATCCAAATTGCATCCTCAGATGTCTGGAAAACCGTGCGTTAGGTTGATGGATAAGTCGTGCGTTAGACTAATCCAAATTGCATCCTCAGATGTCTGGAAAACCGTGCGTTAGGTTGATGGATAAGTCGTGCGTTAGACTAATCCAAATTGCATCCGTAGATGTATGGAGTACCGTGCGTTAGGCTTTGAATAAGATTCGAATCTTTGTAATGTACCTGTCAGATAATATTCACTTGGTAACAATGTCAGTTTTATGCAATGTTTATGATGTATGTAATGAATGAGATGGAGTTCTCAAAAATAAATGGAGCGCTTTGTATGTTATGTATGAATTATAAATGCATGCAAGGTATGAATATGCATGTGATGTATATGATGTATGGATATGATTTATGTTGCTCGAAGCATCTTGATTGAGAAGATAAATCTCTGTGTCATTGTGAGTTTGATGTTTTGATCTTTTCTTGGAGATGCTCAGCTGGGGATTTATGATTTCTTGCTTGGGGATGATCAGTAACTTGATGTACCCTGTTTGGGGATTTAGAGATATTAATAAACCATGTTTGGAGAAAAGAGGAAGGACGGGGAATCAGTATTGTTGAAGATGTAAACTTTGTTGGGGAGTCATGTCTTTGTCGGGACGAGAACGTTTGAAGATGTCTTCTTAATGATTACTCTGCGGGGAGGTGGTGGTTTTGTGAACCTGGCTCTGTGGGGAGACATGGGTGTCTTGAAAGTTGCCCCCAGTATTGTAGTAAATTACTACTCGATTCAGGACACGCCACTGAGTATTGATCAAGATGTTGAACTGGACTTGCATAGATTTGCCCCAGTTAGCAGGAACTTTGGAAAGATTCGCCTCGCGAGGATTTTATGAGATGTGCACGATGGGCGACATGCCCCTAGTACTTAGCATGATGCCCCTGACTGATCGGGACATAGCTTGAAACCCACTTGGGATGCACGCCTTTGGCTATTTGGCATTTGAAAGATTCTTGGGATCTTGACTTGATTGCCCCAGATTGATTGGGCACAGCGTGCCATGCCCCTTGTATACGTAGAGACATTGCTTCTCGGAGTAATCTTGTCTGTCGGGATAACTTTCAGTCATTAATTGTACCCTGTGCAAGTTCTTTCTGATGCTAACATTTGAAATTATGTAGCAGAATCGTTTAATAATGAATTCATGAGCTGCAATGCATACGTTTGTCTTGATTTTTTTGTTGAAAAATATTAAAACAGGAGATGCAAAAGTGTGATGTTTGTAAAAACGTGATATTTGTAACAATGTGATGTTTGTAAAAACTTGATATCAACTCAGCATTAGTGGTAAACCTTAAGGAGTCGGGATACCTTTGTTGTGTCAGTATGCTTTCGAATTAACCATGCTTCAATTAGGACTTTCAAGGGTTGTAACGTGGCTTGGTTCACGGTTTAAGAAACAAAAGATAAAGGCTCAAAATTTATTTGTACCCATCCCAATCTTCGTGATGTTCTTCGATCCTATGCTCAGTTAATTCGACTTATGCATTCATGTTCCAAGAGACTTTTGGATTTGCACCTTCGATAATGACGATAGTTCGCAAGCAATGAGAACTTTTGAGATGACAGTCACTTCTTCCTTTTGGTAGTCACAACTTTGAGTCGTTCCGGAATTTATTGACTTCTCTTTTTTCATCTTTTTGATATCCCTAACTTTTGCCTGAACTGTCTTTTTTGATCTTACAGTCAGCGGGATGCCTTGATTTTTGCCTAAGTCATCTTTTGATTTTTGACTTAGCAAGCTTTTCTTTCTATATATGTTTTTCATTTTTTCTTTTTGAAAGATATTGACTGTCTTGCTTAACGATTGATGAAACATCTTTGGCTTTTGATCGACATCTCCAACACTTCTTTGATGTGTGCGGATGAACGCTTGTGATTGAAACCTTTGTTGAAAGGTGTACTGAATGATTCTCTTAAAATAGAATGCAAAGCCAAATTATTCTAGCAGTCGGCACCGTCTTAGATACAAACTACGCAGAGAGTCGATGAATATAAGTGTATGATCCTCATAATAATTATGTGTTCAGCTATAAGAAGAAATGTGCCTACTAAGTAAGGTGATCCTCACAAGATCATTTAACCTAACGGTCGCAAATCTCATATACAAAGAATCTAAAAACTCACTGTCGATTGGTTCAGAAGTCATCTGGTAATGAACTTGGTAGGAAGGACTATTGTCCGATTCCCCACAATCTACAAGTGAATGCTAAGGAGTATACCACATATTGTGCCAGAACTCCATGAGAAGGATCATAGTCACTAACCGACTACTCTGCTATGTGCGTGTCAAGATAATGGGCTTAATGTGATTGCGCGCGAATGAAAAGGGTGAAACATGATGACAAGTCAAATAGGTCGAGCTATAATGGCATGATTCGGATTGGTATGCATACTGGGAGTTGTTTAGTGTTGTTACTATAGGTTTATTGCTAAGATTCGTTATTTCCGAATAAGAACACTATGTAGCTAAGTATGACTGAACGACGTGGTGGAAGTGTGTTTCATTTATCTTTATCTTCTTATTTTGCTTGAGGACAAGCAAAGGTTCAAGTCTGGGGGAATTTGATAACACGATTTTATATCGTATATTTAGCCTAAAATCCATAGATATTTATAGCATTTTCCGTTTATTATGTTAATTTATTATGATATTACGCGTGTATTTGCTTTGTTTCAGGTTTTACACTTCAATTACGACTATTTGCGAAAAGGAAAGAAAATCGAGCTTAAATGACCAATATTTATGCTTAAAAGACGAAAAGGGGTGCTGAAACGAAAGAGGGGTGCAATTAGGACCCAAAAGGCCCAAAAGAGCGAACCAGCCCACAAAGGAACAAAATTGCGTGGCCCAAACCTGCCCAGCAAGTGGAGACGCACGTCTCCACATCCTCTATGCCACGTCAGCAAAGGGAGACGCACGTCTCCATGTTCCTACATCTTCTCCACTTGAGACGCACGTCTCAAGTCACGTACCCAGTCTCCCTGAAGAATCGGAGACGCACGTCTCCAAGTCCTGGTCTGCAAAAAGCTCCGTTTCTCACGCAAAGCAACTGCAAAGCCTCACCTATAAATAGAGGCAGTCACTTCAGTCCAAAAGGGGGTCCGATTTCCTGCCAACGAAGTGCTGCCGAAATTGTACCGCGAACTGCTTTTCCTTATTCTGCTTTCATTTAACCGTCTATTTTCTCACAACGATTTCTACACTGGAAATTGTTGTGAACTTTTCATAGATCTAGCCTTACGTTAGGTTTATCGCTTTATTTTCCTTGTTTTTATTTTCTGCCATTTAAATTCCGAAGAACGATCCAGCCAACCTGTGGTGGAAGTTCGAGTACTTCAAGATTCAATTCAATCCAGATTTATTTTAATTCAGGTTTTTTATTTACCGCCTTATTTATATTATTTATTTGCATGATATATTATATGCCATTTAATATGCTTATTATTATGAACCGAACCGATTTATGCATGTTTAATCGTATTAATATGTCTGGCTAAAATACTAAAGGTGTCGGTATGTAAAGTAAGTTAACCGTAGGGGTCCGAAATAAATTGGCTTAAATTATGTTTTATTAATTATCACTTATTTTTGGTTTATATGTCTAGTTTGAGTTAGTAAGTCTTAAAACCAATAGAGCGAAAGTTTGAGGGATTAGGACGGTCAAAGGTTAAAATCAATAGAGCGAAAGTTTGAGATCTTTAACTGGATAGTAGACATAGGACATTAGTTTTAAGGATGGCGAAAGCGTATTAAAACTAATTGGAACTTATTTATTTTCAAAAATTGTTTTTACACTCGAGCGGGATGGCGAAAGCGTACGTTAGGGATATTAGCATGTTCCGAGTCAACAGAGCGAAAGTTTGAGATTAGGAGATTTAAATAGATAACGACCTCGTAAAATAGGCATTTTATTAATTACATTGTTTCCAAAAAGCTCTTCTAAAATCTAATGGGATGGCGAAAGCGTACATTAGGATTAGGATAGTAGTCTGACTCAACAGAGCGAAAGTTTGAGACGAGGATTTTTAACCAATTGGAATTAGTAAAGATTTTTAATTTAATTATGCAAAAGCCAATGGACCTTCGGATTACCTTTAGTTAAACGAAATACATACTGATACCTGTCTTTTATTATTATTCTTTATTCTCTCACAATCACTTTCCCTTAGGAACAATCGAAATTTTAGTACTCCTAGCTTTACATAGTAACCTTAGATAACGGTAGATCGATTCATAGTCCCTGTGGATTCGATATCTTTTAAAACTACACGACACGACTGTGCACTTGCAGTTATCAGATTTATAGACACGTAAAGTCGCGATCAATATTCTTGTAAACACACAAAATATGGAATACAGAATTTTCCAATTCCACTCTCTGCTATTCTGTTAACACCTTATAAGAAAAATAAGATACAAGGACAAAACTAAAAAGTACGCTAATTTACAGGGACCAAAAGACTATTTAAGCTAATATTATCAGTAAAATTGCGGAAATTTGAGATGAATGTCATGTCATAACTATTTAAATTTAAAATAGAAGATTAGTTTCATGAATCATCTAAAATATGGATCAAAATGTATGAATTTAAAATAAAAAAGTTAAGGTTGTAAATTATTTAAAGGGAAAGGTTAACCATTGCCCTTGGGACACTCTTTAATTGATTAAAATAGTAAGTTTTTATTAAAATGCGTGTATTTAATGCATTGAAAATATATTGGAAATTGAAATATTGACTTTTATAAAGAATATTTTCTTTATTTAGTATGTTTAAATAATGCCCTGAGAACACTTGGCAAGACCCTTATTAAAAATAGAGAGAACAAAACATTTGAACTTAAAATAACTAGATCACCGACCCGTGCTTCGCACAGATATATTAGAAATAAAATTATGTTTATAATAATTAATATTTAATTTTTTATTTACATATAAAATTATTTTATAGGCCATTTAGATTATGTTTGCAATTATATTATTAATATTTTAATGTGAAAGCATATAAAATTATGTTGTAGCTCATTTAAATTATGTTTGTAATTAAACTATTAATTTTTTAATGTGAAAGACAATAAATTAAAAAAATACTATGATAATCTAAAATGTATAAATTTTAAAAAAAAAAAATTAATTAACAAAAGAATATTATTAAATACTTCTTTGTAAACTACATTTGATGTTGTATCTATATCTTCACATTCATCATTGGCCACTAATATCTTTAACCATTTCCTTGAAGTAACCCTTGATATGGCAACATATAATTGTCCATGAAAAAAATTGATTGTGGTAGATATACTCTAACATGTTTGAGTGATTATCCTTACTTTTATTGATAGTGGTGCCAAATGAAAGAATAAAAAGAAATTGACGTCGTTGAAATTTGAAAGAGATTCTTTTGTCAAAAGGATAATTAAAAATATAAAAAATAGTTAATTGAAAAAATAAAATATATTTTAGAGTTTTTACTTAAGTTTAATTGTCCCTGGAAATTCATCATAGTATAATATATTCGTAGATTCTTTTACATGTACATGTATATGTATATGTATATGTAGATTTTTATTTTTATTTAATTTTATTATTAAAATGATTAATTACACTTCAAGACATTTGATATGTACTACTATTAATGTGTATAAGACCGTGAACCAATACATACGGAAAAACTTATACACAAATATTAATTACACCGCTTATGTAAAACATAATCAAAGAAATATTTGAAGAATAAATGATATATTTTTTATAATTAACATTTCTCTAGGTGATAGATGATTATGAAATTTTACTCTACACTAAACATTATGTCCAAACATAATACATGTTTGTTCAATAAACACTTTATATGATGATAATATCACAAAAATTTGAGAAATCATTATACTTATTCTACAATACTTACATCTATTTCGAATTGAAACATTGCACCCATAAAATAACAAACTAACAAATACTATATCAATACAATAGGATTTTTATCGATGTATATATTAGAGTTAAAGACATTTACTTGTGCACCTACATGAATAATCATTTCACAGAACTCCCAAGCATGCAACAATGATTCAACACAAAGTTATGATCTTCTCCTGATTCAAATCATCCAATAAAAGATAATTAGATAGAAAGTTACAATAGTAGAGAAATAAAAGTTGTATCAATATAAAAGAGAATTGAAATATTTATAGTATAATAATTTGAGTCTCTATTATGTCACAAAAACTAATATTGAGGAGTATAAGTTAAGAGATACTAAAATTTTTATCATATAAAATTGAAGAGAACCACCAACGATTTGTATTTAGAACACATTGATACTTCAATATCACATATTTATATACAAAATAATAACTGACATCATAATAACAAATAATGACTAATAAAATTATTAATTAAAATTTATATTAATGCAATAAAAGGGATAAGTGTTCATTATCATGAAAGAAAATGAGTTACAGAATATTAAAAAATGTAGCTTGAGGATTATGAATATGAGTTCCGCAATATATTTATTTAGTTTATCAAAATCTTCTAGTAATAATCTAATAAATTACTAAAAAAAATAATGTAATCGTTTGATTTATGTGTTTTTCCTCAATAAATCAGGAAATTAATATATATAAAATGATAACTGACATGTTATTTTGATATAATAATTAAAATATATACAAAATTAAAATATAATTACTATCATCTAAATTTATGTAATAAAAAATTAAATGTTCAAATGATTTACATATCATTATAATATCATTAATAGTTTTGATCCTAACACAATCACGTGAAAGAACATCACAGAAAGAAAACTTCAAAATTGAACCATCATAAAACTAAATAACCAAATAATTATGAGTTGTTAAGCCAAGAACTGTTCTTGGATTCTTCGGAAAATTATGGATAGGAGAGTAGACATTGCTAGCTTCCCCACGGTATGGGCTGATATGTTGATTGGCATCATTTGATGTGCCATAATATTGCTAGGCCTCATGCGAAAATGTTGTTGTGGCTGGTGTGTCAAGGACGTTTGGCGACCAAGGAAAGACTGCACAAAATGGGAATGATTCATCACACGAATTGCGAACTCTGTGGTGTAGCTATTGAAAATCTGAGCACTGTATGTTTGAATGTAAATATGCAAGCAGCATCTGGAATATTATTCTGCAGTGGTGTTGAAAGAGTATACTGGAGTACTTTTCGTTTATATCGTATCCACAGGGATTATTGCGATACCACCGCCGTTCTATAGCCTATTTTGTCTTGAGTTAAGGTTACTTTGGTTTTGAGTTTGCAAAAGATCATTCAATATTTTAGTAGCAAAGAGTAAATTAATGAAAGTTCTAAGTTTAAAAAAAAATGTATCAAGATTCGATTTCATCGACCTAACTTTGTATGTCTCCTTATAAATATATGTATATGAACTCATTAACGATAAATATAATTACATATCGACGTCTATACCGTCCGTGTCCGCAACGATATAGCTGGATTTACCGTATTATTTAATCGTCGATTTCTCCACCGTTTAAACAATACAAATAACGTTTTAAAACCGATACAAAGTAAACATCAAACACTAAATCCATGTCTGCAACTTATAGTTTGATAGATGATAAAGTTAGGTCTAGATACAAAAATTGATGTCTCAAACATTTATACCATAGAAAAGCTTTAATAAACAAACTAAGCCATCTATGTTGATCATCATTTGTTCATACATAACATATTCACAAGAAAAACATACAAAAGTCAAGGAGGATTACATCTTATCTTGATACAAAAGAGATTTAGCTATCCATAGAAATGGTAGCTTGCTCAATAAGGTAAGGATGAAGAATGACAAGCATCTACGACGATTAATCGACGATTAAGGCTTTAATTCTCCAATTCTTCAGTTGCTACAGTAGTTTGTGGTTCTTTGAGCTCTCAAGAAGATGGAAAAATATCTTATTTGCTCCTTAAATAGCAATTCTGTTTTCTGTCCAGGGCGCGTCGCGCCCTCTAGCGCGCATCGCGCCATTACACTAGAATGTTAAACCGCCCAAGCGCGCCACGCGCGCTTCTCTCTGCTGGAAGCTTCAAGAAAATATCTGGCCCAGGGCGCGACGCGCCCTATTACCGCGTGACGCGCGCTATGCTCTGCCCACCAGTCTTCAAACATGGCCAAAACAAGCTCAAAGCTTCCCAAAATTAGCTAAGACCTATAAAATCATAACTAAAACACATATTAACATAAAATAAAAGCTAAAAATTATAAACTACAAATAATTATCTAAAACTACAGGGAATTGTACGAATACTTGATAAAAACGGTCGAAAGGTGCCACTAATTAAACTAAATATTAACACAATTTGGCACCTAACAACTCTCCCCAACTTAAACTCTTGTTTGTCCTCAAACAAAAAAATGATAAATTACCGGGAACACAAAATATCAACAATGAAACAACCAAGCAGAAACAAGAACAATTGAATGGTTCAAATTCCAAAAGTACACAAAGATCAATCCTTACCAATTTCAATCAAAGTACCATGATAAAGATGCTAATCCTTTATGCAAATTCTATGTCAGAAATTTCACAAGCAACAGAAGTTCAAGAATGAATCACACCTACGCACTTCTCTATTGAGAGAACAAAAATGGAGGA
The DNA here is from genome assembly GCF_029867415.1 of Vicia villosa. NCBI lineage: Eukaryota > Viridiplantae > Streptophyta > Magnoliopsida > Fabales > Fabaceae > Vicia > Vicia villosa. Next base: position 133,572,578 of record NC_081185.1, read on the forward strand.
TCCTAACACTCACCAGACAATGACGCAAACATCCAGAATTGATTATGAACTCATCTAAACAAAAGATATATAAAAAGCGTAAAAGCATGAATCACAAAGGACTTCAGGGTTGTATCTTGGCTTGGTTAACAAGGAAGTGTCATTTCTCACGGTCATTGAAACGAAAGTGTCAAAACCTAAGAGAGCATTCAATTACAATTCAATCCTCACAACCACACCAACCAAGTTTACCACATTATTCTATCCATCATTTCCTTTCTTCTACTTGCTCAAGGGTCACAAAAAAATTTCTTCTCTTTTTTTTTTCTTTTCTCTTTTATTTACTATATACATATATACATATATATATATATATACCCCTTGAGCAACATCTTTTTTTTATCCCCACCAATGTACACCTTTATTTCATTCTCCCCAACTTGTATATTACCATCACATAATTAAGAATGCTCCCTATTCTAAGGCAAAAAGGAATCAATCCTAACCATCTTTCATGGCAACAGTTCAAGGTAAAAAGGAAATCATCAAGATTCTATCAAAAATCGGTAGAGAGATCAATATACAACACAAGCTTAACCGATAAGAATCTTGGCAAACAGCTCAAAGTGGTTAGCAAATACTCACACACTCACCGGGTAGGTTACATTTGGATAGGAAGTTATTCTCATAGTGCGGAACAAAACGCCTTGATCACTTTCATGCTTAACACAATTTAATAAAAATGCAAGATTAATCATAAGGAAAACGAGTTAAAACGCACATTGCTGGTATCCAACACAATTATATATATACAGTGGAAAGTCTCCTCACAACTAAATCTGGGCTAAAGTGATTCACAATTGAACTAATTTTACCAACAGAAATTACTGACAACTAATTTGTACAATTAAAAGCATCAGAATCAAAGGTACTTGATAAATAAAACGATAAAGGATGTACCTTGCACGTACAGTTTTCAACTTATATCATCACCACTCAAATTGTATTGCATCACCCACATTCATCGTGACAACAAAAATTCGTGTTCCAGCTAATTAATCATCAGGACAACTATCAAAAACCATTATTTCTTCAACATAAACACTAAAATAAAACTACTTAAAAATAAATGCGATAATAAAATAAACTGAACTTATATATATAAAAAAAGCCACACCAAACGGTATTAACTATCCAAAGGCGTAAACTTAGCCTTTCAAAGTACCTCATCCAAAAGGATGGAACAAAATTAAAAACAAAGCAACAAAAAAATATTGTTCTAACATGCTAACATAAAAAAACTAAAAACAGCAAAACATAAAAAAAAAAAAATCTACTCCTCATCGGAAGTCTCCTGATCATCCTGCTCCATCCCCTCCTCAGGATCTGGCCTGCCCTCAGACCATGAAGCATAAGCAGAAAGATCATCCCTGGAACCTACAGGCTGCTGGAGAGATAACTGCCGGATGGAATCCTGCAAAAACATAAAAGCTCTTTGATGCGCCATGTGCATCTGATAGTTCCAATCACTTGCATCACCATACTGAGAACCAACAGGCGATGCAGCAGCGACCGGAATAGCTCGAGCAGCATCAGGAAGGTCAGGTGCATTAGCAGCAACACTATGAGGACGGCCTCCAGGAAGACAGTACCTGTTAGCAAAAATATCATCTATAACACCATCCATGGGAATCATTCCGCCAGGTGGAAACCGGACTCCAGCTTTCCTGCACAAACCCATAATAAGTCCAGGAAAAATCAATCTATATTTTACCCCATCACCATGACGAGTCCCATTTAGGGCGACTCTCTTCAGCTCATTCGCCACAATCCTCGATACATCCATATTATCGCCATTCAAGATACACTGAACCGGTCCTGAAATATCAATGGTGATGGAGGAATTGTGACTTCGTGGCCTTATGTTGTAAAGGACCACCGAGGTCACCAACTGAGCCTCCTCCGTCAACTGAGTACGAGTAAATATCTTTAGTAGCCCAGCCCTAGTCAGAGTATAAGTAAAACCAGGACAACAAATCTTTTCCCTAATACTCTCCACGTCCCAATTGCCTCTATTCAACTTGGGATGGTACTCACATTCTTCCACCAAAGCTAGAGGATTGTCAAGATAATCGAATATTGCATATTTGCTAAAGTCAATGACCTTACCTCTTACCCATGTTGTAAACGGGTATGCTTCAGTGCCTACCCAATTGCTCGGAGGCAAAGCGTTTGCATAGAACTCTCTGACAATCTCCACCTGATAGAATTGCCCTGGAGTGAACAATTTGTCCCAGTAAGTGTCAGACAAAGCAGTCCACGCCCTTTGGAAGTGGCCGTGGTCCACAGGAACTACCGTGCGCTCGCTCCATACGACACAGCTTTCAAGATCATGGTACCTAGCCTCCTGATCCGGTCCTTGAAATTTTGACCGATCAAATCTAGCAGCCTTCTTTCTTTTCAACAGAGGTGCCATATCTGCACAATTTAAACAAACGAGACACACACAAATTGAAACAAAGTTAGCACTCTTAAGCAAATCCTCACAATAGAAGCACACATCAGTCCACATTCATCATCAAACTACTAAATAGGCCTTACTACACACTTAGGGCAAAATAAAAAAAATTCACATCAGCATACAGGGCGCGACACGCGCTTAACAGGGCGCGACGCGCGCTCTGCGAAACCCAGAAAAAAACTTCATTTTTTTTGGAAAACAGAAGAGGAGAATATGCTTCTCCTCCCTTCTAAGGGTCTCAGCAAGCATTATATACAGAAATTACATGGTTTCTACCCTAGTTTTTCAAAATTATCAAGAAATTCCTAAATCTAAAAACCTAACTTCTAAAACTATATTAATGGAAAGAAAAGGGAACAAGAACAAACCTTTGTTGATGATGACAATGGAGAGATGAAAATTAGTGAGGAAATTTGCACAAGAAACTAAGAGCTTTGTGTGTGTTTTGTTTTTTCTTTCTTGAAACAAAGAGGAAAAGGGTGAATGATGGAGGCAACAGACCTCCAAAACCCTAACTTCCTTTCTAAACTCGGTTTGGGTCGGGCCCAGCATGGGTGGGCCCAAACAAAAGTTATTTTTTTTTCAAAAATACGAACAGCGCGTGACGCGCCCTCATCTCTACCTGGAAGGGGTAATTGAAGTCAATAAGCGCGCGACGCGCGCTTTTGGGGGCGGCGCGCGCTACACCAGAAACAGCTGAAAAATTACTTTTATCAGCACACCCTAAAATACCGGTAGATCAGTTCTGGCTCGACGACAACACAAAAATCCCACCTGCAAAAATAACACAAACACAAGTGAATATATACAACTAGGGGTGCCTCCCAAGAGCGCTTTGTTTAACGTCGGTCAGCTCGACGGTTAAAGGCAATCAAGGATCACCAAACGATAAAACACATGTTTCACGATTAAAATCACTCCCTCTATAAACCTTTAACCTCTAACCGTTAACAACCCACTCTTGCTTCGTTTTCTGGTCCTCTATCACTATAGCCCCTTGGCTTCTAACTTCTTTGACCAGAAACGGTCCTGACCATTTCGATTTCAATTTTCCCGGAAAAAGTCTTAACCGGGAATTGAAAAGTAACACCAATTGTCCTACCTTAAAGTCCTTCATTCTAATCTTACTATCATGATAGAATTTGGTCTTTTCTTTGTAGATTGAATTAGACTTGTAGGCATGCAATCTCTTCTCTTCCAACTCATGAAGTTGGATTTTTCTTCTTTCACCACACAACTTGTGGTCAAAATTTAAAAGCTTCAAGGCCCAATACGCCTTATGTTCTAGTTCTACGGGAAGATGGCAACTTTTACCATACACCATTTGAAATGGTGTAAGGCCGATCGGGGCTTTGAAAGCAGTCCGATACGCCCATAAGGTTTCATCCAGTTTCAACGACCAATCTTTCCTAGAGCTAGACACGGTTTTCTCAAGAATTCTCTTTATCTCTCTATTGGTCCTCTCAACTTGCCCATTAGTTTGTGGATGATATGGAGTAGCTACCTTGTGCTTTACTCCATATTGCTCCAACACTTTCTCAAGCGGGGCATTACAGAAATGAGATCCGCCATCACCAATCAACACTCTTGGCGTGCCAAACCGTGAAAATATATTTCTCTTCAAAACTTTGATCACGGTCTCCGCTTTGGGTGAAGCAATCACTTCGACACGTAATCTACAGCAACCAAGATGTATTCATTTGACATAGAGGAAGGGAATGGTCCAACAAAGTCAATGCCCCAACAATCAAATACTTCTACCTCCAAAACACTTTGGAGGGGCATTTCCTCTCTTTTCCCAATTCCACCCGTTCTTTGACAACTGTCGCAAGATGCAACATGGTGGTAAGCATCTTTGAACAAAGTAGGCCACCAAAATCCCGATTGCAGGACTTTTGTGGCCGTATGCAAACCATTATAATGACCACCATACGGCGAGTTGTGACAATGCCACAAAATGCTTTTTGTTTCCTCATCAGCGACACATCTTCTCAAAAGATTGTCACTACTTAACTTAAACAAGTGAGGCTCATCCCAGACATAAAAATTTGCATCATTCAAAAACTTTTTTCTTTGATTCCAAGTTAGATCCTCGGGTATCCAGCCGGATGCTTTGTGGTTAGCCATATCCGCGAACCAGGGTCTAACTTCTTGAACCATGCACAGTTTTTCATCCGGGAATTCATCCCTCACTTCTTTTTCATGTTTTGTTACCTCGGTATTCACTAACCGAGATAAATGATCCGCAATCAAATTTTCTGTCCCTTTTTTATCTCTCACTTCAAGATCAAATTCTTGAAGCAGAAGAATCCACCTTATAAGCCTCTGTTTTGAATCAGGCTTGGTGAGAAGATATTTGATTGCGGCATGATCAGTATAACACACTACTTTCGAACCAATAAGGTAAGAACGAAACTTTTCCAATGCAAATACAATTGCGAGCAACTCTTTTTCAGTAGTGGCATAGTTAACCTATGCCTCATTTAAAACTTTGCTCGCATAATGTATAGAATGGAAATTTTTGTTCTTCCTTTGGCCTAAGACCGCACCAACCGCATAATCGCTCGCATCGCACATGAGTTCAAATTCAAGCGACCAATTAGGAGCGACAATTATGGGTGTGGTGGTCAATTTTTCTTTGAGTTCTAGGAAAGCTTTTAAACATGATTCATCAAAAAATAATTCCGTACCTTTGTTGAGCAAATTACTCAAAGGCTTTGCGACCTTGGAGAAATCCTTGATGAATCTTCTATAGAACCCAGCATGTCCCAGAAAACCCCTTATGCCTTTCACATTCACCGGAGGGGGAAGCTTCTCAATAACTTCTATTTTTGCAGGATCGACCTCAAGTCCTTTTGAAGAAACCTTGTGGCTAAGAACTATCCCATCTGTTACCATGAAAGTACACTTCTCCCAGTTTAAAACCAAATTTGTTTCAATACACCGCTCCATCACCACATCAAGATTCTTCAAGCACAAGTCAAAAGACAACTCGTACACAGAAAAATCATCCATGAACACCTCGATGCTCTTCTCGATCAAATCTGAGAAAATAGCTTGCATGCACCTTTGAAATGTTGCAGGAGCATTACATAGTCCAAATGGCATTCTGCGGTAAGCAAAAATGCCAAAAGGACATGTAAAAGCAGTTTTCTCATGGTCCGCCGGATTCACGGTTATTTGATTGTATCCTGAATAACCATCCAGGAAACAATAGAAATTTCTTCCGGCTAGCCTCTCTAACATTTGATCCATAAATGGTAATGGAAAATGGTACTTTCTTGTAGCTTGGTTCAACCTCCGATAATCAATACACATACGCCACCCGGTCACCGTTCTCGAAGGGATCAATTCATTCTTTTCATTTCTCACAACCGTCAATCCACCTTTCTTTGGAACTACATGCACCGAACTCGCCCATTCGCTATCGGAGATAGGATAAATCATCCCCTCCTCTAATAACTTCACAACCTCTTTTCTAACAACTTCTTTCATGGTTGGATTCAATCGCCTTTGAGGTTGTGCCACGGGCCGAAAATCATCTTCTAACATAATCTTATGCATACAATAGGTCGGACTAATACCCTTCAAATCAGATAAAACCCATCCTATTGCTTCTTGATTCTTTATCAATATTTCCTTCAATCGATGCCCTTCCTTGCTAGACAAACCACTATTAATGATAACCGGCTTAGTGAAATTGTCACCGAGAAACACGTATTTCAAGTGAGACGGTAACACATTCAACTCCACCTTTGGCTCTTCAACTTTAGGCTCATCTCTCAATTCTTCCTGTTGAATTTCAAATGGATTTATCTCATCACAAGCCTCAAGATTTCTCAAGCAATCTTAAATTTCTTTCTCTTGATCTTTGGTGAGCACTTCAAGAGCTTCCATCAAAGTTTTCTCAAGAGGATTAGACAAGTGCATTTGGTTCTCCACTTTCATAATAGCTTTTTCTGTAGCATCGATTCTAAAACAATCATCATCATCACTCGGATGCTTGATGGCTTCAAAGAGATCAAGACATAATTCCTCGTCTTGGTACCTTAATTTCATTAAGCCATCATCAATGTCTATCATCATTCTGGTCGTCTTCATAAAAGGCCTTCCTAAGATCAATGGTATATCAGGATCTTCTTCCATGTCTATGACGACAAAATCAACAGGAAACCAAAATTTTTCAACCTTGACAAGCAAGTCTTCCGCAACTCCATGAGGATGAGCTGTGGACTTATCCGCTAATGATAACGTCATTCGAGTTGGCTTCAAGTCATTAATTCCTAACCTTCTCACCATAGACAATGGGATCAAATTAATGCTAGAACCGGTATCCACCAAACCTTTGCCTATATGAACATTTCCAATAGACACCGGGAAGGTTACCCGTCCAGGATCATTTGATTTAATTGGTGTAGTGCATTGAATTAACGCATTACAACAAGAGCTCACCGTTACTATCTCCGGATCCAAGAATCTTCTCTTTTTGGTAATGATGTCTTTGATAAATTTCGAATACATCGGCATTTGCTCTAATGCCTCGGAAAAAGGAACATTTATTTGCAACTTACTAAAAATGTCCAAGAACCGAGCATAATGCTTTGCATCTTCTTTCTTTGACGGACCGGGAGGGTAAGGTAATTTTTTCACATGAATTGAGTTCTCTTTCATCTTCCCCTTTTCACTCACACTCGATTTTTTTCTTTCTTTTTCCACTTCTATCTCCGGATTTTCTTTTTCCACTAATTCTTTCTCTTTCTCATTTTCAACTAAATCACCCTCAACATTTTTTTCTACTTCAATCACTCTATCTTTTTCACTTTCAACAATTTCTTCCTCAACTATTTCTCCTACACCCATATCAATATTTCTACCGCTACGAGTTAGAATGGACTTACAATGCTCACGAGGATTCTCTTGAGTAGTGGCCGGAAAAGGTCCTTTGTTTTGATCGGCAAGTTGTTTTGACAATTGCCCGACTTGAGTTTCAAGATTCTTTATGACCGCATCCGTACTCTTTTGGATTGCAATTTGCAATTGCATGAATTGGCTAAGAGTGTCCTCTATTGAAAGCTTTGTTTGTTGAGGTTGTTGATTGTAACCACCTTGATAAGGATTTTTGACGATTCGATGGACCCGCATCCTGCCTCCATCCTTGTTGATAACCTTGATTACCTCTTTGTTGGTAACCTTGGTTATTGTTGTAAGGTTGTTGTTGTCGCCCCACATATCCTTGATTAGGATTTGAAACATAATTCACTTCTTCATCAGGTGGAGGATAAAAACCAGTTTGATGGTCACCCCTACACAATTCACAACACATTACTTGTTGATTTTTAGTAGGAATCCCATTTATCTCTTTGATTTGTTGAGGGAGTTTTGACATTTGTTGAGTAAGCAATTCTACTTGTTGAGTCAATAACTTGTTTTGAGCAAGTATTGCATCACTAGTATTCAACTCAAGAACTCTCGGCTTTCTTTGCGATGTACTACGATTGTGTTGTCCTTGATAATAATTCAAAACCATTCTATCAATGATAGCAATTGCTTCCTCAGCAGTTTTTGACATCAAAGACCCACCCGCGGTAGCATCTAAAAGTGTTTTCGGTTGTGGTTGAAGTCCATTTCTAAAGATATGGATTTGATTCAATTCATCAAATCCATGCCCTTTGCATTTTCTAACCATAGACTTGAACCTCTCCCACGCTTCATTGAGAGCTTCATTCGGACCTTGAGAGAACTCCGCAATAGAAGTTTTCGCTTCCATGAACCTATTGTGCGGAAAGAACCGATCCAGAAATTTCTCTTCTAACTCATTCCAATTAGTCATGACATTGTTTGGTTGATCAAGGTACCATTCCTTAGCTTTTCCTATCAAGGAATGAGGAAATAGTCTCCTGAAAACCTGTTCTTCTTCGGCCTCCAGAGCACCAATGGTTCCGGCGATCTCATAGAACTTTGTTAGATGAGTAAAAGGATCCTCGTGATCTGCTCCTGTGAAAGGATTCTGGTATAATAATTGAAGTAACCCCGTTTTCATTTCGGAGTTCCTTCCATTGGCTTGATCACGAGCAAATTGTGCATTCAGACGAGGGCTATTAACACAAGGCCCTCGAGGTGGAACATTAGGATCCGCAGCCATTTCTTCCTCAACTAAGTTTTCAACCGGAGTTGAAGAAGAAGATGCTTCTTGTTGTTGTCTTCTTTCCCTAGCTAGTTGTCTCCGTCTACGAGTTTTGCTATTCTCTCTATGCGCAGTCCTTTCAATCTCAGGATCAAAAAGGAGTTGATCTGCAGGTACACGTCCTCGCATAAACTATAATTTGAAAAACTAACCAAGCAAATTAACAAACACAAGGAATAAAATTTTAGACACAAGAGATTAATTATAAGACTCAATACAAAACAAACTATTGCAATGCTTGCAATATCTAAACAACAGTCCCCAGCAACGGCGCCATTTTGTTGAAAGAGTATACTGGAGTACTTTTCGTTTATATCGTATCCACAGGGATTATTGCGATACCACCGTCGTTCTATAGCCTATTTTGTCTTGAGTTAAGGTTACTTTGGTTTTGAGTTTGCAAAAGATCATTCAATACTTTAGTAGCAAAGAGTAAATTAATGAAAGTTCTAAGTTTAAAAAAAATGTATCAAGATTCGATTTCATCGACCTAACTTTGTATGTCTCCTTATAAATATATGTATATGAACTCGTTAACGATCAATATAATTACGTATTGACGTCTATACCGTCCGTGTCCGCAACAATATAGCTAGATTTATCGTATTGTTTAACCGCCGATTTCTCCACCGTTTAAACAATACAAATAACGTTTTAAAACCGATACAAAGTAAACATCAAACACTAAATCCATGTCTGCAACTTATAGTTTGATAGATGATAAAGTTAGGTCTAGATACAAACATTGATGTCTCAAACATTTATACCATAGAAAAGCTTTAATAAACAAACTAAACCATCTATATTGATCATCATTTGTTCATACATAACATATTCACAAGAAAAACATACAAAAGTCAAGGAGGATTACATCTTATCTTGATACAAAAGAGATTTAGCTATCCATAGAAATGGTAGCTTGCTCAATAAGATAAGGATGAAGAATGACAAGCATCTACGGCTATTAATCGACAATCAAGGCTTTAATTCTCCAATTCTTCAGTTGCTACAGTAGTTTGTGGTTCTTTGAGCTCTCAAGAAGATCAAGAAGATGGAAAAATATCTGATTTGCTCCTTAAATAGCAATTCTGTTTTTTGTCCAGGGCGCGTCGCGCCCTCTAGCGCGCATCGCGCCATTACACTAGAATGTTAAACCGCCCAAGCGCGCCACGCGCGCTTCTCTCTGCTGGAAGCTTCAAGAAAATATCTGGCCCAGGGCGCGACGCGCGCTATGCTCTGCCCACCAGTCTTCAAACATGGCCAAAACAAGCTCAAAACTTCCCAAAATTAGCTAAGACCTGCAAAATCATAACTAAAACACATATTAACATAAAATAAAAGCTAAAAATTATAAACTACAAATAATTATCTAAAACTACAGGGAATTGTACGAATACTCGATAAAAACGGTCGAAAGGTGCCACTAATTAAACTAAATATTAACACAAATTGACACCTAACAAGTGGGTGCAAGTTATGGTTCCAAAAAGTATTGATCTCCAATGGATAAAGAAATACACACATAGAAAAGGGTGGAAACATGGTTTTTTCAAGGCAGTAGTGGTTGAGACTTTGTATGCCATATGGGCACAGAGAAACAGAGTCACTTTTGATAAAGATACTTATACTTTTGATATTGATAGAAGTAATTATAGATGCACTTGTATATAGAGGTTGGATGCATTCCAAATATAGGGAGAAAATAACTAGTCTGTTAATGTAAATAAGTTTGTTTTTATTTGGCTGTGCTAAAGCCATACCTATTGTAATTTGCCCCCACTTGGTAATAAAATTCTTTTATTCCAAAAAAATTATGAGTTGTTAAGCCATGTATGAAATTGAAACCAAATACAATAACCTACAAAAAAAATTTTTGTAAGCTATAAATTCTAAATCAGAATACTCCAAAGACTTATTACAGGTTTAATTTATTACTTTCAGAATGTTATGTGTTTAACCCCCGGTAAATCAAAATTCTTCAAACACATTTTTATCACGTAAAGTTTCTCAATATTACCTTAAAGAACATATGAACGATCAACTTTTAGATTGAGGTTAAAAATATTATTAGTTTAATAATTTATACGTTAAAGGTAAATGAAAGAACAAATGGAACAATAGTAACAAATAATTTACAATAAAATAGTAACAAATGGAACAATAGTAACAAATAATTTACAATAAAATAGTAACAAATGAAACAATAGTAACAATAACAATACGGTGAATAAAGATATTAGGGATAAAGATATATCTATTTATTTGAACAATTATTTAAAAATTACAAATAAAATAACAAAAATTACATCAATAAAAACATTCATAAGTGACCAATCTGTAAACTTCCCAAGCAGCAATGATCAAACACAAATTTATCGTCTTCTCCTGATTCAAATAGAAAAAATAATATCAATAAAAAAAGAATTTAAATACTTGTAATAGAATAACTCAGTCTCTATTATGCCACAGAAACTAAATGCAAGACAGATATGTAAAGATTTATTTTGTAAAAAATGATGATAAACCATTATCACATATTTATATGCACAATGATTTTGGATATGGATAGAACAATAACAAATAATAAAAATAATAATGTATTATTAAATTTAATATAATAAATAAATGAGTGAATGATCCTAATTAAACAATAGCAGTTACAAAATTGAATTGAAATTGAAAAAAAAACGTTCAAATAGTTATGAAATATTTATAAAAACAAATTGTTATTTTTTATATTAAAATATATTACAAACTAATGTCTTAATATATGATATGGTAAATTTGAGTTAAATAAATATATTATTTGAATAGAAACATGTAACTATTTTATTATATTTATAAAAATATCAAATTTATATAATATAATAAATGAGTGAATGATCCTAATTAAACAATAGCAGTTACAAAATTGAATTGAAAAAAAAAGTGTTCAAATAGTTATGAAATATTTATAAAAACAAATTGTTATTTCTTTTATATTAAAATATGTTGCAAACTAATGTCTTAATATATGATATGATAAATTTGAGTAAAATAAATATATTATTTGAATAGAAAGATGTAACTATTTTATTATATTTAAAAATGTCAAATTTATATGAAAAACAAAATTAAAAAATATCCATCTTAATGTATAGTTTACTTTCTAATTAAAATGATATAGTCAAATATTTATTTTTAATTAATTAATGTGACCACAAAAAATTAAATAAGTGAATTAAAGTCATTTCTTATTATAACTTATTAATAAATATTTATATAAATACAATAATTAAATGAATGGTAATCAAACAATAGCAGTTACAGAATTGAAATGAAAGAAAAAATACAATGAATATTTATGTGATATATTTCTATATTTATTCAATTAAATTAATATTTTATGATATTTTATCTAATTGAGTATTTTAGTTTTCACTATCCTTACTATTTATTATCTATATTTTCTATTGATTTCAATTTAAATTAATTTTGGACATCACTATTTATTCATTATTATCAATAGAAAATATATTTTAAAAATATTTTTAATAATTTAATCACAAAATAAATTCAACAAAACATATTACTTAAGTAATTTATTTATATAGTATATTTGTCGTTAATTGAGTAAGCGTTATTAAATATTTGTCTAGATTATTATACAAAACTATTAAGATAAAATAATTTAAAAAATAATTATTTTATATTATTGTTATTATTAATATTAGTGAAAAAATACTTTATTATATTATTTTAATTATAATTACTATTTTTATTATTATTATTATAGTATTATTTATTCGTAAGGTAGTGTCAATAAGCGTTACTTTTTAATCTATTATATATATATATATATATATATATATATATATATATATATAATAATTAAAATATTTTTTAAACATTTTTTGAATCCAACAATTTATATTAAAATATTATTTATGTATATTTAGTTTTATTCTAATTTAATTTATTATTTATTTGTATTATTTATTACTATGGCTCAATATTATTATTGAAATATTTATTATTTTTATTACTACTTTAATTATTAATATTGCATCAATTATTAAATAATATTTTTATTATTACTATTATTTTAATTATTAATATTGTGTCATTATTATTATTATAATAATATTATTAAAATATATATTATTTTTCTTATTATTTTAATTATTAATATTGCATCAATTATTAAATAATATGTTTATTATTACAATTATTTTAATTATTAATATTGTGTCAATTATTAAATAATATTAATTGTTACTTATTATTTATATTATTATGGTTAATATTATTTTTATTATTATATTTTTAATTATTATTTATTCTATTATTATTATAATTATTATTTATTTTAATATTGAGTTTGTATAATTAGGGTTTGTATTTAGAATTATTTCCAATTGACATGTGCCAATAATTGTTATCAACATGACATGTGGCTAGGGTTGTCATCATGACTTCTTTACATTTATATTAAGTGGCTAGGGTTGTCATCATGACTTCTTTACATTTATATTAAGTAGATAAATTAGTTTAGTGTAACATATATGATATATAAAAAGACAAAAACTATTTGAATTTCAAATAGATAATTAATTTTGTGAATCGTCTAAATTAAATTAAGGTGGCCAAAACTATAATTAAACCTTAAATATATTAAATACTCCATTTTATTTTCTTATAAATCTATACAGATTCGTCTCAAATTTTTATGTAAAAAATTAAAACTAACTTTAGTGTATACTCCCTCCGGTCTCAAATATAAGCAACAAAAAAAAAATTCTATGGTCTTAAATATAAGCAAAAAAAAATCAATATTTATTATATTCAATGTCACTATTCCAAATATACCCCTACAATTTTTTACATTTTAAATGTTTGCAACAATTTCAAAAGCAAAAAATAGGGGTAGAATTAGAAAGAGAATAAGAATTAAATGCATTAAGACATTCTCCTTAAAGGGTGAGTTTTTTTATAAATTTACTTATATTTGAGACCGGAGGGAGTAAATGAGAACTGGACTATAGAGCATCTTGTATATCCTCAAAATCATTTTGAAATACATACATTATCTTTTAGGTAATTGAACCTTATTATTTTTAATAGTAACCAAAAACAGAGCAAAGATTTAGTAATAATAAGTATTAAGAGACTGTAGTTGCAGCCGCTGAGAATTAAATGCTTGATCTAAAATTCAGAAAAAGTAAATTTACAACCCGACAACCTTCAACCTCCAAAATTTATGTTTTTCCTTTCCTTTTACTTACCTCAATCAAGTACATTTATGTTCTTCTTTTCCTCAATCAAATCCTTGGCCCTACATTCTCTACCGCTTATAATCATACCTTCCTCCGCCCCCACCTCACCATTTAATTATTTCGTTGTTATATTCCTCAACATATACTATACATGGCTATAATACATATATATAGTTATTATTCTCTTATTCGTATAAAGTGGTTGGTTCCTCAGAAAGAAAATACAAGTGCTAACGTTGGAAAATGGTGGGTGTTATTTCGTTGATAACAGGTATGGCTGGTCCAAGTGGGTTTGGATCAGCTTCAACTGCTGAGAAGGTTACTGAAGGAATTGATGCTAGCAACCTTACTGCTATTATCACAGGTTAATCATCTCGGTAACATCGACGCCTTTGAAAAAATATGTATATGTGTCTGTGTTACGATAATTTTATTTATTTAGTTTAAATTACTACTGGTGTCGACATGTCAGTATCAGTGTTGTGTTTATGATGTCCGTGGTATTATTGAAAATCTTAAGAAAACTGTTTAAAATTAAATGAATGCAGGAGGAGCAAGTGGTATTGGGTTGGAGACAACAAGAGTGTTGGCTCTTAGGAATGTGCATGTCATCATTGCAGCAAGAAGCATGGAATCTGCAGAGAAAGCCAAGCAGCAAATAATACAAGAGAACAAGTTTGCACGAGTGGATGTAATGAAACTTGACTTGTGTTCAACAAAATCTGTCAGATCATTTGTGGACAATTTCCTTGCTCTTGATCTTCCTCTCAACATCTTAATGTAATGTTTCTTTTAAACCATGGAATTATTATCTCTAATATGAGTACAATATAAAAAAATCATTCATTTATATTTTGACAACTTTTATATTTATAATAAACTATGAGTTTAATTCAAATATGGTATAGATGATAAAAAAAATCTAAAACATATAAAAAAATGTAATTATAAATACTAATTTTTATTTTTCTATTATGCTAATTTATTGTAAAATTTTAATAGAACTATAGATTATTTAGTATGAATTTTAATTATATTTTAATGAATACTGAAAATTTTTAGACAAGATCTCTCAAAATTTAAGTTTTTTATTCGTTAAATAAATATATGATCTATTACATTGATAGGGTATATTGATTATTTAATATATTTAAAAAAATATTTTTTTATAAATAGAATCGAAAATACAATATGATATCCTAAATAGTTGTCACATTATTAATGATGCCGTGGCATTTCAATTAGACTATGTACAATGGTTACATTATTCAACACCCTACTTTTTCACTTTTTATCTTCCACATCATCTTCTCTCTCTTCCACCTAATAATTCAACACCTATTCAATTTTTTTTCACTACAATGGTTTTGTTTAATAAAATTCAACACCCTACCCCACATCATATTCTTATTTTCTTTTAAAGTTTTGTTTTTATGATTATATATTAATATCTATTATCAATTAAAAGTGATTTTTTTTTATGAGTCCAAATCAAATGAACCAAGTCTCTATTTATAGAGGAAAAAAATAATGAATTTTGATAAAAATAAAAATAAATAAAAAATTTATTTACTATGAAATAATTAATTTTAAATGATTAAAAGAAAATAAAATCTAAATAATCACAACAACCAATAAAATTGTGTAAAGTGTTGCATGTGGCTCCACTTTTTTCTCATTCAACATGTTGAATCTTTTCAACACCAATTAATCCACATCACATTAAACACCTCATTCAACAAACCATTGTAGACATTCAACTATTGAATAATTTTTTCAACACCCCCATTGTAAATGGTCTTACACATTACAAATTTGGATTTAGTAGTTGATTTTTGAAATGTCAGAAACAATGCTGGGATCATGTTTTGTCCCTTCAAGCTTTCAGAAGAAGGGATTGAGATGCAGTTTGCAACAAACCATCTTGGTAATGTCTTATTAATTATTTCAAAAATTATTTATTTGTTTTTTAATATAAAAAAAAAAGTTTTTTTTTAGATTATATATCTGATGTATTTATAGATCAAGATATGTTGGTTAATCAATTAAACTAATAAAAAACTTATTTTGAATCTATTAATTATTTGTTACCCTATCTAATCTTTTTTCACTTCTCAGGTCATTTTCTGTTGACAAATCTTCTTCTTGACAAAATGAAACAAACTGCAAAAACAACTGGAATAGAGGGAAGGATCATAAATCTATCATCAATTGCTCATAGATACCCTTACTGCAGAAAGGGGATTAGATTTGACAAGATCAATGATAAAAATGGGTACACTTTTGCTTTGACTTTAATCAACTAAAGTAAATTTGTTACTTCATATGGTTGCAATTTCTTTAATTTTTGTGTTGTTATAACTTATAATTTTAATTTCAGTTATTCTAGTAAAAAGGCCTATGGACAATCCAAGTTAGCCAACATATTACATGCAAATGAACTATCCCGTCGTCTTCAGGTGAGCCTTATATGTTAACATAAATTAATTAAATTAATTGCAATTTAGATTATATTATAACATAACAATTATATAAAAGAGAGATAGAGATATGATTACTATTAGTAGTAATTTTTAATTCCCCTTCCTATTATCATTGGTATTATATTTGGGAAAGTAATCGAATTTTATTGATAATATAGCAAGCACAAGGTTGGCAAAATGGGCACACCCTGACCCTGGTATGTTTGGGATGTCCATAATTTCTTTTGGGTGGACCAAACTTTTAGGTTTGCACTTGATATTTTGGGACGTCCACAATTTCTTTTGGGTGGACCAAACTTTTAGGTTTACACTAATATGTTTACATTGTCCCACTCTCTAAAAATAGAGACACATACACGTACTTTAGGGATGAAATAGATTTGACCGATCTATAGTATAAAATAGTTAAACTTAGATTTTTATAATTTTTTTTATCTAATTAAATAAATATATATTTTTTTTTTATGGTTAATTAAATAAATCTATAGAACATTGATTTATATATATATATATATATATATATATATATATATATATATATATATATATATATATATATATATATGTATATATATATATATATATATATATATATATATGTATGTATATATATTAAAAAATCTATTAAAAACTTTTAATATATTAATATGTTATAGATCAAATTCAATCTTTAAAATTTTATCGTAGAAAATACTCAACATTTTTAAAGTATGGTTTAACTTGGCTTGGCGTATTCTCACCCTAACAAACATTAAAATTCAAAAATTATCTCTATTTTGTCACGCACAATGTAATTTCATTTTTTTTCTTCTTACGGTGCTTTTAAGAATGTAAGACCCACATATCTGTCTCACCCTATTTTTTTGGGACCAGTCAAATTTTTAAACCGATACTCTCAATTATACATGTTCCAATATGTTTTTCTTTAAAAAAATTGAGAGATGGATATACTCGTTTCCCACCATAAAATCATCATATAAATATAAATGGACTAGTCAAAGAGTGTATAATTAAATTAATTTTTGGTTTGGTTCATAGAGCATGTTTTAATTTGTTGTGTCAAATTTGTGAACAGGAAGAGGGTGTGAATATTACAGCCAACTCTGTTCATCCAGGAGTAATAATGACTCCTCTTATGAGATATTCTTCTTACCTTATGAGTATGTTAAAAAAGATTAAATAATCCTCCATATTTTTAGTTTTTATTCTACTTTTTTAATTTATATTAAACCAAATTAATTTATATACTCCATTGTGTATGCAGAATTCTTGAAGATCTTCAGCTTCTACATATGGAAGAACGTCCCACAGGCATTTTATTTAATTTAACCCTTTTTGTATTTTCAATACTCATACAAAATTTCACATTTGAAAACCTCAAAAGCCTATATAAATATGTAGTTAATCAACTTTTTTTTGTTTAATTGGTAGGGAGCAGCTACAACATGCTATGTTGCACTTCACCCAAACGTGAAAGGTGTGACTGGGAAATACTTTGTGGATTGCAATGAATTCAAGCCAAGTTCATTTGCTAAAAATAAACAGTTAGCAAAGAAACTTTGGGATTTTAGTGACAAGTTGATCAACTCAATCTCAAAAGCTTGATGGAGCATGCTTGATGTTTGGTTTACCAATTTATCATGTTAACTCGTTATTATATGTCATATTAATTATGTGATGTTGTAAGCTGTGTGTTTGTTGTAAGGTGCATGTTTATTTACAGTAAAATTTATGGCTCTATAAGGATAAGGATGTTTATATGCATGTGTGTCGTGGGGTCTGAAATAAATGTCATTCCCCGTCATTTCTATCATATTTATATTTTACATTTGGATATGAAATTAAGAGGCTGATCTCTTGGACGAGTGATATAACCTTCATTTTAAATATGTATTTGGATTTATCCTTTTAGATTCATACCACCATACAAGCCTACTCTTATTAAAACACTAAAAGTTAGCTTCCCTTCTATGATCAGGGAAAGCCTCAGATGTATGGCAATCGGTGTATGTTTGTGTTTGTTCTGTGTGTCTTCCAGATCCTCTTTCCATTCATGCAGGTGCCTTTATATTGGCCTCCGACAGCTTCTCATTAACTCATTAAAGACGTGTCTCTCTGTATCCCTCTTCCACTCATGGGATTGTAACGTCTGTCGTTGCCATAAACACACGTAATCAAAGTCATGTAACGTTTGTCTAATCACCAAGCTACACTTATGACTCTTGCTCTTCTCGGGTCCGGTTTCATGTAAATCAAGTTTAGGGGGTCGATCCCATACCTGACATCCTATTTAGCTTAATCGGCCCTAGACTACATCCCGACACGTCTTCTACTGGCTAATCCCATCCGACTACATACCCGACTAAGACCTGATTGAGTAGTCGGATATGGTCTCTATGAGCAATCATGTATACTGGCCTATATTCCATTCTCTGTCCGAGTTCACATCCTGGCCCTGATAAAAATATTTTGGAATGTACAAAAGCTCCCCGGGCACGAAGTTCAAAAAAGTGAAGTGTTCGAACAAAAGAAGTCCAATGTTTTTTTATCTCGAGGTTGGGTTATGAACTCGGTCATCTAACACACTTCATAACCAACCCGGATCAAGTGACGTGGACAATCGTTGCATGTGAAGAGACGTGGCTTTTCGGACAAACTTTCTATTTCCTCAAGTAATGATGATTTTGTTGGGAATTTGACCCCAACGATCGTTCCACTTCCACGCCATTCCTCAAAGGGTCCCTCTATTTAAAGCTCTTTCCCTCTTTCATTTCCGTCTCCCCTCAGTAAAACCCTTTATTTTCTCAATGTTTAAACATTCTCACGTATCTTCTTTATCTCCTTGACTTATTTCCTTTTCCGTGTTCCTTATACTTTCCTTAAAAAATAGTAGTTATACGAGAGTGTGATAGTGAGGGAAACATTTTTGAAACCCCAAAATTCCAAAGAGAGAAAGAACTGTGGGGTCAATGCATGAGGGAATGTAAATATAACCTAGGCCAGGAGGAATTCGATCGCATTATATAAGAAGTTTATGATGATATTTACGCTTCTTTTAGTGATTCTGACTCCGAATCTTCCTCATCAAGCTCTGTAGAAGTATTGATGGAAATCACTGACTCCTTTGACGAAGAAGTCATGAGCTATGACCATAGCTCTATTGACAACCTATAAATTGCCAAACTCCGTTCCCTGAGAAATATTTCTTCTGTCGGGAATGAAGATGATGTCCTCTTGGATCCTTGCATCCCGGGAGAACGTGTTTGCATTTCCCGTCTCAAAGGCCCGAAGAGCAAGTTCTTTCATTTCTGTGTCGGGGTACTAGAGGATTTCATGATCCACCTACTCTTTTCCGACTTTCAAGTGGACATCTTGAAAACCTTAAACATTTCCCCTTTCCAACTTCACCCTAACAGTTGGGGGTTTATAAGAGCCTTAGAAATAGTTTGGTTTGACAGTAGAAAATTAGCAAGAAATCAGAATAGTTTACTCCAAGCTTCACGGAGTTTTACCCGCAGATACGGGTTTTTTGCCATCCCTATGTATGAGATAGTTGTGAGGCTGTTATTATTGGAAACATGAGCATTGATTGTCTTCCTTGTAAGTTGCAACACCTCACTTGAGGGTTGTGACACATGGCTCTAGGACTTTCAAAAATGATGTCATGTTGTCTTAGGGTACTCAAGCATTCTTGAAAGTTTGATGTGAGATCACGATTGTAAGTGGTGTGGACACATTCTTCCATGCATGTTTTCGAGGATCAAATGATTGCTTGAAGAATATCTAAGGGTTTTTGGGTAAATATCCCTCTTTTTGCCATTTCCAAAACCCTAAAAGTTCTTTCTCTTTTCTCTACAATTGCCCTTAGTCTTTGTCAAATAGTCTCCCATCAGCCGTTACTCTGATGTCTTCACGTCATTTTCTCAAGTGAACCTTGCCTAATCATCAAATTCATCTCTTTTGAAGTAACGATTCAGAGTCTATTTCTCTTTTGTACTTATCTTGCCTTTGCTAGCTTCTTAAGAAGATTCCAGTGGAGGATTTTAGGGTAGTTACGGCCAATGGTGGAAGGGTAGCGGTAGCCTCGCTCTTAGGGAGGTTGTTCAAGTTTTTTGCATTTTCTGCGTTACTCATGATGAACCCCATTATTTTACATAATTTTAAAAAGGAACGCAAAGCTGATACCAATATTAAGACACATTATTGCACTTTTGGTTACGACCCCACAAACGGTAAAGTGAGGTGGTGGTTGGAATCCTAATCTTGTATTTATGCTCATGGTCATTCTTTTTTGTGTGTTCACAATAATTCTAAATTGGACAACTCTAGCGTAAGAACACGCAATATGGTGGTAAACAACTCAAATGTGTGGGTGGGTCAAAAAACGTTAGATGTTACATCTATCTTCTCCAGAAATGGGGTTTGGACCACACTTTTAACGAGATGGGCCCCTCTTTAGAATATGGAGTGTTTTTCGCTGAAAAAGATATAAAATGTGTGTAGTAAATATGAGGGGTGTATCATTCCTCATCATGAACGTTTGTTTCCTTGATAGGTTTTCGCCTTCCTTTCAATGATTTGAGGTGGACGTTATGAATCATCTTGTAATATCCCCTTCACAACTGCATCTGGTGATTTATGCTTATATCAAATTCTTCCAGTACTGGTGTGGGTACAAGAAAAGTGTGTCGACCTTAACACTTATTTTCCATTTCTTCAATGTCTAATATCGTTTATCATACTCCACACGTGGTCAAAGCTTGCTCTCCCTCAAACAAAGTTAGAAGATGGTTTAAGGTCTACTCTGATAGCATGGAGAATTTTAAAGACTGCTACTGCATGGTTACCCTCATTACTTAGAAGGCTCAAGAGAGTATGTATTACATCTAACATGGGGTTCCCACTAAATTTAATGATAGGTTTTCAAATTTATGGTGTCATAGCCACTTTTTTGGCTAAGGTTGGGTCTTATGTGTATGTTCAAGACGAGTTATCTAAAAAGGAAACCTATCTAAAACGAAAATTGGTCGCATTTTTGGGAAAGCTTAGGATTTGTTGGCGGCCATGCGCCTTCTAAGGCAGGGACATAGAGGCATGCTTATTGGTGGAGGCTGCACTAGAGATAAGAGGTGTGTGATCATCAGTAAGTAGCATATAAATTATGTGACTTTCTTAAATAAATTTCTGGTCATGGTTCCCATGAATCCCATGATTACTTACTCATAGATAAGATGAAAAGTTACAATATGATGCTTCAAATAAAGAGGACGCATAGAGTCACAAACGTAGATCCCATTGTTGTTGATGCCTCTTAAACCTTCTTACCCCAGCCGAATGGAGGTGTCGGGTTCTCCCAATTTACCTGTAGCGGGAGGTGCCTCGCACTCTCCATCATGCACAACATGTTGCAATTTCTCCAAGGGTGTTCCCTTGATGTGCCTTCTAGTAGATGGAAAAACAACAGCATAACCTGGAAAGTTGTGCTTGATTTGAGAGGATTTGATCCTAGAGGGTGTTCAAACTCGACCCTGGATGTGTGGTTTCCGATGGTTCTGGCATACCCTGATCCCTGGGCGACTAGGGAATTTCAATCTTTCATATCTAAAGTTGATTGTGCTTATCTTTTTTTACCAAAGGTAATGGTTTTCTTCAAGAAGAACATGCAAAAAAAGTCGCATAAAATGCATCCGACTTCAGCTATCCTGGCCTTTGGTGTTATCGGAAAAGGGATGCATCTTTTTGCATGGCCATCTTTGAAAATAAAAGGAGGCGCTTATCTTTCATTTCTAAAGTTGATTGTGCTTATCTTTGAAAATAGAAGGATTGAATTGGAACCATAAGTTAGGATAGGTGTGCGCACAAGGATAAGGTCAAAAGAACCCGTTGGATAACATAATACCCAAGTCTAACGTAGTGCGCTACGTATCACAAAGTAGAAGGAACACTCATGGATGACCCTCATAAATAGAAGAATAAGAAAATATTTTATGTAAGACCCAAATCTATGACTTACAATGTCGTCTCAACCCTTAGGTCAGTAAATTTAAGCCCCAAAATTTTACTTATTTTAACTAGTATATGTATATGAAAGAAAAACATCAAGGTGTGTAAAAAGATTAGTAACATCGGAGGATTAGGTTACGATAATGAGTCTAACATGAAAAAAAAACATCAAGGTGTACAAAAAAGAATTTTATACATAATCCTATATCATTTTATACTCTATGTGATTGTCATAGTCTAAATTTAGTGTTTTGTGACATGACTAATTATTGTCTTATAGCTACATCTTTTTTTGGAGTGCTACAACTAATGGATACAAAATTTTCTTCTTCTACGAAAATATGGAAAATTTTACAAGATCATATTCCTAGCTTAACTCTTAAATCTATGTCACAAACACATTGGAAAAGTAGTATTGAAAATGTAAAATCTTTGAGATTTCAAACTTCACAACTAAGAGACGCTTCATTGAAATTAGGTGAAGCTAACGACGAACCTAAAATGAGGGAAGTTGAATGCTTTTCAACCTTATGAGCTTGAAATTTTTGATTTTTTGTTAGGCTTAACTATCTGGTATGTGATCTTGTTTGTAGTAAATTCAGCTAGTAATAATTTTCAATATAAGGATATGCGTATCGATGTTGTTATAGAATAATTGAAAAATATTTTTTTTTAGGTTCAGTAAACAAAGATTCTTTTTTAGGTTCATTGAGTAAATATTCTTTTTTTAGGTTCATTGAATAATGAATGTATCTGATCTAGGGGTGGCAAAACGGACCCGGCCCGCGGGGAAAGCTCGTTTTACCCGCACTTTTACGCGGGGCGGGGCAAGGTTTTAAGCCCACTCCCTTTAATGTGCCCGCCCCGCCCCGCACCGTTTTTTTGTGGGCTTTTGCGGGCATTAGCTTTTTCATACAATTTTACTATTTTTAGGCCTAAAAGGTTCAATGATTGCGGGCTTCCCCGCCCCGCCCTCACTTTTTTGCGGGGCGGGACAAGGTTTTAGGTCCGCACAATCAAATATGCCCGCTCCGCCCCGTTTTTTCGCGGGCTTTTGCGGGGCGGGCCTAAACGGGGCGGGCCTAAACGGGGCGGGCATGCCCGTTTGCCACCCCTAATCTGATCTACCTAAAAGACCAGATACATTCATTATTCAATGAATCTAAAAAGAGAGTATTTGTTTATAATAATAGTTTGAAGAAGTACGCTAGTAGCATGTCAATGACTTGTATACTCCTATCAAGGACTTGTATCTCTTATAATTGAATGAGTTGTTTGGACTGTTTGTTACAGTTTAAATAAATAGATTTTTTCTTTGTATTTTTTAAAATAGATTTTGTAAAGTCGCTTTTAAAAATATTACAAGTTTTTTTATATTCATTTTTTCTAAAATAAAACACTAATTTTAACATCCTATAATATAAACATATATTATTGAAGATCAAAATTTAGTCAAAATCGTAATTGTTTCAAAAAGTTGTATTTCAAAAATGATTTTTATAAAAATCTATTTGAAAATAGCTTCAAAATTAAGTGATTTTTTGAAATTTTGATATCCAAAAAAAAATTCAATAAAAAATAAAATATCCAAAATAACATTTTAAGAATAATTATTTAAATCAAATTTTCATTTGAAGTTTTTATCAAAAATTTGTTTTTAAATTTTTTTTACACAAAATTTTATAACACTATAAAAATCATTTTTTTAAAATAAATAAAACGGGCCCATTAAGTCTTTCTGTGAATTTATTAATTCTATAAGCTATTTTAAAATGAAAGGATTACTAAATTCATTGTTTGGATTTACAAAGACAAATGACATCCATGTTGACATAACTAACGTATTTAGCACAAATTCTCTACCCATCACAAAAAGTTGGGTAGTGTACATTCAACCAATGATATAATGCCATCTAATTTTAACACAATTAATTATTTATTAAATATTACAATTGATTGTTGTTTTCGAGGTATTTTACATAGGAGCTAACTTTACCCAACTTTTTGAGTTGGGTAGATAAGAATTCACCTAATATCATTACAAGTTTGCAGAACAATGTTTCCTATACACAAAGTATAACATTTTTATGCGATAGAAAAAGTATAGTATCTGATGTAGAAGAGTTAGATCATTCTTCCACAAACAATCCAACAGCTCTGACCACACAAGTAGAAGCTGCTACTATCAAGGCAGCAAAGATTGGAGGAACAATTAAATCAATCTTAGACTTCACAAACAAATGAGAAGGAAAACATAGAACCTCTCCGGGAACATCCAATGGCATTCTAAGGAACCCATCGTTTTCACACTTCTGAGAGAACAAAGAAGAAGGAGAAATCGCTGAAACGAACGTAACTTGCGGTGAGATTGACGCCACTGCCACCGTAATGGTTAAGAGTGTTACCCAAGTGGTTGCATAGGTGAGTATTGGCCATGGTGTTGTGAAACGTAAACGGAACAAGTTAGAGAGCCAAAGAGACATTTTGAGGAGATGAATGAAATTGTTAGTTGTTGGTGTTTCTTGGGTGGGTACTTATGTATTAAAAACTGGTGTGAAACTACCTAATCTGACAACTACTTTTGAATTTTGAGGATGTTGGTATGAAAAATTGGTGTACAAAGGACCAATGATTTGAGAGTCATATTGATGGTTTTGTTGACCAAGTTTTGTGGTGCTGAAATTTGAGTGCGTAATTTATAGTGGGTTTGGTTGAGCTGTTTTGTTAAATGAATTTGAGTCACTCCACAAATTAAAAAAATATAAGTATCCTAGTACGTGGCAGCAATTAAAGCTAGTAATTTTGACTCCTAAACTAATGAGAACGAGGAATGATTGTTGCAATCCCTATATTTTAGTAACAGTAAGTACAACTATGTTGACTCGATTATATTGATTCATTATGCCCTCTCAAGATTAAGTTACCGTCAATAAATTTAAATCTTGTCGCTAATATCTTCAAACTTGGTAAAGGCTTGGTCAGAATATCAGCTAGCTAGTTGGTCCTTCCTTGACATATGAGAAACTTGAAGTTTTCCAGCTTGTACTTGACTGCAAGCCAGTTTCCTGCATACTACCCAGCTGCAACGGTTCTGTATCCTCCATAAATATTGCCTGCAACCCAGCCTTCTCAATTATGTCTTGATTGCCTCCTTTGGTGTGAGTCCGAGCTTCCATGTGCAGACCCTCTCCCACTAAGTGTTTCAATTGTGAACTGTTTCCTTGCTCCCTAAAGGAATTTCTATGACCTCCCTTTACTTCAACACATTGTCTCGAAGTCTGTTTTGAGGTTGTCTCGATTTTATGATGATTCTCTGTTGTGCTTCCTTCAACTACTACATTTCTACTCATCATGCTAGGAATTCTTATCTTGTCGCATTCATGAATGATATGCCCAAGATTATTTTCAAAATTTGTTATAGGTGAGGAAGCTCAAGACTATCATTTATCTCTAAGGTTGGTTGGTGACAAAGAGATAATCATGAAAGTTGTTTTAGAAGAAATCATTGGTTAATATTAAATACTTGTGTATATTAAATCATTGGTGGATGACGGAAGTATCAGCACTTAATTTTTCTCACTTTGCTAGTTATTTACAACTTTAGAGAAGCTTAATCCAAAATAACTTGTACATGTGAGAGAGAGAACTTTCATTCTGTGAACATCTTATTACCTCATCCCAAATATTCTTCAGTAAATAACTAATAGCCATATGAACTAATAAATTATAACTGTTACAATCTATACAATTGAATCAACTGAAGGCAATGCCACCATAAAACAAAGATGACAGAGCATAAAAGAAACATTATATTCACTCACTGGTGGAGAGTGATGATGCATTCCCCACCTTGAGAGCCAACCATAGAAAACTGCAGAATGACAGGCATAGTACAACCAACATCACTATGATAACTGCTTGGAGTGAAATGTATGGGGCCACAAAGAACACGATAGCAATTGTAGCGCTTTGCCATATCTTTAGCTGTGCAAAAGCCCCTTCCTGCACCACAAAGTAATATCAATTGACATTAGAGATATTGGTAAAAGAAAAAATGATGGAAAATGAATCAAGCAAAAAGCATATGCACAATAAATAATGAGGATGTCTATGATGAAGTTAAAATGTGTTTCTGCGTGATTAAAGGGGAAGGTTGCATTTGTGTACCATGTCATGCTTAAATAGCATTCCTAGCAAAGCATTGAGCTGCGTCATTAGAACTCCGTTGCCGATGCCCAATAATGCAGCCAAAAAGAGTATATATGAAGTACCGAGAAATCCGCTAGATATGCTGCATTAGGAACACCAAAGAAAATATAGGCGAAATGAAATTACATGAGGGAAATAATATGCATAAACATCAGCCAAACATAAGGAATATTGCAAACCTGAAATTTAGCAGAAGTAATATCAGTGCAAGAGCCTGAACAAAAGCTCCAAAAGAAACTATTGATGTAATGGATGTGAGACCAGAGGTGAGACGACCAGCGGCTAGAGAACACTGACATATTTAAAGAATAATGACCAAAGAAAAACAGATATAAGAAGAAATAAGAAAGAAATGCTCGCAAGTATGATGTAATCGAATCACTTTCGAACCACCACCCAAAGGATTACATTTTAGCATCATTCAAGGTCAATACTTACTATTCCATCAAAAGCTCCATATGCTGCCATTGCAATACCAACACCGGAGACACCAATTGCTGGAGTTACAATGTACTTGGTAAATTCCGCCCTGTGAAAAAATATTTCAGTAACAAACATTACAGAATAGACGGGAACGAAAACAAGAACTCAGAGAACCGTTATTGAAGATCGCGAGGAAAATAACTTATGGTTCGTGTGACATTACCACACAAATGCTTGTTGTAGACCTGAATATGCTATAAGGGGTATGATCAACAACATCTTCACATCAGACAATGCACTTGTGAGTGAGCTACATAGAGACTTGAGGGACTTTGATTCACCAGCATCAGCTTCTGAATGCTTGTATCCTTCCTCAATCTTACCACTCCGTTTATGCAGGAAGCACAGTAGTATAGCACCAAAGGTCATGACAAAAAGGAAGACTACAAACAATAAAGTTGTGCCGATGGTACCTCCTCCCTGCAGTGATGAGAAACGAAATCAAATCTGAGGAATATGTAAAATATTCTAAATCAAAACTTGCTAGCATCTGAAATGAGACTCATTGTTAAAGGGTACAGCAAAAAACCAACTCATATTTGGACTTCCTTGGAAAAGTTTGCATATTGTACAAACTAACATATTTCCAAATATTGAACAAACTTAGTTTTTTATAACTAAAACAACATGAATACAAAATACAAAGTTTTTGTTAGTTACTTCCACAACCTGGATTGTGGCAAAAGGTACATCAAAACTAATGTGCTTTTCTAACAGAAATATTAAAGCTCAACTAAATTTGGACCAAGATTTCTGTTAATCATAACTACTTATTTTCCATCATAAGCAGCAACTCTTCATTCATGGAATATAAGGATAAATTTCTTGATTATCAAAGCAAAAAGATGACACAAAAGCATTTTCAAGATAACCAACACATACCTGCCCATCACTGAGTAGAGAAAATGTAATAAGATTTCCAATAAACTGCAAAACAGACTTAAAAAAGGAATCAATTTTGAACTCTAAGTAGTTTTTTTAAAGTCAAAGTCTTAAATAAAAATATTACAACCTGATGAAGTGCATACACACTCCAGAATTCTCCATTGAAGTCACCAATCACTGCACCTTCATGTAAATTGTTATCTATAGCATGACTGCGTGCAGTGGAAGTTAGATATGTTCCCTGTCCAACCCATATAATAGAAGCACAAAACCCGAGATACACAGAAGCCGGAACCAGTGTATACCTGCATAACAGTAACTCAATGCTTAATCATATGCAAATTAAGTTAGAATCACGATAAACTCATGAATATCAAAAACAAGTTATCTTGCACTTGCAGTTACCAATTAGGCTTCAAATTTGCAGCCAAGTAGAGCCAATAACCAGAAGTTCCAATAATCAAAGCATTCTTAGATCCAAGAATCCGCACCGCCAAAGAAGCAAACACAGAAAAAAACGTAAACGACAAATAAAGTATCCCAAGCGAAATCGTACCCAAATCCTCCTCCTAAAAAAATCAAAAGTCATCACAAATACAATTTCTCACCAGCATTGAAATTCAGCATCACAATTAAGAGAAATGAAAACTAACAGTGTTGAGAGTGCTCTGTAAATTTTGAGCAGCTCCATAAGTAAGAAAGATCAATAAAAACGATACAGTCAAAATATGAACATCTCTTGTGTGCCTTTTGTGTGGTTGAAGTTGAAGCAGTGATTCATCTGCAACAACCAATGGCGTTTCTTCGTCGCGGCGAGTAATTACAAAAGCCATTGGTTGAAGTTGTGAATGCAGTTTATGGATATTGATTTATACATACATACAACAGAAAACGACAAACCTAATATAGTAAATTGGTTGCTTCACGACGTTGACAGCAACAGAAAAATTGTCGGCACGTTAAAATTTACGATCATAGAATATTGGAAATTTGTGAATGAGAACATGCAGCCAGTAAAGATTCAGAATATTATAATTGAGAACATGTAGCAGTTTCTTTGAGTCTGATTCTTCTTCTTCCTATAAGAGTATTTTTACATGAATGGTGAATGGTAGTTGGGAAAGAAAATGAGAAAAAATATATATAAAATACCAAAACCAGTCTGTGATGTTTTGGAGGGAAATATCTAAAACATTATAAAGGATTCACTTGATTGAGCTGTTGAATTATTATATGGGAATGTGCTATTGAAATGATATAAAATGCAATGAATCATCACTTGAAGTTTTCAATCTTAACAATAATGCATTTATTTTATTTATTAAAATAATTAATTGAAAACGTGGGGCAAATATTTTTTAAAGTGAGTAATGATTTTTATTTAATTAATTAATTATGTTTTTTGGGTCAGTAATAATGTAGAGAAAGCTTAAAAAACGTGTCGAAATATTTGATTTTGAGTAAGTGGACAAAGAAAATATTAATTTAATAATAAAAACTTCATAATTAATTTAGTGGGTGGTGGGAGAGGAAAATACTTAGATTGACACAACCATACCACCTGTACTTACACACAACCAATCATATTTTTTTTATTAATTAAAAATTAAAAATTAAATTGCCTCTCTCCTCTTTTATCTCAACCACCCCCATGATGCCAATTAAAAACGAGATTAATATTAAATAAATTTATATTCTCTCTCTTTTCATTGGTTGTGCCTAAAAAATTGGATTTAGGTTCGTGTCCATGCAAGTATTTCTCGGTGGGAGAACCCATGATTTGTTTTATTTTATTTAAAATAAATATTTAAATAATTTAACAAGATGACACGTATTTGTTAAGTGTGAGGTTCTGTTTTGTGAAAATATAGTATTTGGTTAATAAGATATCTGATAGTTATAATTTATGATTGATGGTTAATAAGATATCTTAATATTTTTAGTTGATGATTGAAGATTTATAGCTGATAAGTAAATTGAAATATTTGATAAAATTAACAGTTCAATTAGTTAATAAATTAAAATAACATTAAAGACATTTATATATAATTATTTTATTTTAAATTAAATTAAACTTTTAGTAATAGGTTTTAGTTAAAATAATAAGGGCAAAAATTAAAGAAAAAATTATAAGCTATGAAGTATAGGATAAAATGTTATTTAAAATAGCATATGAAAAATGAGTTATAAGCTAATTAAATAAGTTAGAACCGGTGCTTAATTTTATTTCTCCCAGAATCGAAGAAAGTGATAACCATCAGTTAATTCAGCCGTTGACAAGAGAGGAAATCCATGATGCCCTGTTTGCTATGCACCCAGATAAATCCCCGGGGCCGGATGGATTTAATTCGGCGTTCTTTCAGAATTTCTGGGCTATTTGTGGGGATGACATTTTTTACGCGGCGACGTCGTGGTTGGAATGTGGGTTTTTTCCTCCTACCATAAATGATACTAATATCTGCCTTATCCCTAAAGGGGTAAATCCTATTTCCATGAAGGATTTTAGACCCATCTCGTTGTGTAATGTGGTTTATAAAATTGTTTTGAAAGCTCTTGCTAATAGACTGAAGGTGCTTCTAGATAAGTGTGTGTCCGAGGAACAATCTGCGTTCGTGGAGGGTAGATCCATTCTTAATAATGCTATGATTGCTACAGAAATTATACATACCCTCGAAAAGAAGGACGAAAGGCAATAAAGTACACTTGGCTCTTAAAATTGATATCAGTAAGGCTTATGATCGGGTGGGTTGGGGCTTTTTAAGAGGAATGCTGACCAGGATGGGTTTTGCAGAGAAATGGATACATTGGATGATGATGTGCGTTACTTCGATTCACTATTTTGTTCTTGTTAATTCGGATGCCATAGGACCTATTGAACCAGGAAGAGGATTGAGACAAGGGGACCCTCTGTCACCTTATCTTTTCATTCTTATCTCTAAAGGGTTGTCTACCCTGATTAAAGAGTCGGTGACCAGCGGAAATATCCACGGGGTTCAAATTTGTAGAGGGACACCTATTGTGTCCCATCTACTTTTTGCTGACGACTGTTTTCTGTTTTGCAGGGCAAATCTTACGGAAGTTAGATATCTAATGAGTTTACTTGACACCTATGCAGCTGCAGCTGGTGAGGAGATTAATTTGACAAAATCAGAAGTATTATTTAGTCATAACTTAAGCCTGCCGGCGCAAGAGGATCTTGCAAATATTATGGGAGTTCGGCATGTGCTGGGAACAGGAAAATATTTGGGATTGTCGTCTATGATAGGAAGGAGCAAGAAGGCTATTTTTTCTTTTATTAAGAATCACATTTGGAATCGCATCAATTCTTGGAAAGGGCGATCTTTATCCCGAGCAGGTAAAAAAATTATGATCAAGTCAGTTTTGCAAGCTATTCCAACTTGCATCATGAGCATCTTCATTCTTCCGGATGTGGTTGTTAATGAGATTGAAAAAATGTTAAATTCATTTTGGTGGGGTGGAGGTTCTAACAACAAAGGAATAAGATGGAAGGCTTGGGATAAATTGACTTGTCCGAAAGCTGATGGAGGCTTGGGTTTTCGGGATTTTAAGGCGTTTAACTTTGCTATGGTGGCTAAGCAAGGCTGGTTCCTCATGACAAATCCGAATGTTTTAGTGTCCAGAATCTTCAAAGCGAGGTATTTTCTGAGATCTAGTTTTCTTGATTCTAAGTTGGGTTATAATCCTAGCTTTGTTTGGCGGAGTATTTGGAAGGTTAGAGAAGTCCTTACTCTTGAATGTAGATGGCGGATTGGTGATGGTAGAAACATAAGGGTTATGAATGAACCATGGCTAAGGGGGAGTAGAGAAGGTTGTTTAATGGGTCCTCAAAATCAAGTGGTTCGAGATATTTTACAAGTTCCATTGACAAAAGAAGCAGCTGAAGACCGTATGGTCTAGAAGGATGATGCTAACGGTAATTATAGTGTTCGGTCGGGATATAGAATTTGAAGGAAGCATCAGGAAAGTGGTGGTTCGGTTAAGGAAGGAGTTTATTGGAGTAACCTTTGAAATATAATAGCTCTGGCTCGTGTGAAACATCTTCTTTGGAGGATTTGTAGCTATTGTCTCCCAACCAAGGATCTCAGGTCCCTTATCTTTGATATTTGTATGAAGGAGGATAGGAATATCGCAGGAAGAGTGGCGGTTATGTTGGAAGGGTTATGGAAGAATAGGAACGATTTTGTTTGGCATAATGAAAAGGAAGACGCATCTAAACTTGGATGGCTAGCATTCTACAAGTGACAAGATCGGTTTATGGCCCAAAATATTCGGGAGCCGCGGTTAGTTAACGGAGAAGTGGTTTCATGGAACCCGCCGCCTCTTGATAGTTTTACATGTAATGTGGACGCCGCCTTTAACAAGCGTGTAGGGACTACGAATCAAGGGTGGTGTATCTGTAACGATCATGGTAACTTTGTTGCTGCAGGTGCTGCTTGGGATGGTAGTATTTTCTCGATGCTCGAAGCGGAAGCCTTAGCTCTTAACGGAACAATAAAGCAAAGTCAGTGATTAATATTAAATGCGTGTGTACATTAAACCATTCCATTGGTGGAAGAAGTATCAGCACTTAATTTTTCTCACTTTGTTAGTTATTTATTTTAGAGAAGCTTAATCTAAAAATATATATGTGAGAGAAAACTTACATTCTGTGAACATCTTACAAACTCATCTCAAATATTCTTCAGTAAATAACTAATAGCCACATGAACTAATAAATTATAACTGTTACAATTTATACAATTGAATCAACTGAAGCCAATGCCACCATAAAACAAAGATGACGGAGCTTAAAAGAAACATTATATTCACTCACTGGTGGAGAGTGATGATGCATTCCCCACCTTGAGAGCCAACCATAGAAAACTGCAGAATGACAAGCATAATAGAACCAACATGACTATGGTAACTGCTTGGAATGAAATGTACGGGGCCGCAAAGAACATGATAGCAATTGTAGCGCTTTGCCATATCTTTAGCTGTGCAAAAGCCCCTTCCTGAACCACAAAGTAATATCAATTTGACATTCGAGATTTTGGGAAAAGAAAAAAATGATGAAGAGATGAATCAATCGAAAAAAGCATATGCACAATATGAGAACAATAAATAATGAGGATGTCGATGACAATAAAATGTGTTTCTGCTTAATCAAACGGGCAGATTGCATTTGTGTACCATGTCATGCTTAAATAGCATTCCTAGCAAAGCATTGAGCTGCGTCATTAGAACTCCATCACCGATGCCCAATAAAGCAGCCAAAAATAGTATATATAAAGTACCGAGAAATCCGCTAGATATGCTACATCAAGAACGCCAAAGAAAATATAAGTGAAATTAAATTACATGGAGAAAATAATATCCATAAACATAAGACAAACATAAGGAATATTGCAAACCTGAAATTTAGCAGAAGTAAAATTAGTACAACCGTCTGAGCAAAAGCTCCAAAAGAAACTATTGATGTAATGGATGTGAGGCCAGAGGTGAGACGACCAGCAGCCAGAGAACACTGACATAGTTAAAGAATTAAGACAAAAAGTCAGAAAATAGAAGAAAATAAGAAAGAAATGTCCGGAAGCATTAGATAATCAAGTCACTTTCAAACCACGGCTCAAGGAACTACAGTTTTGCATTTCATGTCAATACTTACTATTCCATCAAAAGCTCCATATGCTGCCATCGAAATACCAACACCGGAAACACCAATTGCTGGAGTTACAACGTACTTGGTAAATTCCGCCCTGTGAAAAAGTATTTCAGTAACAAATTACAAAATAGACAGGAAAGGAAGCAAGAACTCAGAGAACCATTATTGAAGATCACGAGGAAGATAACTTATGGTTCATATGAAATTACCATACAAATGCTTGTTGTAGACCTGAATATGCTATAAGGGGTATGATCAACAACATCTTCACATCAGACAATGCACTTGTGAGTGATCTACATAGAGACTTAAGGGACTTTGATTCACCAGCATCAGCAGCTTCTGAATGCTCGTATCCTTTCTTACTATTACCACTCCCTTTATGCAGGAAGCACATTAGTATGGCACCGAAGGTCATAACGAAAACGAATACAACAAACAATAAAGTTGTGCCTTTGGTACTTCCCCCCTGCAGTGATGAGAAACAAAATCAAATCCCAAGAATATGTAAAATATTTCTTAATCAAAACTTGTTAGCATCTGAAATGAGAATTCAATGTTTAAGGGAACAACAAAAAACCAACTCATATTGATATTGGGACTTCGTTGAAAAAGTTTGCATACTGTAGCAAATGTTTATCAAAAGTTATGTGTTTTTCTAACAGAAATACCAATCATAAGAAGCAAATTTTCATTTGTAATTGCCACAAGAATGGGCAAACATGAAAAATATAATAACTTGATTATTAAAGCAAAAAGATGACGCGAGAGTATTTTCATAAGGTGAAGACCAACCAACACATACCTGCCCATCACTGAGTAGAGCAAATGTAATAAGATTTCCAATAAACTGCAAAGCAGATTTAAAAATAATCAATTTCGAACTAATTAGTTTTTATTTAAAGAAACATAAACAATGAAATCACCAGTTTTGAGTAAAAAAGTTATGACCTGATGAAGCGCGAACGCACCCCAGAATTCCCCATTGAAGTCGCCAATTACTGCACCTTCGAGTAAATTGTTATCTACAGCATGTCTGCGTGCAGTGGAAGTTAGATATGTTCCCTGTCCAACCCATATTATAGAAGCACAAAACCCAAGATACACAGAAGCTGGAACCAGTGTATACCTGCATAACAGTCACTCAATGCTTAATCATATGCAAACTAAATTCATCAACATCAAACATAGTCCATGTTAATGTTATTGACAGCAGAATAATAATACATGAATATCAAAAACAAGATAACTCCCACTTTCAGTTACCAATTGGGCTTCAAATTGGCAGCGACATAGAGCCAATAACCAGAAGTTCCAATAATCAAAGCATTCTTAGATCCGAGAATTCGCACCACCAAAGAAGCAAACACAGAAAAAAACGTAAACGACAAATATAATATCCCAAGCGAAGTCGTACCCAAATCCTCCTCCTAAAAATTCAAAAAATCATCACAATTACAATTACTCACCAGCTTTCAAATTCATCATCAAATTCACTAATACATCACCAGCTTTCAAATTCATCATCAAATTCACTAATACAGTAACTAAAGAGAAATGAAAACTAACAGTATTGAGAGTGCTCTGTAAATTTTGAGCAGCTCCATAAGCAAGAAATATCAATAAAAACGCTAAGCTCAAAATATGAACATCTCTGCTGTGGCTTTTATGCGGTTGAAGTTGAAGCGGTGATTCATCGGTAACAACCAATGGAGTTTCTTCGTCGCGATGAGTAATTGCAGAAGCCATTGGTTGAAGTTCTGGATTCAGTTTATGAATATTTATTCACAGAATAAAGAATCAAAAACCTAATAGTAATTTGGTTGCGTCACGACGTTGACGCCGCAACAGAAAAATTGCCGGCACGTTACACTAGATTATGCATAGAAGAATTGGAAATTAGTGAATGAGAAATTGTGGTGAGTAAAGATTCGGAATCTTCGAACAGTCCCTTTGAGTTTGATTCTTATTATTTATATTTATCCTAAGTTTCACCTCAAAAGATTTGTCATTTTCCTTAAATTTATTTTGGTAATATTCGCGGCAAATTTTATTTGTGAAATTTTATCTTTCATGCAAATTTTAATTAATAAGTGAAATAAAAAAATTGTGAAAAATTAAAACTAAACAAAAATGATTAGTGAAAAGAGAAGAGTTTTGAAAACGCAACATTATTGGACATATTATAATTGTTTTTAATTTAATAATTGATGGTCAAAGGAATTTATTAATGGAAATATGTGACACAATTTGATAGGAGTTTAATAAAAACGTCATAATCTGACTTCTAAAAATTTATTTATTTAAACATGTTAATTAGATTCTCTAATAATTATATTGAAAAAAGAAGCATTATTGAATATCGCCTCCTCACATTGTTCTTTTAATTAACAAATGTTAATATAACAAAAATCTCCTACATTTATTATTCGTCGCTATCATGATCTCTCTTATAAGAGGATAAAGATGTTCAAAACCAAACCGACCCAATAGAAAACCGTAAACCAAATCAAATCGCAAGAAATGGCATTTGATTCGGATTTGTTCGGGTCATCTTTTAATAAAACCGGTTTGCGGTTTGTATTTTGTAAACTGAACCAAACCGCATTATGTTACAACCTAACTTTTATTTAACTCACATCCAACTCAAAATTAAACCTATTATATTTTAGCCTTATGATTACGAACAATTTTCTCATCCTTACACATATGATTTCAATCTCGATCTTCTCAAACCTCTAATAGCATTATCGCGCCTTCTTTGTCACATATATCTTCTCTCTTTTGTTTTTTTTTTCATCTTCACTGATCTCTCGTCTCTTCTATTTCTTTTTTTATTATAATAAATTTTTATATTGTTTTATGCTATTATTTTATGCTTATTATTCCACTTTTGTCTAATTTAATTTTTATATATTAAATGGAAAGTTGTTGTCAAAATATGACGAGTTTTGTTGTTTTTTGATAGTGTATGAATTTCTAAATACAAAGTTTTGTTATCATCTATACGTGTATGTATGACTCAATAAAATATTTGTTCAAAACCAAACCAAGCGAATTGAAACAAACTGCATTGGTTTGGTTTGATTTGGTTCGTTTTTTTCTAAAAACCAACCGAATTAAACTAAATTGTAAGATTTTTTCTTTTGCGGTTCAGATGATTTTTTTCGTCAAAACTGTATAAACTGCACCGTAAACATCCCTACTCTCTAGAACATATTTTATTTTATTATACTTTTAAAAACATTAAAAGGAGCTCACATAAGGAAAAAGAATATAAGCAGGAGGAGATATAAGGATTGCAAGTTGAACATCCAAAACGTTTCAAATGTCTCATTTATTTTAACTTTTCCCTCTCCTCAATGAATCCTCTTCTTCTGTCATTTTCTCTCTTTATTCAAGTAAAACAAGTGTAATACAAGCAAAGAAATAAATAAATAATAAGCGAGAAAAAATATTAAAGAGAACTAAGATAAATTTGTAATAGAAAAGGCCGGTCCAGGTCTAAGATAAATATTAAAACAAAATGTGTTTGTTATATATATATATATATATATATATATATATATATATATATATATATATATATATATATATATATATATATATATATATATATATATATATATATATATATATATATATATATATATATATATATATATATATATATATATATATGGGGACGTATCAACCTTGTTTAACAATTTATGTTGTCAAGATGCTAACCTCTAACCAATTTTCTCCTCTAGGAACTCAAAGTCCTAGCGTTGAATACGACCATTCAACATAGGGAAACCCGAATATTTCTTTATGGTAAAAGTTCTCTTGATACCGATGTTGGAGATAACTAAATTCATTTTACTCCTCTTAGTGATAGCGGAGAAGAACACATTTCATTAAGCAAGATTCGCTTTAAGACCAAAAAATCAGGCAAAACGATTCAAGATATAAAAAATGATCCCTGGTTGAGAGTTAGAAACCTTCAGGAGAAGAAGACCATCACAAAAAAATGTGATAGAGGGGATCCATTACGAGATGACCTGACAGGTTTTCAATGGCCTTTATTGACTGCTCTGATGATTGTCTGCGACAAAAATTCCTTGCAAATAACAAAAAGATAGGGTGAAAGGGTCATGTTGTCATGATCCTCTATTCGAAACAAGATTTAATATTCGTCTCTCATTCCAAAGAATAGACATAGAGGAGTTAGTTACACACTGCATGATCAATTTTATAGTAATGAAAGGAACATTATTCCTCGTAAAAAATTCCAAAAATAATCTCAATTAACATAATTTCAGGCATTTTTTATATCTATTTTGAATCGTGATCATGACCCATAGCTTTTATGCATTTCTATACTCTATATACAAATGTAACTAATCCTTTAAAAGGGGAATTGCTTAAGGAACTTTTATTGGGTTTGGTTGAAAATATATGTTGAAGAAGTCTCACATCACTTAGTTTATTGAAGGAAGAGGGAGTCTAAGGCTATATAAAGGATTCAAGTTCTTCGTTACAAGACGCACCAGTCAAAATCACTTTAAGCTTGTATTTGAATTTCTTTATTCTGTTATGCTCTTGTATTATAGTGTTGTGAGATGTAGTTAAATATTTGTTTTGGACAGTGTGGGTGTACTGGGGGTCTGGGGTATTTGAGGGTATATTATGTGTTGTAATAATTTTCACGTAGTGTTATTCTCTGGTTGTCTATTGACAACGGTCGTGGTTTTTTCTCCGGTTTTGGAGTTTCCACGTTAATCTCTCGTGTTGTTATTTTTTTCCTCTTTTTTCTCCTTGTTTGTTATTTTCCCAACAACTGGTATCAGAGCTTTTGGTTCGATCTGGGGATATGAGTTCTTAGTATGTACTGTGGTTGAAGCTTTGTTTGATCTTCCATATCAGAAAAGAAGGGTGGTGTTGTGAAAGAGTTGTTGAGCTGCAGTCATAAGTTCCACTGTGCAGTTTGGGTTAGAGAGAATTGATGGAAGAATTATTTTTTGACTTGTGAAAAGTTCAAGTCAAAGATGTGTTGATAAAATCAAGATTACACAACGTGCAAGATTATGTCGGTGGTTGAAGAGCTTCCTGCCAACAAGAAAGTTACACCATAAATTTTCAACCTGGTTTTTGGCAAGTGAAAATTCTTGGAGTGGTTTAACTTCAAGTGAAATTTATTCTTCATGATAAAGTATATTATTATCGGGGATGACAATGTGAAATTCTTGAACTGGTTAATCTTCAAGTATATTCTTCATGAAAGAGTATGATAGTTTTAAAACTATGATTGTCGGGGAAGACAATGTGAAAATTTTTGGAGTGGTGTAGCTTCAAGTGATTATACTCTTTATGGTGTAGTATGATTGTTGGTGAAGACAATGAAAGTTGATGTATTATTTTCAATCAAGATGAAGATTGATGAGATTGCTTGAAAATATACATGTTGATACTCTTTATGGTGGAGTATAATGTGGGTGAAGACAATGAAAGTTTACGTATTATTTTCAATCAAGGTGGAGATTGTTGGGTTTGGTTGAAAATATATATGTTGAAGAAGTCCCACATCGCTTAGTTTTGTGAAGAAAGAGGGAGTCCAAGGCTATATAAAGGATACAAGTTCTTCGTTACAAGATGCACCAGTCAAAAGCACTTTAAGCTTGTATTTGACTTTTTTGTTCTCTTATGCTCTTGTATTAGAGTGTTGTGAAATGTAGTTAAATATTTGATTTGGAGGGTGTGGGTGTACTGGGGCCCTGGGGTATTTGAGGGTATATTATGTGTTGTAACAATTTTCACATAGTGCTATTCTCTGGTTGTCTATGACAACAGTCGTGGTTTTTTCTTCGGTTTTTTCTTCGATTTTAGAGTTTTCACGTTAATCTCTTGTGTTGTTATTTTGTTCCTCTTTTTTCTCTATGTTTGTTATTTTCCCAACAACTTTATGAATCGCTACCACACCTTCGTGAAAAATCAAAAAATACTCCTAAATTTTAGAGATACATCTTTGAACGCATCCCAAAAAACATACATTTTTTAATCAGACCATAAATCTACGTTAAAAAAATTACGGAAATACATCTTTGTGTACACTACGAAGATGCATCTCAGGACGTTGTTTAATCAAAAATGCGTCAGACCCTTTCTCCTTCCTCATTTATGAAAATACTTTCTCAAACTCTAAACCTCTCAAGTCTGAAACTGTCTCAACTTAGTAGCTCTCAAAATCATTCAACCCACTTCAAATTTTTCC
This sequence comes from Vicia villosa, assembly GCF_029867415.1. NCBI lineage: Eukaryota > Viridiplantae > Streptophyta > Magnoliopsida > Fabales > Fabaceae > Vicia > Vicia villosa. The sequence continues at coordinate 133,612,498 of NC_081185.1, forward strand.
ATCAACATCAAATCATTGAAGATGTCACTTAACATCAAACTAACTTTACATTTGAAAAGTTTGTGATTTTTATAAAAAAAAAAAAATAAATTGATTTCGATATACATTTGTAAAAATTGAGCATTAGGTTAAGTAATAGATAATTTATATATATTATTGTGATTAAAAAATGTGTTTGGTAGATAGTAGTTTTAATGATCAATGCATTGTTGTGGATGTTGGCATGAACAGCATTTCTACCATTAACGAGTAATAAACTTGATCTTGAAATCTACTATATTTTCTTTATGGAAAGATAGATACATACAAATAATGATGGAACCACTTGATCTTGAAAAATCTACTATCTTTGCATCTATCTATCTTCATGTAAAAATTTCCATTTTAACCTAATTCTAACAAACCCCGACGTTAATCTAACCAAAAAACTTAGAGCATTGTTTGGTATGACAGCAAATTTGGAAACAGTTATGTGGTTTTGGCAACTCCAAAGTGATACTCAACATTAGGGGTGGGAATAGGCCAGACCGACTAACAAGGACCTACGGTCCAGCCTACATAGGTCTAGGTCAGACTTTTTATATAAATAGAAAAGGCTCAGACTTTTTTATAAGTCTATTTAGCTAAAAAGGTTAGGCCACAGGCCATATAAAAAGCCTTTTAGGCTAGGCCACCGGCCTATTTAAATAAATTTGAATAATTTTATTATTATTATATTGTATTTTATATTTTGAATTAAAATATAAAAATAAATATTAGTTATCTTAAAGAAATTATGAAAATAAAATGAAAAAAAATCTTATGAACAATGTCATAAGTGAATTTTTTTTTAAAATAACCATGTACTAAAAAAATTACGCAAATAACCACGTTTTGAAAAAAATTACGCAAATAACCAGGTTTCTGAAACCCTTAACACCAAGGCGCCATCTCACATGGCTTATTCCCTTTTTTTTAGTCCTAGGCGCCATCTGACATGGCACACTCAATCCCAATAAGTCATGTCAAATGGCGCCTCCCTTCAACTTTTAGGAGGAGGAGTCATCTCATATGGCGCCTCCTTGTATATTTTTGTTCAATTTTCCATTTGAAAATGCACAAAGCGCCATCTGAGATGACTTATTGCAGAAAAATTGTACATAGGAGCCATCCCAAATGGCGCCTCCCTTCATCTGATACAATGGTGGCGACATCTCACATGGCGCCTTGGTGTCAATGTTTTCTGAAACTTGGTTATTTGCATAATTTTTTCCGAAGTATGGTTATTTGCGTAATTTTTTTCTAATACATGGTTATTTAAAAAAAAATCGTCATAAGTTACTTCCATACGTTTTTTCAAACAAATAGTATCACAAAATTTATACTATTAGGTAAACTCAAATAAGTCAATGCAAACAAACATTTAGTCTCACTGATCTTTTTAATTTGTTAATCTATATAAAGTTGAGTTGAATGACTTATTTACAAATATTTAAATGAAATAGGCTTTTAATTAAGCTAACAGGCCAATCAGGCTTTTAACTTTTTAGCAGGTCAGACTCAGGCTTGGCAAAGCCTAGCTCAGCCTAGCCTATTCCCACCCCTACTTAACATGCAATAATTAGTATGCTTTTCAAAAAAAATGTAAATAGCATGGATAACAGTTCTTAGCACAAAAGCATATGAATGGCATGCACACATGCATAATAACAAGCTTCGCAAATCTTTTTATTTTTGATTGAACAAAACAGAGAATAGGTTCGTAAATAGAAAACAAAAGGTCAGGAATACATGCCTGGCTTGAAATTTTGATTACCATGTCCAATTCAACTGAATCATAGATAAAACATTTTGTTGACATGCTCTTCAACAGAACCAAGGAGTCTATAAGTATTGGAAGATAAACAAATGAAAACTTGGTATCAAAAAGAATTCTAGAACTCAAACTGAGTAGAGTACAAAGAACTCGAGCAAAAATCAGGATAACCGGCACAATATAAGGCAAGACCCCTAAAGGCCACAATGGAATGGGTAATAAATCACGGACGATCACGCGAATTCCTGGAAGATGACCATGATGAAGATGACCGGGAACCCCCACCAAATGAAGTGCCACGGTCCCACCTGTCACCATCTGGCCTGCTGCCACTGTTGCCCCATCGATCTGCTTCTGGAGGAGGAGCAGCTGTGGCTTCAGCTCCTGCTCGCCGGAACTTCGGAACATATTTCCCGGGAGCTGGGGCTGTGGAAGCTACAGCAACGGCAGGGCGAGACTCCAATGGACGGGCAGGAGGCTCATGAGCCCTCATAGCTGGTTCAGCTGGTCTGCCCAGTAATGCTTCCCTCTTTTCCCTCTCAATTTTTTCTTCGATTTCTTGTTCCCTTCTCCTCTTCTTTTCAGCGATCTCGTCCAATTTTGCTTGGTGTTCAGCCTGTTCCTTCTTTTTTCTCTCAGCCTCTGGAATTCAAAAAACACCATACATGTTATCTAAATTCAAAATGGAGGATAGTCTACTGTATAGTGTAATAGATGGTATACACGGATTCCACAGAAAACAGACATTTACTAATGAAGAAAGAATGAAATACAAGGGATGGGATCAAAAATAAAATCATGACTGCTTTGGTGGAATTTAATTAAATAGACGCTTTAACAAGTCTCGTGTAATCCTTTCAGTACAGACATGAAAAATAAAACACAAGCTCGGGCTTCTATATATTCCAGGAAAACAAAATAATAATGATTACCTTCGTGCTTACGAGCTTCTTCCTCCTCGCGCAATTTTTGCCGTCTCTCTTCTTCAACTTTTAGATAATACTTCAACTTCCTCATTTTATCCCTCTCCTGCCTCCTGGACTGTAAAATCCTAGATATACGCTCCTCCCTTTCTCTTCTCAATCTGTTAAATTCTGCTTGGCGATGACTGACAACTCTCTCTTGATATATCTCCTGTAAAGTCAATCACGTACCAACATCAGTAGTATTTTTACCAGGTAAATTTAATAATTAGTATTCTGACTTATATGATGACAAATAACATCAATTGTTAAAAGTTAACATTATTGACGAAGGTCAAGACATAGAAAGTAGCATATGAGTTAATGATACTAACTTTATGGCCCATCATTCGACTAAGCCTCTCTTTCTCATTGAGATCTCCAGCATGGCGCTGTCTGCTCAGTTCTACCTCTTGCTGCATCAAACCAAGGTCTAACAGTTAGAACTTAATACAAGAAATAAACTTTTTTAAATAAAAAGTTACAAATGAAGATTCTGCTCCAATGCGAGATGAAAAATATGCAAAAAATCAATTATTTTCATGAGTAGAAATAGACATACTTGTTGCTCATGCTCATGAAGAACCCTCTCTTCCACTAGGCGTTGTTGATATGCAGCTTCAATAAGCGGAGCAGCCTCTTCTCTCTTTGCTCTTTCCAAATAATCCATGGTTTTAGCTAATTTCTGCAATTTCTTCTCCATTTCCTGCTTCTCCCGGTGTTGTTCAATCAAAGCCAACTCCATCAAGGTTTTCTTAGAAATTACACCCTACAGATAGAGGTCATAGCTAGCATTAGCATAACAAACAAACCAATAACTTAATTGATTGCAGGATTCAACTTACCCCGTCTATGATGGGCTTTTTACCCTTTCTCTTAAAGCGCTTTTCAGCTTCCTGAAGTATAGCCTGAGCTTCCTCTTTATCTTTTTCCTCCATTTCCATTTTAAGTCTTTGTTTCTTCCTCAGCTCAACCTCAGTTTCAAGCCGCTTTCGTTCTGCTTCTTCAGTAATTTTAAGCAGTCTTAACCTCTTAGACTCCTCCTCACGTTCCTGTTCAAGAAGTTGTCGTTCTTGTTCTTCTTTCCTCTTCTCAATAATTGATTTCCGAGCAAGAAGCCTCTTGTGTTCTTTGGCTACAACCTCTGGCAAGGTTGGAAGCAAGCTTCCGTGTTTAGATCGTTTTGCATCAGGAGGACAGATCATTTGCCTCGCCTTGTTCAACTGCTCGGCAAAATTGGCCAAGTGATCCCTCAATCCATCAGCCTCAAGACTCTGATAAAACCAAGCAATTGCCATAACATTGGTAAGAGACAATACTATTATACCATTAAAACATCAGGTTCTTAGCTTATATGTAAACAAATATAAAATTTCACTGCCTAAACCATAACAAAAATTAAGGTAAACATCTTAGCCTGCGCATTTGATATTGGTGCAAACAAAATAATCTCATAACATGCACACACCACTTCAAACAAACAAAAAACATACCTACTGCAGAGCAAGTTTAACAAAGAAAATCAAACCAAGATAAAGGTAAACATACCGTCTTGCAGAAAATGACAACATTTTTCATGTGGTCAACTTTCATCGACAGAAACTTCTGCTTAACAGCATCTACGGAAATTTTTTCCACAACGGAAAACTCAAAGAAAGGAATCATTCCAGCTAAGTTTTCAATCTTCATTGATTGGTACACATTAGACACCTAGAAGAGGGAGGGTGAACAGGTTTAAGTACACACATAAAACAGAAGTATTAAATAAGTAGTCCAGAAAAAAAGAGAATGCACCTGTTGTAGCAACCTCAAGGTAGCTAACTTTTCAAGTGCTGGGACATACTGCGAAAAATGCACCTCTGGAACCGATGAAGCAAAGGTAAACTTACCCCCTAATTTTGAAATTTTATTTAGCAAGGGTAGTACTTTTAGTGCGAGATCCGAGGGTAGAAATTCATGTTCCAAAAGATAGTAAATGTCTTTCACTTCTTGTGAAACACAAGACATTACACCCTTTGATGCCTGTAATGAATCCAAACATAAATAGTTCAGAGTGAGTCAAAAGTACCTATTTATTGCAATTATATTACTCCAGAGGTCATCTAACCAAACCAAAGTGAACCTGTTGACAATAGGTTCTATACACAACACCCAAATGGCCCAAGATATATCTGAATAACTAAATCAATTACAGGGAAAAGATGTAATAACATAATATCACAACTAACGCAATAACAGACATAAACTTCAGCATCAGTCTACTATAGAAAATGTTAAAATGATTATGTAATCAATTAACTGAAATCAAAATAAATAGTTCAGGATTTGAAAATCAAAATAACTAAAATTAAATGTGAGTACTAAATCATTTACAGAGTAAAGTTTAAATAATTAAAGCATGGTAACTAAACTACTAAAGCAATTAGAGAGATATGAACATCAGCATCATTCTAGAAAATGCTAAAACTGATGAGATCGTCAATGCATGACACACATGACATCCATAATATACTGAGATAAAATAATTTTAGGATTTGAAAACTGTTTGAAAGATAAGATTCTCAGTGTTTGTATTGTAATATGTCTAGGGATGCACTTGTATTTCAAGTAATTGTACTGCTGGTACTTGACCGATAAATCAACCAACAAAAATATGAGAATTAGATTAGCGTTTACTACGTCAACAAATTATCTTATCACAGTCCTTTTTCCATCTAATCCACAAAATATCGACAATCAGCATAGGGAAGGTATACGGAGGTTTAAATGAAGGCATATCCACAATCAGACTAATGAAAGTATATGTCTTAGGGTGCACTTGTATTTCAAGTAATTGTACTGCTGGTACTTGACCAATAAATCAACCAACAAAAACATGAGAATTAGATTAGCGTTTACTACGGCAACAAATTATCTCATCACAGTCCTTTTTCCATCTAATCCACAAAACATCGACAATCAGCCTAGGGAGGTATACGGAGGTTTAAATGAAGGCATATCCACAATAAGACTAATGAAAGTATATGTCTTAGGGTGCACTTGTATTTCAAGTAATTGTACTGCTGGTACTTGACCGATAAATCAACCAACAAAAATTTGAGAATTAGATTTGAGTTTACTACGGCAACAAATTATCTCATCACAGTTCTTTATCCATCTAATCTACGAAATATCGACAATCAGCATACGGAAGGTATATGGAGGTTTAAATGAAGGCATATCCACAATCAGACTAGGGAAAGTATATGGAGGTTTAAATGATTACCACCACAACAAATATTAACAACCAACGAATGGAATGCAAAAATCAAAACATGGTACCATGGAGCTCGGCAAAGTTTAAAATGAGATTATGAGGAAAGAAATTCAATCGAATATTGATCAAGATCAACCAGACCAAACACTAATAGAAAATAAAATGTGTACAGATATTACTTGAAACCCTGCCTTCAACAATACACATCGAAATAACAAATGACTGTAGGAAAAGGAATTTATAGAGCTGTGTTTCAAATAATGAGAATATCTCTAATCAAAACAAAAAATATTGAGAATATCTTACCAGTTCAGCAAGAAGTGATGACCTTGAGAGCTGGAAAAGACAAAACAGAAACAAAAGCAAATAGTAAGATTTGCAAACAGATATCAATATGCTATAGGGAGTTCAAATGAGGGAAAGTAAAATACCACTTCTCTACTATCGGGCTTAGATTCGAGATTAAAGCCTATGAGATTAGCCATCCTCAAATTCCGCTCCTTTTCATGCTCTAATTCTAAATGAGATGCACCGTGAGTGCGGTCATGAGGAGGCACTGAGAGTGCAGCTAGAACAACAGATGAAGCTATCAATTGCAAATCCTTCTGACTCAGATTTTTGTTGAAGCTTTTTTGTAGCAAAAAGAGTTTGAACCACGCGTATGCATGATATAAATGACTTGAAGATATCCAAAATATTTCAGTCAACTTAACATAGTAAACTGTCATCAATGATGGTTTTGGAGTTTTCTTGACCATGCACATTAACCCATGTATATCTTCAACAGACCTAAAAGCTTCCTGCATGCAACAAATTGTCTCGGGTCGGCCAACAACACTAAAAGAAATACCTTGAAGATGTACGAAATTGAGAAGTTTCAAACCTGCCAGAGTTCAAGCTCAGTGGCAATTTTCAGCTGCTCAAATCTTGTATCCAGATATAATTGCAAGCTTTCAGGAGCAGAAAGATCAGGTCGGTCTCGTTGGTCCCGATATTTGTTAAGATTAGCCAAATGATTTCTAATGATTTCACAAAGTCTCCGGAATTCAGTTGTTCTTTTGTATTGCTTACAAAACTGGAAAGCTCGGTGAGCTGTCATCTGCGCATAGCAATAGAGTCTCTATAAGTTTGACATAAAGCAAGTGTGCATCCTAAATTATTGTTTTCACAATAAAACGTATGAGTATAGGAAATGAAAAAGAAGAATCGGTTGATGAGTAACAGCAACAACATATCCCTAATTTTCTATTTATTGGAAAACCTGTCTGCCACAGTTAAATGGCTAAAACACTGGATTTAAAATCAACAAAAGAGATAACTTGGAATATACACATTTCATACTGCAATGACGGCATATATATAAACATGTCTCACAAGACCAGCCTCACAAAGGTAAAAGAGCTCCATGTTAAAATCAAAACTATAAAGTATAAAAAGCAAATAGCAAGGCAAAGTCAGATAACATTCTATACTTAAACATAAATATCAACAATATTGATTGGTTAAGACAAGAAAAAATTACAGCATATAAGGCTTCCAACTTGGAGTTGTTCCGCAATATCTCCAGCACTGTCCTGTAAGTTTCCCAAAGAAATTTAAACCAAGGGGTAACAAGCTCCCGGTCGGATCGATCCTTTCCCTTCTCTCCACTGACATAGCTCAGCATCAAGTCCTCAGGCCTTTTATCAGCCTCCAAGTCATCAACATCAAGAGCCTCTTCTAAGGCCTGAGCCTGGCTACGAGCTTGCTCAGCTTTCTCTGTTGACAGGTGCATGAAATGCTTAATCACCTCCTCCAGCGAACTAACATTCACTTGCTGACATATGATACGGTACTGAATAAGCCCATCCTTAGCAAACCGTCCTTTCCTCATGTCAACACATAGCTCTACATACTTAAACATAATCCGTTCGAGAGTTTTCTGCCATGCTCGGTATCTTTTCGAAGTAATAAGGTCGTGCAGAGTCTGAAGAGCATCCTGCTTCTGCCCGACATTGATCAACTCTGTAGATCAAATCAAATTATAAACAATTCAAATGCATTACATTTTATAATAGAAAAACGCCAAGATTAAAAACAAAAGAAAAACTAAAATCACAAACCTTCTGCCCTTTTGAGGGCATTTTCAGGCTTCAAGAATGACGTCATATTGCGAATTCACGAAATAAATCCCCTCTGCAATTAAAAAGAATGATAATCAAAATAAAATAAAATTAACGCCAAGAACAACAGTAAAATACAAATTCATAGCAAAATTGACTAGAAAAACAGCGAATCCAGCAGGATTAGAATCAAACTAAGCAGATGATCTAGATAGCTAATTGCGGCCAATAGTGGCGCGATCGCGGGTGCGGTACAAATCACTGTCACGGCAGTCTCAGATGCATTTCACGAGAATAACGATGAATAAAAAAATGGATAAAGAACCGGAAAAACTACAGTATAAGATGACGGATGGTGAAGAAGAGATGAAGAATCACAATACCTAGGAGGATAAATCAGTAGCGTCGTTGAATTACAGTAGCGGCTGCTTCTTCTGCTAGGGTTACGAAAATGAAGAAATGAACTTTTGCTATGTGTTTCCGATAAGAAGAAGTGAGACTCTGGGCCCGTAAAGCCCAATCTGTTCGTGAAAAATTTTAGGCCTGAATACTTGGGCTTTGAAAAAAAGAACAGAGAATTTCTTTTTATACATGATAGAGTGAAAAAAAAACTCCTAAAAACCCCAAAATACCCTTCAAAGATAAATCTCTCAAAAGAAGTGTTTTTAGATATGCATCTCCAATAGCACCTTTAATACTTGAGAAATGTGTTTTGGAGATGCATCTTCGAAAGCACCTCTGAAAGTGGTTTGTTTTTAAATCATCAAAGTTTTAAAATGATAATAAAAACGCTAATAAAAAAACGATAATAAGTACAAAATGTTGTTTTGAAAATAGTAAAAAATTATATATATATATATATATATATATATATATATATATATATATATATATACATATATATATATATATATATAAATTATTCTGGAATAAAAAAATATAGTTTATTGTGTATGCATAACTCTCGTCTCCTGGCCCCTCCTCTGCCTCATGTATCCCACTGCAGAATGTCAATTAGGTCTTGTTTCTCTGATCGAGCCAACTTCTGTTGATCAAGCTCTAGAAGATGCAGACTGGATAATTGTCATGCAAGAAGAACTAAATCAGTTTACAAGGAATGATGTATGGGATCTTGTTCCTAGATCAAAAGGATTTAACATCATTGGTACGAAGTGGGTCTTCGGAAACAAGCTAAGCGAAAAATGAGAAGTTGTAAGAAACAAAGCTAGACTGGTGGCTCAGGGCTATAGTCAGCAAGAAGATATTGACTATACAGAAACCTTTGCACCAGTGGCCAGGTTAGAATCTATTCGCTTATTGATTTCTTTTGCCACTCAACATAACATCACTCTATATCAGATAGATGTTAAGAGTGCCTTCTTAAATGGTTATATAGATGAGGAAGTCTATGTCCACCAACCTCCTGGTTTTGAAGACTCTAAGTCTCCAAATCATGTTTTCAAACTAAAGAAATCATTATACGGTTTGAAGCAAGCTCCTAGAGCTTGGTATGAAAGATTAAGTTCTTTCCTTCTGGATAATGGTCTCACTAGAGGAAAAGTGGATACTACTCTCTTTTGTAAAAACCTTTAAAAAGGATCTTTTGATTTACCAAATTTACGTTGATTATATTATATTTGAAACATCTAATGCTACACTTGGAAAGGAGTTTGCAAAGCCTATGCAGGCTGAGTTTGAGATGAGCATGATGGGAGAACTCAAGTATTTCCTTGGGATCCAGATCAATCAAACATCAGAAGGAACGTATGTTCATCAAACCAAGTATGTGAAAGAACTTCTGAAGAAGTTTAATCTTTCTAAAAGCAAAGAAGCAAAGACTCATATGCATCCAACGTGTGTCTTAGGTAAGGATGAGGTAAGTAAGAAGGTAGATCAGAAGTTGTACAGAGGTATGATTGAATCTCTTTTATATCTCACTGCTTCTAGACCTGATATTTTATTCAGTGTTTGTCTGTGTGCAAGATTCCAATCAGATCCTAGAGAATCTCACTTAACAGCTGTTAAGGGAATTTTGAGGTATCTGAAAGGTACTACTAATGTTGGTTTAGTCTATAGAAGATCTAAAGAATATAACTTAGTAGGATTTTGTGATGCTGATTACGCTTGAGATAGAATTGAAAGAAAGAGTACTTCTGGAAGTTGTCAATTTCTTGGAAATCATTTGATCTCCTGGTACAGTAAGAAGCAAGCTACCATTGCCCTCTCTACTACAAAAGCAGAATATGTTGCTGCTGTTGGGTGTAGTACACAAATGCTCTAGATGAAGAGTCAGCTAGAAGATTATCAGATATATGAGAGTAATATTCCTATCTTCTATGATAATACTTCTGCTATTTGTTTATCTAAGAATCCAATCTTACATTCCAAAGCTAAACATATTGAGATCAAACATCATTTCATTAGGGACTATGTTCAGAAGGGTGTTCTATCTTTGAACTTTGTTGATACAGACCATCAATGGACTGATATCTTTACAAAACCCCTTGCTGAAGATAGGTTTAAGTTCATTCTGAAGAATATCAGTATGGATTTATGCCCAGAATGAGAAGATGAGAAGTTCTGACATATGGATTAGTTCTGAAATGAGTTTGTTTTTATCTTCTTATAAGAAGTTCTAATGTTGATCAATTAGAAATTCTGTTTTTGTTATTACTAACGTTTCATTATCTAAGTTAATTCAGAATTTCTTTTAAAGCAAAACAGTTGTCACCAGCTTTCCAGATGTTGAACACGTGTTCACTCCATTTGGACAAGCACGCGTACAGTTGAGGAGACGCCGCCCTAGGTAACTGTGCAAATCATTTCAAATATTACGTTATCTCTCCTAACGTCATTTCTCATTAAATGCATTTGATTCTATGTTTTTTTGTAATCATGTTCATTCAAACGCATATTGCATTTCATTTCAAATCCGTCTCTATATAAACTCATCTTCATAACAATTCATCTCTTTGCATTCTCTTTCTTCATTCATTGTCTCTTTCGTTCATCTCTCCTTCTCATTGTTGCATAAACCCTAGTTTCTAAACCGAATCTCAGAGTGAATTCATGCTTTCATCCCCAAGTACTCAACAAAAAATGTCTTCAGCACATCTTGTTCAACACAAATATGGTTATCATCCCCTGAAGACTTGTTCTATTCCTAATGAGGAACTGGAAGTTCTTTGCAAAACTATGGTGGATTTTGACAATCTATTGGAACATGATTTCAAAACCAAGGCTGTAATGCTGGTACAAGGCTGATCAACTTACTTTGAAAGATTGATTGGACCAGTTTATCCCCTCTTGGTGATGGATTTCTGGACTCATGCAACAGTTACTCCAACTGCTATCATCTCCTTCGTATTAGGGCATGAAGTTGTTGTGACTGAGAAGATGATAAGGAAGCTTTATAGTCTTGATGACTCTAAAGGAATCACAGGTGCTCTTCCTGGTAGAGTTGTTTGGGAAAAAGTTGATAAAGAATTGTCTACTTCTTCTGGATCTGCATCTCATCAAACTACGCCGTTGAAGCCTTCCTACAGAGTTTGGGTTGAGATTATTCTGGGATCTCTCTATCATAGAAAGCGATCTCTTGCCTCAACGTATGTAAATCAGGATCAGAAGTATGTACTTTTCTGCATTGGAAAAGGTACTAAGGTTAATCTCTCAAACATTCTATTTCAACATTTGAAGACAAATATTGAAGAATCAAGAGATGAAGAATGCAAGAAGTATCCATATTTCAAGAAGAACACCATTCCTCTTGCCAGAATGATTTCAGACATTCTGATAGAAAGTGACTTGTTGGATCTTCTGAGAGCTGTTGGTACGCCCAAGTTCTTAACTGTCATTCAAGGACACATTCTGAATGCTTTTGATCTACAAAGGATGCTTCTGATTGAGAAGGTAACTTCTACTCCAAGAATATTTCCAGATATTCTGACTAGACGAATCCCTACTGAGAGTTTTTCTCACTTGTTAAAAGAAGAGCTTGACAAGTCTGTTAAGCGCTATTTGAAGTCTTGTGTCAAAGTTCAATCTTCTGTTGATCCTGCATGGATTCGAGGAAGAGTTCTTCCATCTCTGACTGAGTTGAAGAAGAAAAAAAGAAGAAGAAAGAAAAGAGATTAAAAAGAAAGGCCTCATAAGCAGAACCTATGCCAGCTAAGAAGCCAAAGCTACCTTATGATCCTCTCAAAGTACAATTTGATGAATATCGTGATAAGCGCATCAAGAAAGCTTTTCGTGAAGATGTTGTTGCTTGTTCTTCTCAGAAAAAGCCTCCTCCTTCTGAACCCCAAAATTCCTCAAAGAAAGCACCAGATATGGTATATCCAGCTGTTGAACATCCATCAGAAGTTGCTGCTCATGCACCTCTAAGGAATCTGGCTGCAATTCTTCAGGCTCTTGAGAATGGAGATTCTGATCTTCTTGTTCCAGATTATGCTGAAGATGCTTCTATGTCAGAAGCTGATGCTGAGAAGCAAAGTGCTGAGAATCATCCCACTGAGAAACTTCCTGTTCAGGAAAATCAAGATGATGTTCTCATGCTAGATGCTGCTGTTGAGCATGCTATTCCTTTGAATGATGGCTGTGAATCTTCTTCTGCTGAATCCTCTCTTCTGGTGAACACTATGAAGGCTCTTCAAAAGAATCAAGATGCTCTAGCTTCTCGCTTGGATAAGCATGAAGATACTCACAATGAGTTTCGCTCATTCATGAAGACGCAGTCTACAAGCACTTCTGAGATTAAAAACCTTCTGGCCAAGATAGTCTTTAGGCTAGGCTAGTCGTAGTCTTTTGGTCTTAGTTGTTTCTTGTTTCTTGCATCTGTTTCTTGCATCTGCTTCCTCTCCTTCTGTATTGTCTGATATGTTTTGTTGAATCAATGGATTATTATCTTCTCTCATATTGTTTGTTTTTCATCTGAATCTTTTAAATGATTTTTGATGTTATGACAAAAAGGGGGAGAAAACGTGATAATTGATTTGATTTATTATATCAGTTGCTGGGAGTAAGTCTCAATATTCCTAACAATATTTGCAAGTTCTATGTCTTTGAGATTTTTGTAGGATTGAAGATATTCTGAAAAAGCTCAACATGAGAAGCAAATACATGGGGAAATGTAATTCTATAAAGAAGCATGTTCTTGGAATTGAAGCAAGCTCAGTGCTGTGAAGCTTCAAGATCAGAAGCAAGAAGGAAGAATGTTCTGATATTCTCGTGGAAGAATATGTTCTAACACATTCTTATCCCTTATATGTTCTGATACATATTTCTTTTAAGAACTTATCAAAGTTTGCTCTGACAGTTGTTTTAGCATTACTCTGATATATGTTCTTTCTTAAAAGAATGTTCTGATTCATTCATGCTCTGACTTTTGTCGTCTAGTTTGTTCTGAAACATTTCAGGATGTAAAGATGCTCTGATGATGCTCTGGTACATTCAAGAATGTTCTTATACAATCAAGCATGCAATGATTCAAGAAGAAATTCAAAGCTCTGAAGTTGTCCTATGGAAGCAAGAAGCAGAAGCTCTGAATGTTCTGAAGTTCTAGGCAAATGTGAACGTCTCAACTGAAATGGAAAATACTCAGGGAAGTCTTTTATTTATAAATTCTTCCAGTATTTATTTCAGGGGGAGATTGTTAATCTCAGGGGGAGACATATTTACACACTTTGTTTATATGCTTATGCTATAACTGTGTAATTGTCTTTGGTCATCTGATATTCTGATTGCAAATTCATATCAATTATATATGTTTTTGTCATCATCAAAAAGGGGGAGATTGTTAGAACAAGAATTGTTCCGATCAATATTCTTAGTTTTGATGATAACAATGTATATGACTTTTGTATAAGACAATGTGGTACTCTAATCCTATGTGTAATACGGTGGGAGAACTGACTTTATCCGAAATGTCGCGGTTAAGCAAGAGTCGTCACCGACTTTTATTTTATCCAATTAGGAAAGGCTAAAAGAACAGGAAAAGACCTTTTAAAAGACTTTGAGTTCGGGGGGTAAGTTATACAAAGGGAAGGTGTAAGACACCCTTTGCATCCATGGTTATCCATGGGCTCTTAATTGCTTAGCTCATTTTGTTTGTTTGAATTGTTTGAAAAGATTTTGAATAAGTTTGAATAAGAACTTTAGCTTGTAAATAAGCGTAGTTTTTTTGAAAAGTTTCTTTAAACATAAGTGGGAAAAGATTTTTGAATTTGAATTTGAAAAGGAGCAAGCAATTAATAGCAACTACCCTAAGTTTAGAAATTGATTCTTTTAGCTTTTCAGGGCGAAAGGGTCTATCCATACCATGAGAGGGAAGGAAGTCTTTCAATTAGATGTTAAGGGTCATCGAGGTTTATCGTTCGCCACAAGACTGTCCCTTCCATAAAGAGGGCAGGTAGTCTAAGGGAAGGATAGAATAGTCATTAATCTTTTTAGGCATCATGCGAGGATACCTTAGCAATAGGACAATCATCTTTATTTTTCCGAGGCAGCATCGAGGGACTAGATGATTTTTATTCTTCAAGGCAACCTTGCTTTAGGTATCCTCGGAATCGAGGGACTTGACTATTTAAAGGCAACAATAATTAAGGCAACAAAGCAACAATATAAGGCAACAGGCAACAAGAGGGATCACCCTAAAGGTGTGTGGGTGCACAATCACGTGGTTCAATTCAGTTATTTATCTTATAATTAGTGAGCTAATTTGTTTTAAACAAGGCTTGCACTCCCTAGGATTACTAACCACGCAGTTAAAAAATAAAGGCAGAAAAACATAATGTCCTTTTACAATAAACACCTGCGGAGAAGGGGAAATAAAAGACAGAAAATAAGAGGGAACAATAATTAAGATAAACCCTTGAATGCCTTGATCTTCCTCAAACTCTCAATCGACTCTGAAAATTAAAAGGAAAATAAACAAGGGTTAGTGTATTACAGATTCAATGGCTATTGAGGCAAACCCTATTAAAAGGCAAAATAAAATAAAATAAAATAAAAATAAAGTGATATTTAAACAAGAGAAAGTAGAAAACTTAGCTCTTTGGTCGGATGAGGCTCGTGGCTGAAAGATCTTGGTTAATCCTGAAAATTAGCCACGAAAAAAGGAAAAAAAATGTTAGTGCAATGAATGATCTACAAACCTAATTGCGAACAGTACAAGGCAAACAAAAAGTTTTTAAGTGAGGGCAAACTCTGATTTCTTTAGGGAATGAAGTTTTATGAGAAAAGACACTAAGTTAATGGACAACTTCTACCTAACAGTGATTAGTGATCATGATGAAATCAGGGTTTAAGGCATAAAATATTTAATTAACCCAAAAATAATTTATTAACTAAAAACCTTAGTTTAATTATTATTGTAAAAGAAATTTTGATATTACGAGAAAAATTGAGTTTTCGATTAAAAATAAATAATTATCAAAAACACTATTATTTGGTAAATAAAATATTTTAGGGAAAATACAGAATAATTAATAAAAGGAAAAGAAGACAATTAAAAACAAAGAATTATGTAATTAAAAGAAAATTAGAAAAGAAAAACTTAGCTCTGATCAGGTGTGGTAGGCCTGTGAGGTTCCATGGTGCACTTGCAGTCCTAGGAACGTTGGATTGATCTGTATGAACATCTGACGGACAGATGTTGAAGGTACGTCGTACGCATGCATGTCTTTGCCACACTGAATCTGTAAGTGACATAAATCAAAGAATAACATGCAAAATAAATGCCAAAGGCAAGAGTTGAACCCAGGTCCCTTGGGTTGCTATGCTCTCCTCCTAACCAATGATGCAGCGCTTTGTTTTTGAAATATAAGCATCAAACAAATATAATATACAAAAATATTAATTAATGGAGGAAGTCAAACACTGGGGCCCAGAATATGTACGCGCGACCAATCACAGATGAAGAGAGGGTCAGTTCCGATTGACTGTCGAATAAGGCTGCAACACGTGCGCAGTCAAGGGTCAATGCTCCACCTCATCATCTTCTTCATCCTCTCCTGCGGATTTGGCCACGAAACTACCCAGGGAATTACCTGCGGATTATTCTTCGAATCCTGTAAAAAATCAAAACTCAAAGCAGCGACGTTAGGAAAACATCATAAGTGCCCAGATCGATTATCTATGGCCTCCTGAACCGAATGGCATGATCGTTTGGATTGGATACGACTCCCACCATAGAACACGAAAGCTTTCACCTTTCAAGCCCTAGCCATGGTGATATGAGTTCTTCACGGTAAAGCTTCGCAAAGATTATCATAACCTTCTCTAAATGATCTCAGGAGATCAACTGAATGGTTAGTTCGCAAAAAAACACGTTGAAATGCAAGCTACGAAAATTCCAAGAGTATGCATGAACATGTGGATTTGGTATGCACGTTATGGTCATTATAGAAGCCTAAGAGAGATGTATCCTTACCTTTCCTTACCTCAAGGATGATCTGAGACGTTTATTTGGCTTGTAAGTTGCTAGAGTTTTGGTATGGAGTTACACCTATTCTTGAATAGTTTTTCTTTAGAAACCCTAGTGATCTTGCCTTTTTTCCCTCCCAATTTCGTCCTCTTTTAAGGCTGCCAATGTTGTGCTTATATGGCTCAAGAATTTAGGGTTGGAAATAAGGGCTTGAATCATGAGATTGGTGAGAAAAATATTTGAAGAGATTTGATTGGAAAATCAACATAAAACCTCCTATAATTGACTCAATCTTTCTTTATTCAAGAGATTTTATTTACTTGAGCCCCACGAGTAGTTTTGTGATTAAAAAAATCAAATCACTCATTAATATGAATTTATGTTATTTTTCTTTGATTTATATTGAATAAAAATAAAAAATAAATAAAATAAAAAATCAAATTCCTTCATCAACGAAATTCCCATGGTTTCTAAGTGTTCTTTGGGCTCTTATATGATCCAAAACAAAGTCCTATAATTTAATTCCTTATTTTTGGTGTTTTACCTAATTTATTTTGCATTTAAATGAATAAAATTCAAATAAATAAAAAATAAAAATTCCAAAAATATGAGATTGGTTTTATAGGTCCTTATTTGGGTCATATGTATGTTTGAAATCCAAAACCTAGGCCCATTAGTCAAGAAACTCAAAATTGTCCAATTAGGGTTTCATGTTCTTCTTGAATTTCACCCAACTTGTGCAAGTCATAACTCCTTCATTTTTTATTGTATGGAAGTGTTATTGAGCTTTTAAGAAAGCTTAGAGTGTCCTCTAAATGATGCTTTTGGTTTCATCTCAATTAAATATTCCATGCTCAAGTTATGAGCTTTGACCCAAAAGGTGTTTTTGTTGACTTTTTTAGAGGACCTGTAATGTATTGGCCCATATCTCCCAAATGTTGCATTTCTAGCCTTGGCATGTGAGAGACAAAGTTGTAGAGAATTCAATTTCCTTCAAATTGAGATTTGGATGGAAAATTTCTGATGTTCCATGTGAAAGTTATGGCTGGTCAAAGTTCAGTTGACTTTAGGTCCAAAAAACCCTAATTTTTAGAAAGTTTGAGTTTTGATGATTTTAGAGCTTTCCTTGATGAAACATGATCAACCCTTGATCACATGGTGAATGATACTTCATACTGAGGATGTTGACCACAAATCAGAAGTTTTGACTGTGGTTTGACCATAGTTTGACTTTTAGGTCAACCAGTCGATTCTTGATTATTTGAGCTTTTGTCTAGGCAATCTTGTGAATCAGAGTTTGAATCTTGGCATGAGGACCCTTTTGAGCATATGAGAGGCCATGGAGTCCACTTGAGGTATCAGAAGTTGATTTCTCTTTGAGAAGATCAAAACCCTAGTTCAAAGGCATTCATTTAGGAGGTAGGTAGCTTTGAGCAATTGGAGATCTTTGAGCATTTGAAAGTCAGATGGACTGAAATATGATTAAATATGATGGGCAAATTTTGGGGTATGACACTATGCATTTTCCATTTCAGGAAATATATAAAGAGTATGCACAATTCAGCGCTAAGAAGCACTGACTCAGAAGGTTCAGTATGCAACATCAGAACACGCTCTCGCAAGACATCAGAAGATGGTTAAGCAGAATCAGAACATGGTCTATTGAAGCATCAAAAGAACTTGAGATCAGAAGCACTGAAGTTCTTATGGTATCACGCTAGAAGAACTTCAAAGTCAGAAGACAAGAAGATGCTCTGCACCAAGCTGTTTGACTCTGATTAATTCAAACGTTGTATCTACAAAGATCAGATCAGAAGCAAGTACAAGATGACAGGCTACGCTGACTGACAAAAGGAACGTTAGAAGCTATTAAAGGCAAAGTCAGTTAAAGCAGGAAAAGCAAGGCTCGAGGTAGTTGACAAAAGAGTGAAACATTAAATGCAATGTTGTACGGATCACGCAACGCATTAAATTCTCCCAACAGTCATCTTCTCAAAACGCATATAAATAGAAGTTCTGATGAGAAGCTGAATACAACACTCTTGCGCAAAATACAGATATGATGTCAAATTCAAAAGCTCTCAAACTTCATCTTCAACCTCACTTCATTACTGTTGTAATATCTTAGTGAGATTTAAGCTTAGAACTTAAGAGAAATATCACAGTTGTGATTATAGCTTATTAAGAAGCATTGTAATACTCTTGAAAGAATTTGTTTACATTAATTTGTAAAAGGTTCCTAGAGTGATCAAGGTGTGATCAGAATACTCTAGAAGACTTAGAAGGTATCTAAGTGGAAAACCATTGTAATCAAGGTTGATTAGTGGATTAAATCCTCAGGTGAGGTAAATCACTCTAAGGGGGTGGACTGAAGTAGTTTCGTTAACAACGAACCAGGATAAAAATCATTGTGCAATTTTTTTTATGTTAAGAGTTTTTAAAGTCACACTTATTCACCCCCCCCCCTTTCTAAGTGTTTTTCTATCCTTCAATTATGGTAAGAACTTGTAAGGGCTAGTGATGAGGTGGAGTACCATAAACAGTTACAACAGCTTGAGCACACATGTGTTGACTTTAAATAATTTTTTGACTATGTGAAAGACACATGGTTGATTCTGCATATGCATAGATTTGTTAAAGCATAGATCAATACCACGACCAATAGGTATGTTTGATTTTAGCCATATTTTGTTTATCTTATTATTACAAGTACTTACTTATTTTTTAAGGGTTGAGTCTACGTACGCATTGGAAACTAAAGCAGATGTTGGAGAACAACTTAGGTGATATGTGAAAATGCTGGGAGACTATAAATGGCAATCTCAAGATAAAATTGGGCAACATCAGAGCTTCATTTGAGAAGAGTTTTTATGAAGTTGAGCATGCACATACTAGTCCATTTATGGGAATTTGTGTGGATCGATATTAAGATCTGCTTTGAGGCTCATTGTTGAAGAGTGGTTGAGGGTTGACATTGTGAGTTAGGGAGATACACATTGAGTGGTGATGGATACCAATTGAGACTATTCATATCCATTGGAGAAAGCTAAGTAAGGAAGGAAAACAAGAGGTATATGCAGATGATGGATCAGAGGTGGACATAAACAACGCAATTTATGCAATTTGGAAAAGATTCAGGTCACTAGATGTCGCAAAAAAATGCACTAAAAAGTAGGGTGTGTGATATTGCTTATCCCACTACAACAAGGATGTGCCCACCTCCTGAAAAAATAAAAACCAAAGGAGGGTGAAGAAGAAAGAGAAGAAACTCATGGGATATGATGTTTATCGTGGCCCTTCATATCATGAGTATGTTGATCAAGCAAACTCAAGTTCTCAAAAATCTTCAAAGAGGTCATGTTCACAGTTATCCAAAACCTCCAAGAAGAAACCATATAATAAGTTCATGGTACAATTTCCAGATATATCAAACCATTTAATGAAGGATTTCCGTTGCTAGCGATCATACTGTATTGGAAGAATTTGCAACCAGATACAACTTCTTGGATGGTAGGATTTTTCAGACGATTACAACATTGGTAACACCTTACACATGTAGTGCCGCAATATGTTAGATTAAAATTGTAATGTGGTTGTTATATTTTGGATTATATTGACATTTGACTTCATGATATATTTTGGGTTATGTTGCATAAGTCTTAAAATAGTAAAGAAGTATCCAATTACATAAGTCTCAAAATAATACATAAGTCTCAAAATAATAAAGAAGTAAAGAAGGTAATGTTTCAGACTCATCGTCACGAGTTACTGGTCTGCCCATAGGTAATGGTTTGTCCTGAGCTACACATAGTGACCAAAATATCTCAGTGAACTCATCCTCCTCCTCCTCTGCATCGTGACATTGTAAATAACGATGAAGCCCATGTGAAATAAATTCTAACCTCAGATATGAGAGTCCTTCGTCATAAATAGTAACCCAAACTTCTCTCAGCTCATCCCGAGGTGGTGATACCAAATGAGGATGTGACACCCATAATACCAATCCAAGTAACCATTGTCTCCATCATATGGGGTGTTAGCGAAAACTCCCTCACAGATCACATCTAACACGCTCGAAACATATCCAGACAATCCTCTCTTGCCAACAGTTAGAAAATATTCGTGAATCCAACACTGTTACACAACATGAATATCATCAATTAAAATATTATAAATAAATAAAGATAAGTCAAATTAAAAGAAAACATTTTGTACTTGTAGAAGATAGGTATATCCGCCAAATATCCGCCAAGCTACTTGCACGTATAGAATGAAGCATCTCCTAAATATTTGTAAAGTGTGATAAGTGCAATTGCCCCCAACTATATCTACCATATCCATCCAAGTTCCTAAATAATAGTAAATATTTTGCCTCTACAAGAGTAAAAGTCTTGGGGGCAAGAATGATGCAACATAACAACAACATATAGGCTCTAGCAACATAGTCAAATCTACTAGCAGCTCTCTGACGCACAAATATCACCTTCAACCAATCCAACTTATAATAAGGATACTTACAAGCATATATCTCCTCAGTTGCCTCCTCAAAGGGAACACCTAACAGATCAATAGCAAGATTAATAACATCAATATCAGTGAAACCTTATGCAGGGTCACATAACTCACCCCTACATGTTATATGAAGAAGACAAGAAGCATCGTCCAATGTAATGGTCATCTTGCCAAATAGCACATGAAATGACGATGTTTTTGAATGCCATTTTTATACAAAAGGCCGATACTAGAATTTGATATATCCTCGACAAACTGGTTCTCTAGAGAAAGACTAGACCAAAGTTAGTAAACCAAGTCTCTATCATCGGTGGGAGACTGTATGGAACCCATCATATCAATTTGCTACCATGTGCAGCGACCTTTAATTCTTTCTTCAGATGTCTTTCCTAAAAACAATTTATAGTATATATGTTATAAAATATAAGTAATTACAATATGAAATGATTCAAAATAGAATGACATATATTAATCTACCTCGTGAAACCATAAATGACGAGCAACATGACTCTGGTACCTCACCGGAAGAGACTTATCGAATGGCCCTCTAGGGAACTCCGGCTGTTGCGGAGTAACCTCATGTGTATCTACCTGATGTCCCTCTTCATCCACCGTCTGTCGAGGTTGTTGTCCTTCACCTATTCGTCACATAATATCGTCGTTCCGACCTCTTTTTCTGTGCACCACTAAAAATAAAATAAAACAATGAATAACAAAACATGACCCGGATAACATATGATAAAGTTATCCAAAAATCACACAACAAAACCGGAGAACCTTGGCAAACGTTATTCGGTTTGAGTTCAATAAAACCGAAGAACCTTGGCAAACATTATCTAGTTAGTACATTTTTTCGCATGCAAATCAGATAACTTACTTGTAAGTTACTCAGCGTATAGTAACGATGAACCGATAATCTTCTCTCTGTGTTTTCTAGTTTGAACTCTCTTAATTTAAAAAAATAATGGTTGTGTTCTCCGAATTATTATTGTCGCAGGAAAATGAAATGAGGAAAAGGTGATTTTTTTATGGTATACAAAAGCATTTTAGTCTAAACTCATAATTTTATAAGAGCAGGGGATAATTGATTGAAAGTTTGAGATATGATATAAAATTTTCATTTAAATTTCCTATGAGTATTAACTAAGCTGGCTAGAGCCTAGAGGTAGAGGGGGAAGAAATTACTCAAAATTTATTTTTTAATTAAAATAATCTATGAGCAATATTATTAGGTCTTACGATCATTTTTCATTTTGAAACTTCAAGGGTTTTAACATCCTCGTCACCGTAAAACCTTAAAATCTCCTCCTGTCTGAATCCAACTTGTCCGATGGCATTTGTCTCTGGATTTCAGCGCCTACTTCGCCATTCCCACTCCCACTTCACTTCGATTCGTTTCAATTCAACTCTCACTTCCCCCAAACTTTTCGTCAGCGGTGAGTAACCAAATACCAACCTTTCCATATATTTTATCTCCTTTTCTTTGCATCATAATTTCAATCTAATGAAGCTCCATCTTTTAATTGAAAAGAAGTTGTTGAAATCATGTTGATTCGGCTGCAAAATACTCTGAAACTGGAAATTGTTTAATTGGAGAGAAAAAAAATTGTACAGGAAGCTCTTTAGGTCAAATATAATCTACATGTCTAGTTTGGTTTTACCTGAAACTTCTGTCTATAGCAATGCTAATTCAATCAAGTTCTTAGGTCTGTTGTTCACGACATTTGTGTTTATGTTTAATTTATTTATTTTTTCAAATTATTACCTGTGCTGACGTGTCACTGTTGGAGTCGTGTTTCCAGTGTCCGTGCTGCTTCATAGAATTGGTGAATTCTTACTTTGATATCTGCAGCTAATAAATTGTTATAGTTCGTGTTAGGCATTCGGCAGCCAACATAAAATTATGTTGAATCTCTATGACATGGATCAAATACTTAGTGTTTTGATGACATTATGGCGTAGTTTTGATCATGTATTCAATTTCACTTAATGGGATAAAACTTCGTTTTTGTTGTTGTTAGTTTGTTACTCTCATATCTGGCTAGTCTTCACTTATGTGAACTTAACAAACCTGTGTTTTTGGTTGATTTGGCATGTGCAAAATATCTCAATTATGTGTTATAACATTTTAAAATTTAATTAACATGCCTTTTCTTGTATTTGTAATTTTGAACAGGTCTTTCGAGATTGACAACGGATGAAAAACTTACTGAAGCATTTTCTCCTTTTGGGCAGCTCATGGAAGGTAATAATGAGCATTTTTATTTTATTATGGCAGTGTATTCAATTATAATATCCTTATTTTGCTTCATTTGTTTTGTGTTTGATCATCAACCATTTTGATTATACAGCTAAGGTGATAATTGACAGAGCCTCTGGAAGATCGAAAGGGTTCGCTTTTGTATCGTATGCAACTGTAGAAGAAGCTGAGAAGGCAAGAGAAGGAATGAATGCTAAATTTTTGGATGGATGGGTTATATTTGTTGATCCTGCCAAACCAAGAGAACCTCGACCTCCTCAGCAATCAGAATCTCAGCCTTCTCAAACAGGTTTCACAGTTAATAAGACCGTTGGATGGTGTGGTTGATGATTGAGGAAACTTGATTGATTACTCTTATGGTGTTGGAGGTAATATTGTAAGGACCCTATGATTCAACATAGCCAACTATACTCTGATTTTTTTGTACTAATCAGTGATAATTGATTATTCGAGTTAGGCATTACTAGTGTTGTTGAAAATTTTGATGTCAAAGTGGAAACTAATTCTTCCTGTATTAATCTGATATGAACTTCCTCCATACTTTTCACCATTATTTGTATTATTGACAGATATCTGCTATTGATTTTTCATTGCTAAGGTAATTTCTTATGTATTTCAAGAATTTGTTGTTGCAACATTCCTTCACTTTTGACAAATGAAGCTTTTCATATCAATTGAGAAGCTGCAATCTTTTGGAATATAATCAGCACAACACTATTATTTTCTTCTCTAAGACACTTCAACTTTTCATTTGAGAGCAATCCCAAATGGATTGAATGATAGGAGCATAGAAATGTATCTGATTAAGATAAGATGCAGAGATAATGCAGGATTAATGTTACGACAAGCTAGCATTTTTCTGGAGCTTGCTGACAGCACCACGAATTTGAAAATATTGAGAACTAGAATATCATATGCATGTACGCATAATTTAGATAATCCTATAATGGACCAAAGACTACACAAGGATGATATCAAAAATAAGAATTACACATAAATTACTCTATAGCTTTTCTCACATGAATATAAACACTCCATTAATTCAGATGAAATTCTAGAATTTTTCGCTGACAATTTTACCCCTCAAATTTTAGAATTTAGAACGTGTTTTTGAAACTCTCGAATTATATAATCCCAATTACACTATTGAACAAATACAATGAATATAACACTATTAATTCAACATGTCACATGTCAAGTACAAATAAGACCATATATCATAAAAATTATTTTTTCGTCAGGTTCAACCATACATATTACAATTTTATTAAATGTTTTGAGACGATTCAAACTTGAACAAATATGATGAATAAATTTGAGCAAGTTAACATTTAACTCGATCAATCCCTTGATACTATATTGTCTAAATATCGAGAATATGGTTCTCACACTGTCATGATTTTGAAGTTGCTTGTTGGTGAACTGAACTTGTCCATCATGCATCGACAAACGAACAACGATACTCAACAATAACCTCACTTATTGTGTCGGAGTGGTTGAGAAGACAAATCATTTAACCCAGTTGATCCTTCATATCAGACAATGTAACATTAACATTGATCCTGAACAAAATGGGGAGGAGTTCCATTATTGTAGTAATCTGCAACTAGGTTAGAGTTCATTCTGACTAAATATAGATAAGAATAGTTCATTGCTTTTTTAAGTGAACTATAAATGAACCAAACATACCATTTTATACAGCTTCATGTGCATTCTAGCCTACATAAAGTGAGTGCCTGAGTAATCTAAATCACATAATTGAAAATAATGAATTGACAAGTTTCAAATTATAGAACCCAAATCAAGCAAATACTCCTTTTTATAATATCTAAATTCAAATGATATCTTCTGTTTAAAATTATATTATCTGAAGTTTTTTATGGCATCAAATTCCGTGTTTTCATAATAACATCTTTAAATTACACTAACATAAACAAGAACATAAAATGACATTAAAAAGAATTAATAAAAAACATCCAAAATAATATAAAATATAACATGTCAAACATAATACGGGATAACTCGTACACAAAATACAACCTAAGCAATCACCATACAATCATAAAAAAAATACATCCTAATTGGTTACACAAGATCTACTTCCCCTCATCTTTAATCTCTTCATTTGTAATACAATCTTAACTTTATTCACAATTTCCTAAACAACGAAGTGGACATTACTGCTCTCATGTATAGTTACACCATATAGTAATGGTGGCCGAGTCCTGAATGCACACACATGCAGAAATCAGACCATCCAGATTGCCACCTTTCTCTACTAGTTTAATATGATGTTCTTATGATGCGAGCATATGTAGGGATGTGACGTATTAAAATACTACCTCAAGTCTCCTTGTGAAATTTCTCAACTAGATATGATTTGGGTGCCCTGGTCTTCAACAGACAAAATATGGTCCGTCTACTCAGGATATCTCTGACCAATCTGGGATGAAGTGGTCATATATGGAGTAGAGACGACAAAATGTTTGGAAATATCTTGCACATACTCGAATTGATGCTAACTTGCTCAAATATGTACCAGACCTTACACAATCCATATTTGATCTAACTAAATTAAAAGTAGATCCCCTCCAGCGAGCATGTGTCTCGGTGAGTGCCATAATTCTTAAACAACAAATCATGTATTAGTAGCTGATCCAACCACTCTCGATATGACGTTGTAGTAGGATATTTTTTTGTTGGCACATGGTTTAGTTCTCAATGTATTCTTAGTCGTACTCCTCTCCACCAATACTTGAAAAATGGTGATAGATTCATTCCTACAGGCTACATCAATGTATATAAAATATATTTTTGTTGGAACAAAGATGTTGGCACATGGTTTAGTCCTCAATGTATTCCTAGTCGTACTCCTCTCCACCAATACTTGAAAAATGGTGATAGATTCATTCCTACATCAATGTATAATAGTCGGTCAATAACAATTTCCTTCGTAACATTCAACTCATTGTACAAGTCAATGCAATAGTTTCTCAAACATAGACATCAACCAAAACTACCAAAACTAGACCTCTAAAATACTTCAAATATACCAAGTGAGTGTAGGTTGAGATCTGGTTTGTGAAAATAGAATCTCCACCTTACCCTAGAACAAACAACTTTGGACAAGTGATTCGCCATCAAAGTGAGGCAAGTGTAAACTTTAAAGAACAATTTCCACAAAAATCAGCAAATAATCATGCATGGACCTTTTGGGTCCACCTAATGAAAATGAAATGTGAACTAATGACGAATTTAGTTGAAAGTTTTGATGATTTTCAAGCTCTGATTCGTTGGCAGGAGTACTTGTAAACACTAGGACATCAAGTCAATAACTATCATTAATGAGATTTTAGAGTCAAGATAGTATCTAAATTAGAGCTTCATTAAGCATTATACTAGGATTTTGAGCCCTAAGTCTCTAAATCTATCTCTTAGAGACACATGTTGTTGATCAACATATTCTCAAAAATTACAAAATAGAGACAATATATGTTAAACCAACAAGAAGAGCATCAAACAATGCATAATTACGAAAACAGGCATGATGGCCACAATGGCCAACTAAAGTGTATTTGAAATTTGGCCAACTAAAGTGTATTTGAAATTTGGCCAACTAAAGTGTATTTGAAATTTGGCCAAATGTGCATTTTGCAACCATCGGAGTTTAGAGCTGCGCTTCCCGGGGATAATATTTTTAGATTTCTGAAGGTAACATTTTGGTATGGTTCGTGAACAATGCTAAGTATGTCAAGCTTCATATTTTCTTTTGCAATCCAACTATCTCACTTGGTCAAATTAATCAAAAGAAACGCATAGCCCCTGCCATTGACAGTACATGCCATATAGGAGGCCAACAAAAAAGGTTTCACTTCTTATCTCCAAACTTTCATTATATAAACCAGAAATGCATGAAAACTACAAAAGCCTCACAAAGCTTGTTCCATATTACAAACAAAAATGTGTTCCTGAACATCAAGCTGATATGTAGAAGACAGTTTCAAACCGTCTTAGAAGCATACAAAAATCTCACACCATACAATCCCAAGTCTATTCATCATATATACAAGCTAATAGACATACTTTTATTTATGCACATAGAAGGAAATAGCATAAAGCATTCCAGATAGTTTACTCATTGAGCTTCCGCAACCGAGTAATGCATTTCTGTAACTGATTTTTTCAAGAAACTAGCTCCGCAGTTTGAATCCTGGCTACAAACATCAAGAGAGTTAAAATCAGAAGAGCCATCAATAACTTGAGAATCCGATGACTGATAGCACTGATCAGATTGTTCGCCAACGTTGCGAGATTGTTTCTTATCTTTGCCATTGCCCCCTCGGGCTGAATTTCCCTTGTTACCTTTCTTCATATTTTTCTTTTCACTCTTCTTCTTCCGGGATTTCGGCTGTTTCTTGTTTTTGACAGTATGCGAGACTAATGTAGGTATAGGATCATACACATCAGCAGCCCATTTTACTGTCAATTTCACATGTCCTTCCCCGTTTTTATCACGACTGCCTTTCATGGCAGATTTAAGTTCCGAAGGAGCCTGTGACATAAATCACATAGAGAAAGAAAACCATTAAACATGAAACAGAACCAAATCTTAATTATCCAAATAACAAAAAGAGCATTGTAATATTTTAGACATTGAGAAAAGCATAATTGCTTGCAACCTATAAACATAAACATTATTAACTCTAACATCGTTACATAAGAAACTTACAGGCAGAGATATCGAACGAGAGTAAGTTTGATCGGCAGAATGCTCAGAAGGTGATTCTGTCACAGATGCTGCCTCCTTGCCAGATTTGCTTGAAGCCAACATCACGCGAGGAATCGGAAAGGTTGACGATTTTTTCAAAGACACAGTATTAGGTTTCGCTTCTTTCGGTTTAATAACCTCGCATAAGATTTCCTCTACTACATTGCATATCTCATGCCCCTCAGACGCATGCTCCGATTTCTCATCATCCTGTATATGTAGCGACTCACTAAAAGTGCTTTCAAGACTACTTATGCAGTTCTCGATCTTGTCATTGACCGAAGAACACACTTCCATTGAATATATCAACTTACTAGGTACTATAACTATTCTGCATTAAAAAAATTGAAAAGTTTATTGAATAGACATACAAATCTGATATATTAGTACCCTGAACCTATCTAGCTCAAGCAAATTTTACATGACATGAAACTGCAGTTCACAAAATGCAAATGATCATACTTAAAATCACATTTTCTTCCTAACAGCATAGCAATAAATCATGACATGCAAAATGATCACACTATCACTATGAATCAGATCTGGTCATAACTAATAACTAATATAGTTTCAAATACAAATATCAGAACATGATTGCACAAAAAATATACCTTAAAAGACGAAGTTTGGAGCTCTAGTAGCACTCTCCAAACAAGAACAAAACAAAAATATCACTAGATCCCCAACTCTTCAAACGATCAACCTGTATCTCACTTACAGCAAACAACAGCAACTAGGATAGAAATATAAAAGCAAAAGACAATAAAAAGCACGAAAGTCCTTATGTTAACTAAGATTACCACGCCTATCACTCTTTTCAAGAGGTTTCAAACGATGAGATAAAGATCCATAATAAAAATCAGCGACAAAGGGAACCAAATGACGAAGAAGAAGTTCAATAGGCACCGAAGGCATTATTATATGCTCTTCGAAACCCTCCAAATAGTGTCACACCCAACAAAACAAAACAACGTTGAATCCAAAGGAAATAAACTCAGAGGTGTAAATTAAGGGATTTGAAAAAACCAGAACCTAGTGCAAAACAAAAACCTATGACATCAAAATGATTACAACATGAACTCAGCTTAGCCCATAGATAAATCAAGTTGAAAAATCAAGAAAATTGGTAGATCGGGAAGAACGTGATGGACACTGGATTAGGTTGTTGGAATCGGATAGGGTGGAAAATGGGTTTTGGTTGATTTTATAGTAAGGGATTCGAGAAGGTCAAGCGTCAAGTTGTTTGAAAATTTTATGTCTCTGAATCTGGGACGTACACGTTTCAGTTATCGACTCAATCTTAGATATTTTTGGTCATGTTGTCCAATTGCAGCCCATCGGTATTTATGTAGGTTAGGCCCAATATTTACTCCACACGGGCCCATGTGTATTCCCAAGTGAAAACAATGTCTTGTCTTGATTCAAGTCTCTCAACAAAAAAAATTGACAATTTCTCTGTAGACCTTCCAAGGGTGAAAACTCTATTGGAATCCCGAAAATATCCTTAGAGATGCATCTTTAAAAAGATTGATTAAATCGGATATACATCTCCGAAAACTCTCCAAAAAAATATATACATCTATGAAAACTCCCAAAAAAAATAGTGAGATTTTTTAGGATATGCATATGCGAAAAAATCTCAAAAATTTTTGGGATATTAATTAATTAAGATATATAAAATTGATATAATTTATAAGTTATGAATAATAATGATTATATAATTACTAAAACTATAACTAAAACACAAAAATTATGATTATATATTTAATTTTATATAATTCAAAATTTACTTATGAAATATAATAAGAATATTTTTCATTTATATAAGTTAGTAAAATAATTTTTTAACTTTAAAATTGTTTAGGAAATTTTGTTTATAAAATGAAATTTTTTAATTATAAAATTATTTTTGAAATTAGTTTATGAAATGATTTTTTTATGTATCATAAAAAAAATAGTAAATAAATATTATTATTATTATTATTATTATTATTATTATTATTATTATTATTAATTTTATATAAAAAAATAAGTTGTTAATTTAAATATTTATTAGGCTAATATTATTATTATATATTAATTATAATGATATATATTTAATAATTTATTTTAATTAATACATTTAATTATACTATTAATTGTATTGATTCACTTTAATTTTGATTTTTTAATAATTATTGAGTTTTTTCGGATATGTATATCTGAAACCTTCAAAGACAAAAATTGGAATATTTCGGATATGCATCTCTGAAGACACCCCTTCCAAAAAAAGTGATTTCGAAAATACATCTCCGAAAACTCTTTTTTTTTTCTAAAAAATTAAGGTGTTTTCGGAAGTGCACTTCCGAAATCAATCTTTTTTTCAGAAAAAAAAATGATTTCAGAGATGCATTTTCGAAATATAGGAGCATTTTTGAAATTTCGCCGCAGATATCGAAGAAGATTGGGGAATCTATAAAGAAATCGTCAAAAATTGTTCTTTCCATCCCATCTTACTCACATACCACTTTGATGTTACCACAAACCTGAAGCAATGGTCAAAATAGGAAGAACAACATACACTAACATATATATTTCATTTGACATAAATAAAATACATAATATTACATAGATTTTTGTTAACCTAACACTAACGTTACATTTCATCATCAGGAGCCCTAAGAAGATGAATGGTAACATTGAAGACTTTGTTCAATTTAAAATCAGCCATGTCAAGAAGAAGAGGTTATGGAGGAGTTGTTTCCTGCAAGAGAAATTTTAGCAAAAATCTTAGTGATGGAGTTGCGTATCTGGGAGTCCTATTTCTGAACCTTGACTCTAACTTCCCATACGATACGACATTGATTAGGACGGTAACAGTTGCTTTGAGGACTAGTGCACATTGCTTGGATTTTACTCAGCTGCATATGTTCCACCGATCATCTAAAGTTGTAGGCAAACTAGAGCTATTGGTGATTTTACAAAGCCAAACTCAAAGTTGTCTTGCAAACCTGTACTAAAAAAAAAGATGCAGTGTGTTTTTTGCAACACCATTACAAGGCTACACTGTATACAAACTTGCTAGTCAACGGTCACTTTATCCTTATCTACCAATATTTTCATTTCGTTTTCACGCTAGCAATTTGACATGATTTCGCCTACCAGTCTGTATTACATAAGTTATTGGTCATATTAACTATGCGGTTACAATATAAACTCAGACGTGGAAAGATTGTGGCAAGCTAAGTGTGCAAAAATACACCATGACACCATAATTAACAAGAGACAAACGATTCACTTTGTAATTTCTATTCTAAAATCACCACAATATAACTCCAGACAATAGACTAGTAACAACCATATCATACCATTGCACTTATCAAGTAATATTAATAGAGAAAACAACTTGGCTTATTGTCAGATAAATCTGAACTTCTCTTCCGTAAAACTGTTACAAGAGTTAATTTGAAATTGAGAAAAAAAAACAGAAGCCAATTGCAATAAAACAATAAAATAAACAGATGCATGAGAAAAACAGCTGTAAGTAACTTCTCAGAAAAAAGCAAGAGACAACATATGCACTTTCTAACTACTTTCTTAAGATCACAATTATCACATTCTTATAGACCTATGAGACAAGTTAACAAGAATCAATTAAAATAGATACTTTGACATAAATCCAATAATAGAGAAGAAACAACTAATCAGTCATTAGAAAATAACTAACCATAATTAACAATATTCTGGAATTTTCTAAAACTTCTGGAATTGCAACTATCAATTGTAGGAACTTTGGTTTTTTTTTTAATTTCCTTCATACACATTTGTCAGAGTAGAAAATTCCTGGAAATTTTAATATTAGAGCAAGAATAAAATTCTGAAAATCCATAGATAAAGAAAAGATTCATATTATCATTAATTTTCAAATCAACATCTGTAAATCTACAATCTTCTTTATAAAACAAAACACAAGACCAATTTATGATAATCTAAACCCTAAATCAAAGAAAAAGGGAAAAAACAGAGAAACAATTAAGAACTGGTGAATTTGGTAACGGCCTTGGTACCCTCAGAAACAGCGTGTTTAGCCAATTCACCAGGAAGAACCAATCTAACAGCGGTTTGAATTTCCCGAGAAGTAATCGTCGGCTTCTTGTTGTACCTAGCCAAACGAGACGATTCTTGAGCGAGTTTCTCAAAAATATCGTTGATGAAACTGTTCATGATTCCCATGGCCTTGCTTGAGACACCGATATCGGGATGAACCTGCTTCAAAACCTTGAAGATGTAAATCTTGTAGGTCTCGACGCTCTTCTTGGTTCTCTTCTTCTTCTTGTCGGATGCTCCTTCCTTTGAGATCTTCTTCTCGGCCTTTGGTTTCTTCTCGGCGGGGGATTTCTCGGCGGCGGGTTTCTTCTCCGCTGGTTTCTTCTCTGCCTTTGTTGGAGCCATTGATGGTGTTGGTTGGTGGGAAATTGGGTTGGTTGTGGAAGCGAGAGATGAAGTGGTGAATGATTTGTGGGGAATGAGGAGAATGTATTTATAGGGTTGTGAAAAGGGTTTTGATTGGAAGGAGTGGTATGGCGCGGATCGATGACGTGAGTTTTATGTTTCGTTGATTGGGATTTGTTTGATTAACAGTGGTAATTGCACCTTTTTTCTTTTTGAAGGATTTTTCATACGGGTAACGGGACCTATGTGTTTGCAAATTTACTTGGATTGGGCTAAGCTGTTAAGCCTTATATTTCGAAGGCACCTCTCATATTTAAAGTTAAAAATTTCGATAAAATGTCTGATAATTTAATAAAAAAATTGATAGTGTATATAAAAAATTCGGTGCATCGGGTATTTCAAAATGTTCGAAATTTTTACTTAGTGTCATATTTTAAAAAAAAAAAATCAGAACCAAACGGATATTTAGTCCATGTGTAAAAAATCTGATAGTTATAAAAGAGTGAAAAATTGAACAGCTAAGATTTTGCCGACACTTTTATACAGTTGTGATTGTACTGAACCGTTTTGTGTGAGTCAGAATAAATTCAAAGTTGTATAAATAGGGGTCATGTGTTGTTGTTAAAAATAACATCTTACAATACTTCTTCCTATGTTTTTGTTTAAGATAGGAGTGTACTTTAACGGGGCAAAATCTCCCGTGGAGTTTCGGCTCTCCAAAGAGGATCCTCCTCCTTCATCAAAAGATGAAGACATTAATGAAGGTGAAGAGGAAATATTACATAAGGATGAAAAATAAGAGACCTCAAACCAACTACCTCAAGATTGGCCAATCGCAAAGGATCATCGGTTGGATCAAATTTTAGGAGACATCAAAAAAGGTGTAAGTACTAGATCACAGTTTAATAGTTTCTATAAGTACTCTTTTTTCATTTTTCAAATTGAACCTAAATCGATATTTGATGCTTTACTTGACGAGGGATGGTTACTTGCTATGAATGAATAACTTTCTAATTTAAACATAACGATGTTTGGGACCTTGTTTTGTGTCCAGTTGATAAAGCTTCCATTGGCACTAGATGGGTATTTAGAAACAAGATGGATGAAAATAGCATAATTACTATAAATCAAGCAAGATTAGTGGCAAAAGGATATAATCAAATTGAAGAAATAGACTACGAGGAGATTTATGCTCTTGCAGCTTGTCTAGAAGTTATTAGACTCCTTTTGGCATTCGCTTGCTGTCTGGATTTTAAGCTTTATCAAATGGATGTTAAATCAGTTTTTCTTAATGACCATATAAACGAATACGTGTATGTCTCATAACCCCAGGGTTTTGAGGATCACAATAATCCTAACTATATTTTTAAATTGAAAAGAACCGTTTATGATCTCAAATAAGCTTCTAGAGTTTGGTATGAGCGATTAAGTGGATTTTTAATCAAACAAGGATTCGATCGCGGTAAATTTGACATAACTTTTTTTATTAGACGCAAAACAAAGCATATTCTTTTAGTTCAAATATATGTAGATGATATTATATTCAGTTCTACTAATGAATCTCTTTGTCGAGAGTTTGCAAGTTTGATGCAAGAAGAATTTGAGATGTCTCTTATGGGTTAGCTGACATATTTCTTACGATTGCAAATCAACCAAGCCGAAGAAGACATTTTCATAAGTCAAATAAAATACTGCTTAAAGCTTCTCAAGAAGTTCAATATTAAAGACTCGAAAAGTATCTCAACACCTATGACATCTAATGTGCTTATTAGCTAAGACGGGAAAAGAGTGGACTTCGACATTACCAGGTATAAAGGTATAATCCGATCCTTATTCTTTTTAATAGCGAGTAGGTCAGATATCGTGTTTAGCGTGTGCAAGTGTGCTAGATATCAAGCATAACCTAAAGAAGTTGAAGAATAAGGTTTCTGAAGAAGTGTGTAGTGGCAAACGATCATCGGTGAATCATCTGAAGGTTTTTGGCTCTATGTGTTAAAAACATGTTCCTGGTGCAAGAAGAAAGAGGCTTGATGACAAGAGTGAACATATGATTCTGGTAGGATATCTTCAGACTGGTGCATACAGACTATTCAATCTAGTTAATGCGAAGATTGTGTTAAGTCGAGATATTGTGGTTGATAAAAATTCTGCCTGGGATTGGAATTTGAGTAATTCCACCCCAATCCTCTCATCATTTTCAGGAACAGGTTATGGGTAGAAAATTGCTAGATGATCAGTTTTGAAGAATGCAGACGAGTTGATGGCAGGAAGACCTCGACAGACGTTATCTTTCCGTTGTACAATGTTTTAGACAAGCTGATTGTATACACTTTGATCCGCTGTCGCGCATGGATAAAAAACGAATATTTTTGAAATATAGTTACGGCAACGACAAATCGAGTATCGTATCACAAGGATTCTTATACAGTTTTTAACCAATTGAAAACAATTATGGGGGGTTTGTTCTATTAAGAAAAATAGTGCAAATAAGTGATTATCAAAATATGCTAAAACGATTAATCTACTATTTTGGTTTTCCAACTTATCATCGACCCAAATAATTCCCAATTCTCAAACGAATTATATTCCCTTTTTCGATTATAATAGCAATCATACAAGCGTGATTGATATTATATGATGTATGTTCCTAATTTCCGAATTAAGCAAACAGATTAGCTATAACAATCGTGAATTAAGCAAACACGATAAACATACGCGGATTAAGCAAATGTGATTAAAGTATAGGAACACGCAAGTCTGACTTTGACGAACTTCTGGGAATTATAAACTCCAAATCTGACTTTGACTCCAACATGAAAGTTGTATCTCTTTCTCTCAGCTTTCCGACGATTATTAGAACGCATCGATCCGATTCTCGTAGCTTCAGTTATGAATTTTTTATTGAAAGCTGCAAGTGCTGAAAATAGAATACGAAAATCAAATAAAGACAAAAATAAACTAAATTATAAAAACATCATAAAATAGAAAAATAAACAAAACAAACCATGGAAATGCATAAGTACAAACATAGAGGAATGTGCATCAAAATGCACTGATCACACTTTATGCTTAGAGTTGATTTGTATACGATTTTTAATTTTTTTTTTTTGCTTATGTATGCTTCTCGTACCATTTATAGCATCACTACATATTATTCTAGACGTACATGTATGGGGTGTTACAAAGACTATGAAGTAGTCGGTGAAGATGAAGTCACGCCACATGGAGAGTTAGTTCATTTTACTTTACTTGTAGGTGATGAACCAGTCAACTATAGCGAGGCTTTAAAGATTCAACAATGGAAGTTAGCTATGGTCGAAGAGTTACAGGCAATCGAGAGAAACAACACATGGGAGTTAATTGAATTGTCAGCACATAAAAAACTATCAACATACAGTGGGTGTTCAAACTGAAACACAATGTTGATGGGCCAATTGCAAGACATAAAGCATGATTATTAGCTTGAGGATTTCTTCAAAGAGCAGAGCTCGACTACTCTGAAGTATTTTCTCCAGTAGCAAGATTGAAGACTGTTCGACTAGTGGTAGCATTGGCATGCAATCAAGGGTGGTCGACTTTTCACTTAGATGTGAAGTCAGCGTTTTTGAATGGTCCTTTAGACGAAGAGGTCTTTGTCACACAACCTCCTGGTTTTGTGATTCAGAAGGAAGCGAGTAAAGTATATAAGTTGCACAAAGCACTCTATGGTCTCAAGTAGACACCTAAGGCATGGAACAAGATGATCGACTCATACTTAGTCGAATTAGAATTTGTCAAATGCAAATACGAGTATGGTGTCTATGTTCAGGTTGTGGCACAAAATATAACAATCATCTGCTTATATATCGATGACTTGTTGGTAACTGGAAATAGATTGGAGAACTTGTCGAAGTTCAAAGATCTGATGATGAAGGAATTTGAAATGTCGGATCTGGGAAAATTGTCTTATTTGCTGGGCATGGAATTTCAATTGTCGAAGCAAGGTATGGTGGTGCATCAAAGGAATTATGCCAAACAGATACTCAAGATATTTATAATAGATGATTTGAATCCTACATCCTCACCCGTCGAAATAAACCCGAAGTTGGAGAAGCATGGAGAGGAAGACAAAGTCGATGTAATTTTGTCCAAGCAAATTATTGGATCTCTGAGATATGTGTGCAATAGTTGACTTTGTATAGGTTTCGCAGTCAGATTAATGAGTAGATAAATGAGTGAACCAAGAGTGTCATACATGAAGGCTGCAAGAAGAATTCTAAGATACCTAAAAGGATCAATAGACTATGGAATTCTATTTCGACGAGACTCCGAAGGCGAAGAAGCAACAGTTACTTACTTTTCAGATGCTGATTGGTGTGGAGATAAGGAAGATCGAAGAAGCACAACTGGACATTTGTTTCAAGTATTTGGTGCCCCAATTTCATGGTGTTCGAAGAAATAACCTGTGGTGGCATTATCATCGTGTGAAGCTGAATATATAGCAGAATCATATGGTGCATGTCAAGCAATTTGGACAAATCAGTACTTGAAGAAATGGAGGTCAAAGTGAAGAAACCTCTTGTGTTGCAAATCGACAACAAATCAGCCATAAATCTGGCGAAGAATCTAGTTCTGCATGGAAGGAGTAAACATATTGAAGCTATATTTCACTTCTTGAGGGATAAGGTAAATTGAGGTGAACTTGAAGTTAGACATTGCTCAAGTGAAGCACAATTGGCCGACATTTTCACCAAAGGATTGAAGATCGACAGATTCCCAAATTTGAGAAAGAAATTAAGAGTAGTTCAGATTGACTATTTTTAGAGTTGTTTGACAACTTGGATTATAGAGGTATATTGAGATATTATTAGGATTGATATATTGTTGACATAATATCAAATATAATTCAAGTTGCGTAAGCCCAAGCTCAATTAGGATTGTATATAATTAATCATAATCTATATCATTATTTATACAATTCAATTCAATAATATAATCTTTACTTCTTTTTATTCTCTCTATTCTCTTTTCACTAAAAATGCACTAACAAAAATGAAATCTAATCTTTTTTTTTTCTTTTTTTCTTTTTTTTTTCTCTTTTCATACTCTTTGTCTAATTTATTTTTTCTCTTCACACGTTGTCTTTATGGCCAATCACCCGGAAACATTACCTAGTAAACCACTCTACTGGTTTTAAAAAAATACAAACAAAAACATCTGTTTTTTCATAACACTGAGACACAACTTATATATTCGTACTACCTCTTATCTCCCTCATTTCTTTTTAACACAACACCATATCTTTTTATCACTTATTGAAATCTTATCTCAACAAGAAAACTTACAAGAAAAAATCTTAATTATTTTTGGTGCTAAACTTTTGGATCTGAGACCCTTCTATGATTGTGTTAGTGATAGGTTTTTAAAAAAAGAAAAGCACAATATTCAGATTCTGGTTTTGCCATAGTGTCAGTGAAAATATTTTGGATAGAAAAAATGTTTTACATAGTTAAATGACATAGGTGATGAATTCACTGTATTTAATAAGAGCATCTAGTAGTTAAAGGTTGCATTGTTTTGAACCATTTGACCACACTCAACAAGTAATAATAGTGGTACCCTTTCATATAAATACGGTTTGCAAGATTTAAAATTAAACCTCATATAGGTGTTGAGGGCAGGGTGTGAGAAACTTTTTATTGAAGCTGTTTTGACAAGGTATTATAATAGTTATAGTTCTCATACTGATGAACAGCAACCAAGATTCAAACTCTACAAGACAATACAAGTAAAATCAAATTTGTAGAAACAACCAAAATAACAAGACCGAGGAGTTATTGTTGTAGGTAATTTTTCTGTTGGGGCGGATGAACTGTTGGAGGTGTTATTGTATTGGATTGTCAAAATTACTTCAAAGTTGTTGAGGGCTACAATGTGATTGTGTAAGGATGAGAGTGAAATAAGACTGTTGTTTTCCAGGATGAAGAAAAAAAGGTTGAGACACAGAAACAAAAAGGTAGTGGAAGAGAAGAGAAGGGATGCAAAGGAGGGGGAATAGGTCGGCCAATGAAATGGGATACAGAGAGGGTGGCGAACATACATGGAAGGTCAACCTAGAGATCTAATACAACAGCTTAATCCAACTGTGATGTACAAAACGTATCTTACTGTTACAAATCATTAGACACAACCTATTGTTAAAAAAATTCTTCATAAAATTGCTAGAGGAAAGTAACAAATGGCTAAATATAATCATAATAATAGACCAAATATAAAATGTCATATTATTACTTCTCCAAGCAAAGATAATGAGTTATTAAAAAAACCATGTCTGGTATCGAAAAATAAAAAACCATGTCTTGCATCCTTTACAAGTATGATTTGAAAGCTCAAACAGGCATACAATGCAGACTCATTCTTGAGATTTATACTCGGAAAATGGGAAAACTATCTTTGCTTCACAAAGGGAATGAGATGATGACAACGACCTCTGCCTGCGATCCTTTGAACTTGAAATTCCAATGATGAAATTCTTAAAGCCTGCAAATTCTCCAAAGAAGAACATAAGAGAAATCAAACATAAAACAGGCAATAGAAATGCTCAAAAGCAAATTAAACATTTCTCACATGATAAATCACAGTATAGCACAACCATACACACCAACATGAAAAACATCACGGCCAATGAAAAAAGAAAGTTGCTAGATCCCAGACTTTGAGGTCATGGCAAACCACTGGTAGCCAACCTGGCTCACATGAAAAGCCATTGAGAGAATATCCCTCTCAGCCATGCAGTTCATGCACAATTTTGCCATAGTTGAAAAATAAAGATGCAGCACAATCATTGCAGTTAGTGAATTGAGACTATTGGATGAGATCAATTGACCCGCATACAAATATCAACAAACCAAACTCAAAACACAATCTTAAATGACCAAAATCCATGGTTTCCGACAAGAATAAAGACACCTTAGATTTTATACAATCACAATTTCAGTAGTTGTAGATATAGGTTATTGGATGAAGATCGGATGACTCGCATTCCAAATTGTATTTTTAATTTAAAACAGATTTGGGGAATTTAACATAGACCGATCTTCATCCAACAATAAGGATCCATTAACACAACATCATCAGGGTTTGGCAATTGGAGATTTGCTGCAACAAAAAACCAATGCATTCACTACTGCTCGATGAAGTCTCTATTAAATTGGAGCCTAGATGAAGACCAAATAAAGAGCTCTAAACCCGATCTTCATCTAAAAGCTCCAATTCGCCAACTGGGGTGACTGTGTCATTTACTATTTACATAAAATGAGGCTCTCTGTGGTCACAGCCTGACTTGGGGAACCCCATTTGTGCCTACCATCGAAGCATCACAAACCCTAAACACAAAATATCCAACTTCCTAACAGCTGAATTCATCCACAATGAAAGGAAGTTGCTAGAACCCAAATTTTGAGTCATAGCCAACCTAGCTAGTATATGTGGGAGGCTATTGGGTGAATCTCCCTCTTAGCTATGCAGTTGAGGCACAAACTTGATATTTTCGTAAAAATTGCATTGCAAATAGCAAATGGGAACTACAGAATGAAGACATAATATGCGAGGCTCTAAAGTCTTCATCCAATTCACAATCCAATGATTGATTTTGACTATAACAAATCCGCATTCATTAAGTTAGCAAAATCCATGGCTTCCGACATTAACACAAAGCATGTAGCATGTGAATTTCCGAAATAAAAACAACGGAATACATACTAGTAAAGATTAACACACCAAAATAATCTAACCAAAACAGATAAACAAAATTCACAAGATAGCAACAAAACAAAAGAAACAGAATTGAGCACCTGGGAGCAGTAGAATCAATGTTGAGATTGCGATGAAGAATCCTACCAGGGGCAGGATTGACAGCACCATCAAACAAGTCCTTCAAACCCTTGTCAGCCGCTGCATCTACTGGAGGTGGTGTAGTAGGACGCTCCCCAGGCACAACCCTCTGAAAGTAATTCCCATAGATATACTCAAGAGAAAACTGATGCTCCTCAGTATACCTCGGAATGTGACCATGCCATTCCCACACAACATACTCACCTTCTTCTTCATCCACATGAAACCCAACAGCAATGCTACTTTCACGAATCGTAACCGTTTCACCGGAATTAGGCTTCAGCGTATGCGATTTGCCATTGAGAATCCGATAAACAACTTCAGCTTCAATCCGAGATTCTTCTTCGTAGATTTCGCGTATTCCGTCGTCTTGGTATGGACGGTGCTTGTCATCTTCATTTTCGTATTCAAGTTCTTCTTCTTCGTCGGAAATGAAATCCTCGTCGGTAAGTTGGTTGTCGGAATCATGAACCTGAAGCCTGCCGATTAGGTGGCGGAGGAACATGGTGTCGAGGCGGTTGACGGGGGAGGAAGAGTTGTTCGGAGGGGAGCTCATGGTGTTCGACGAAAGTTCTCACTGAAAATGATTGAAAGGGTTTTGACGAAAACGGGTTTTATAGGGTTTAAGAAATGAAACTCAATCTAGATATTTTGCAACTGCCACATTTTTTTATTGTTTAAATTTACGGAAAATGATTTCTTTTAGAAAGATATCACAAATCTTTCATATATGTATATTTCAATTCAATTTAAAGTAATTATAAATTAAGTTCAATGTTTATTATAAGGTTCGCTGAATTTGCTTGTTTCCAGAACTCGACTCCACGGTCTCCTTCTTATTATATTTCTTTTTGTCAATAATTTATATTAGAAATTCTAATTTATATTTTTCCTTATTTGATTTTTTTCAATATTGTTCAATCTTTTGAATTTGAGCATCCTATCAACAAAAATATTCGGCCACGTCTCGGCATCTACAGTATGATGAAGCGTTCATTCCGGTGATGTAGGTGGTATGAGGCATTCCGGTTTCAAGTAAACTTGCATAAAGTGACTCGTTTTAGAAAGCCATTCATCCAATACACATGATGCAATCATTTGAATTTGTAGGTGGTGCGATGTGGAGTGGGAAAAAGCTTTCCAAAAAACCTTAACGCGTCAAGTCAATGCACACCATATCATATGCACATGCAATAAGATGTCTCATATATGGGAATCTCATCCATTTAGACACCGGTGCATAAGCACCCATCCAAGGAACAAGAGCTTCGTTAACCGCTTCAAATTTAATGTCATCTCCATATAACCGCGTGTACGCTTCTTTATGCGTCTTCAACTCTTGGAGGAGTTCATGACGTACAAGCATATGGCTCTCCTCTCCATTACCAAACAATGCCGAGACGGTTCGGTAACTGTAATTATCGTCCCCCACAACATCTACGATCCGCTCGATATAAGGGTGCATAAAAACAAGCATCTCTTTGATGGATGGAATTTTTTGTGGAATAGGCATCTCTTCAATGATTGGAATTTTTAGTGGAATAGGTGTCGGAGGCGGTTTGCTTATGCAAGCTCCTTTGTTTGAACTTTTTTGAGATTTTTGAGATTTAGGAGTCGGTGAGTCGGGAAAAAGTTTATCGACATACTCACAATAAGAAGGAGACCGTGAAGTCGAGTTATCATTCGGTGTAGGCTTCAATTTCTTCGGAGCACCCTTTGTCTTAACCGGTTAAAAAGGCGGTTTCATGTCGGTTGTTTTGGGATATCCAATCTTCCGCA
This sequence comes from Vicia villosa, assembly GCF_029867415.1. Taxonomy (NCBI): domain Eukaryota; kingdom Viridiplantae; phylum Streptophyta; class Magnoliopsida; order Fabales; family Fabaceae; genus Vicia; species Vicia villosa. The sequence goes on from NC_081185.1 coordinate 133,654,657, forward strand.
ATTGTTCTTTGATATAGAGTTTCATGTTGTCACCGGCCTTCGAAAACCCCTCTTGTATCGCTTCCAATTCGGAAGTAATAGAGATATTCAATTTTTCTCCTTTGATGTAACCATCATCACCAAAACTAAGTCTTTTCCAATGAGGGGTAACTTCGTCCATTCTTATTGGATCACCTAGTCTCACTTTTTTAGCATTAACACAAGCACACGAGAGACCATACGTTCAAGTAATAGTGTAACCACACTTTACACTATTGAAATCGACAGATTCACCTCGTTTGGCCTCGTGAAAAATAAAGTTTAATCCGACCCAAGACACATTGTCGATCAATTGAGAATAAAGAATATTGTCCCTAAATCAATGTTCCAACACCGTAATGCTCAGGCCAAATGTGGTTTGTATCTCTTTATGTTGGTTTTTGATCATGAGATTTACGGTATCCCAATCTCGACACAAGTCACTCTTGCTATTAGCCAACCAATTTTTCAAACTAGCATGTGTCGATTCAACTCTATTGGTGGTTGTATTCCCAAGGTGTCAGACATTATCAGTCCATGCACACAAAATTCGCCTTCACCTTATTAAGAATGGTGCTTTCAACATATTTCAATAAATCCATATACTTTTCACACACTTTTCGAAATTGAATGACGGAATCGGCGTATAATTCTTTTATCGAAGAATTTGCAATACGAGTCCATGCATTCATTATTTATTCAACAATCACACCGGGCTTCACCGATTTTCCACCTTCGGTATCTACTTATTTCCTCCCCACCGCAGGTTTAACCTTACTTCTCACATTACATGTTATGTGATATCAACAAAGTAATGCATTAGAAGAAGGAAATACCTTTGCCACCGCATTCATCAAAGAGGTATCGCAGTCCGTAACAATCACCTTAGGCATCTCGACTTGTTTTTTCAAAAGTGACCGACACACCTCTAATGCCCACCTAAAATTATCCTCTTTTCAAACTCCAAAAAAGTAAAACCAACGGCGTATGTCTTCTCGGTGGATGTAACACCAACCATCTCAAATAATAGAAGTCGATACTTGTTGGTCTTGTAGGTAGAATCGAGAAGGAGCACTGTCAGGAAAGTGTTGAACAACTCTATCGAATCCAGATGAGTACAAATAATATCTCGGACCGTAACCCATCGTCGCAAGTTCTGTACCGCGACACATATTTGTTATCATTCAACATCTTCAACAATTGTTGCATCTCACTTCTATCTCCCCTAATCGCCTTATTATTGCGGTACCGGATGTTATGCACTTGCCTTATATTTGATACATTGTCGGGTTCCTTCCGTTTCAATATGGAAAGTATATTTTTGGTTGGACAAGATTCAAGGACATGTGAGTAATACATGTCTTCTCTTCCGGATTGAGACGAAACAAACTAGGATGACCTTGTAAGTTTCCGCACATGTCATGGTTATGCAAACCACAAATAACACTAAATCTCCACTTCTTGCTAGCCACCATGTAACCACGAATTTTAAACGGACGCTCACATTTTCTAGTACCCATGTCGTCTCTTTTAAATTTCCTTAGAGTAGGATGGTATTTCTCGCTTCTTTCGCACAACATTGTTACGAAAGCTTTTCTTCTTGTCGTATCATTATCCGATTTTTTATTACTGCACCAAAACCAAGGTTAGTTGCATTCCTATTAATCATTGTGAGCATGCTTTCCCGATCATCAAACTCTTGCTTGTTATTAAAGTCACCACCGACATCGACCGCCTTTACGACTACCCCTTCAACCTTTGGTGAAACATCGACTGATCCAACTAATTCTCTTGAGATATTATCGGGGTGCACCATACCTATTTGTAAACAACAACACAAATAACACAAAATCACAAGACTTCTGGAAAAAAACAGCACAGACACGTTCCGTAGATGCACATCCAGAACATGTTCATCTTCAACACGTTCCGTAGATGTACCTACGGAAGTAACGTACCTTTTTTTTACAGAAAATTGATGCATAATGTGAGCAGTGCAATGGACAAAGATGATTATTTACGTGAAATTCAGTCTTCTCTTGCTCCCTTTGATTTGTTGCACCAAAAAGTTGAAGTTTTAGAGTGGAAAATGATATTGATGATGTAGGGTTCATATTTGTGGCCGTACAAGAGTTCATATTTGTAAGCGTTTAACAGTACGACAACCCATCCCATGGGGTGTATTCTCTTAATATAATAAAGCAGTTACAATAACCTGGTATTTGATATGTGTGTGACGCGGAAAGCCGTTGGATGCATCTTGAAATTGGATTGCCTGTATTCTCCTGTAGAGTAGTTTTTATTCACTTCAAAGGTTCTAAACAAATTGTATCTCTCTTCGAGTGGTCGATCGATGACCATTACGATCGATCCAAAATAATTGCGTTCCTTTTACTATATTTGAATTTATTGTTATTAATTAATTTAATGCTCCATTAAACTTTAAAAAATATTTTTCATTATTTATTTTTTAATTGATGTTATATTAATACATTAATTTAATGTAATTTTATAATTTATTTTAATCTAAAACGAAATTAAAAAAAAAAACCTTGTTTCAAATAGCAGAACCCTTTTTAAGCAACGAGATTGGATTCAGAGATTTTTTGAGTCCGGTGACTTCGTAACTTTAGGCCATTTGAAATATGAATGATTTAAATATATTATTTATTGAGAGAAAGATTAATTTAGAGAAAGATATAGAAAAAGCTACCAAAGTTACACACTCCCAAAACCAAAACTAGCGGAAAAACCAAAACTATCTTTCGATTTCAAAAATATAATTTTGAATGCACCTCATTCACACACAATTTATTCGTTATTGAGTCAGACCCCAATTCTATGGTAAAATATAATTCGGAAATGCATCTTCGTATACTTTACGGAAGTGTATTTTAGGGAATCACTGAACCAAGAAACAAATGCATAAATGAAACAGAGATAAATTAATAAAGTTGAGATGTTTTGAGGTTGATAATACTTTAATCAACGTATAATTCTGTTTATATAAGTATGAATTTTAGAGTGTTAATTAGTGGTATCTGAGCAGATCGGTCAGTCCGGCTAGGTTATATGGTGATGTTTGTTCCTTTATATGTGATAAGTGTATGAACAACGTTGATACATTGTTTCTCCTAATGTTGATTCATTTGTTTGGTGATTCCCTTGTGTAGATTAGCTGAAACCTAAAAAAAACATTGTTAACTTGAGAGTTGTCTGATTCAGTGTCTGCTAGCTCTACTCAGTCTTACTTTTTGAGTGCCAATATGTTTAGATGATGTTCCAACATCTAATTGGACATCAGTCTCTTTCTCCATGATTAGACCATTGACTTTGGTTCTGGAGTATACATAAATTATGCTATCAGCAGAGTAAATCAGAAACATTCCTCTGGTCTCTTTGAAGGAGTTGACCAAACATTCTTCCTTAAAGAAATTGTCTTCAAACCTTGGTCACACAACTGACTTATGTTTATCACACTAGTCATTAGTCCTTTATCAAGAGGAACCACAACACAACTAGGATATCTTGTTCCATCCAATTTCTCAATCCTCTACACTTTTGGAACTATCACCAATGTGGCATATAGGATAGACTGATCCTTAAAGACCACCATAACTCTTTTACTCCAGTCATGTGTCTGGAATAGCCACTGTCAAGAAGATATATTAATCTTCTTTTGGATAAAAAATCTCTAAGAGAAATACCTTCCTTGAGTTTTATCCACTGCTTGTTCACCATTAGATTTAGTTGTACCTTTGGGATAGTCATACATCTGAAGAACAAAGTGGCCTGATATGCTTAACTTTTACCACAAAAGTGACATTTTTAGTTCAAGCCCCTGCCATTAGCTTGAGAATTCTGATGTCTAGTATGATGTTGAGACATTTTGTTTGATATCATTGACTCAGCTCTGCCTTTGAAGGCAAACAAATTTATGTTACTTAATGTTTTCTTTGCTTATTAAAGCCTTGAAAATCAAACCCCATTCCTTTTAGGTTTCCAATCATCTTCCAATCTTGAAGAATCTCCAAAACATACTGGAACCAATTGTTCACCAACCTCGCAAACTTGATCATGGTTTCAAGTTTGGAGTTCAAAAGGTCACCTCATCCTGCAGGTTAAAGATAATATACTAATAATCTCCCTTTTCAACTTTTAATTGAGAAATAGTTACCTTTTGTCTTTCTTCCTGTAGATAGACTTCTTCACTCTTTATCCACAATTCCTTGTAAGAAGTAGTTAACTCATCATGAGTTATTTCTTCATTGTAGAGATCTACATCACAAGCACACTTTCCTTTCTTGACAGGTACATCATCAGGATTACTATCGTGATCAGATCAAGAAATAGAAAGCCCCTCTAGTTATTTCTTGAAGTAGGTAGGGCATTCTGCCATAACAAGTCCAAAGCCTTCACATATATTTCACTGAATATTTTCACTTTAGATCCAACTTTACTTTGATCATCAAGGATCTTGCTGATGTCATAATTGATGTTCTTGACATATGGCCTTGGACTTCTATCCATTTTCCCATAATTGATTGAAATTCACAATAGAATTAAAACAACCCTTTATCAGAGATCAGGTTACAAACTCCTACAGAGTTGGAGACAAAAGTCATGTTTTTGTTTTATTATTTTGAATTGCCATTTTGAAACAGCTCACAAAAAATGAAGTACCCCAACAAGTTCATTGTTATCATGTTGTTGATATCTTGGGCTTCTTCAATGGCTGTCACTTTCATGTTAAATCTCTTGGATAGAGACCTGAGCATCTTCATCTTGATCAGCCTTTCTTCTGGACTCTTTTCTCCCAAAACACCTGGATATGCCTTTATGAGTGGACTTGAGAATTTTCCAAGTATCTTTGGCCACAAAACATGTGATAATCATTTTGAACAAGTGCTTATGAATTCCATTGATTATGGCATTAACAACTCCAGAGTTACAAAGAGCCAATTCATATTCTTCCCTTATGTATCTAGGACCATGATTCTTACATCCTGATAAACTTCAAGGTTCTGTTGTCCAATGATTTCCTGAGAGCTATCATTCCAGCTTTCCCAAAGACATACAGTACCAGAAAACTATCTCTCTGGAGCTCACCCAATAAACAAAATAGGGTGTCTGCTCTGATGCCAATTAAAATTCTGCCACTTTTAAAACATGTCATTGTTGATATCCCAACATCAAAACATGATGTCAAGACAGATCCCAATAAACCAGACAGTAAAATATGCAGAAATAAATTGCAGAATGGTAAATCAGACAGTCAATTGTTAACCTAGTTCGGTGCAACGTCACCTACTCTGGGGGCTACCAAGTCAGGTGAAAATTCTGGTATGACAAACTCGGATGTCAAGACATCTGATCTGTTATGAGTGTAGCACAAGCAGAATAGAAGGATCCCCTATTATTTAATTACTCTTAGAAAAGAGTCAATAAGACCTGGGATCACACACGTTCAGTAGACATAACCAGATTATAATTTTTACATGGTTCTGTTTAGGATCAACTAACACTTCTGAACCTGATGTTATAAACAAAGTCATAACATTCATAACTGAACAAACAATGCAGAAGATAAATAACACAGTTAATTGTTAACCTAGTTCGATCTAACTACCTACTCTGGGGGCTACCAAGCCAGGAAGAAGATTCCACTATTAGTAGTAATATTTTATATAAACAACCTCTGGTTTACAGATAAACAACCTCTGGCTTACCTAGTCACTACCCAATGCAACCTTTATCTCAGAACTCCATCCAAGACAATAGAACCTCTGCTCACTCCCTAGTGATACCTAACTGTTACAACCCTGCAACAACTATTTACACAATTAGCAATGAACACATACTTAATCTTACTTCACAACTTCAATCAAGTTTACAATACTCAACTCTTACCTGCAGGTTTCGAGTGAGTGAAGGTGTTTTGCATGTTGGCTATATTATTGGTAAAACATACCTGGTTGATTGTGTATATGCAAGTTGCATATATGTGTGGAGCTAATACATGTTTTGTAGTGAATGTCATGATCGATGTCATGACAACCATATGTGACAGCAGGAGCTGTTAGTTTTTATTAATTGTGTTTCCTGATTTATCACTTTTATCTGTTTAGGAAACTTTTTATTGAGTGCTGCAAATTTCGTTCAGAAGATTCTACTGACAGCATATTGTGTAACAGACAGTTGGCGTGTGAATTAGGTTAACTTTGTTAACCCTAATGTGTTTCTAAAAAAGCCCAAGGCCCAAGACTGCATATAAAAAGAAATGCAATCCTAATTTGGAACGCAGACAGAAGATTGTGTATTGTGAAGAACGACTGTTTTGTAACTGTCTCTTGTGATCCTCGCTATTATCTTTGATGATTGCGTTGGAATTAGTTTGTGTTTTTGTTGTGTCACTCTAAGCTTTTAAGCACGAGTGTGTGTCTCTTGATTGAAGCTTTTAAGCAGATCAAGGTGTGTTTTTGAAGTGTGTCTTCTATCTGTAATTGTTTATTGTGTTTGTGTAATCACTGCTGTGATTGAGGGGGAGTGGAATGGAGATATTCCATATCTAGGTAGAACCTAGGTAGAAGGGTCATTGGGTAGTGATTAAAGTGATAAGTTGTAAACGGGGGAGTTTAGATTTGAATTGATACTATTGATAGTGGACTTCATCCCTGACTTGGTAGCCCCCAAAGTAGGTTGTTTGAACCGAACTAGGTAAACAATTTTGTGTGTTCTTTACTATTTTATGTTGTTTGTTATTATTGTCTGTGCTGCGTAATTGTGGATTTCATATCATCCAGTTTGACATCGAGCGTGTGTTACTAGAATTTTCAATTGGCATCAGAGCAGGCACCCTGCCTGTTTACATCTGGGTGAGATCTAGGGATAACAAAATTCTGGTACTATGGAGAAGGAACTGTTAGTGTTTGGAAACAGACCACCTATCCTGGATGGCTCTAACTATGACTACTGAAAACCTCGTATGGTAGCAGTCATTGAGTTAGTGGACAGCAAGGCCTGGAGAGCTGTTGAAAGTGGATGGAAACATCCTGAGAAAATTCTGGAAGATGGAACCAATGTTCTAATTCCTGAAACTCAATGGAGCAAATCTGAAGAAGAGTTAGCGTTGGGCAATTCCAAGGCCCTAAGTGCACTGTTCAATGGTATTGACAAAAATATCTTCAGACTTGTACAACACTGTGAGCTGGCTAAAGAAGCTTGGAATATTCTCAAAACAGCACATGAAGGCACGTCTAAGGTAAAGATGTCAAGACTTCAAATACTTAACACTAAGTTTGAAAATCTCAAGATGAAAGAGGATGAAACCATTTATGAGTTTTACATGAATGTCCGCGAGATTTCAAACAACTCTGCAGCCTTAGGTGAGAAAATGACTGAAGAAAAACTGGTAAGGAAGATTCTCAAATCACTGCCTAAGCGATTTGATATGAAGGTAACTGCCATAGAGGAAGCTCAAGACAGCAGCAACATGAAGCTGGACGAACTTCTTGATTCTCTTTAAACCTTTGAGTTAAGCATCTGTGAACCTGTTGAAAAGAAGAACAAAAGCATTGCGTTTGTCACCAACACAGGTGATAATTCAAAAGAAAGCAATGTTGTAAGTGATGAGAATTTATCATACGTCATAGCCATGCTTGGAAAACAATTCAACAGACTTATTAAAAGGGTTGATCAGAAGTCCAAACTCAATGTCAAGAACACTTCCTATGACATCAGTCATACATATGACTCAAGCAAAAGGTTCAAAGCAGAGGAGAAGCCCTATATAGGGAAAGGGGTTCAATGTCATGGATGTGAAGGATTAAGACACATTAGAGTTGAATGACTTACCTACCACAAAGAGCAAAAGAAAGGGCTGACTGTTACTTGGTCTGACGAAGACTCAAATTCAGAAAAGGAAATTGCAAAGCATGTCACAGTTTCAACAAGAATCTATGAATCTGATGATGATTCCAGTGATGATGAGCTAACCTTTGATGAACTAGCTGCCTCGTACAAGAAGTTGTGTAGGGAGAATGCTGAAGTCTGCAAACAAGTGGAGAAGCAAGAGGTGATCATAAGAGATCTAGAAACTGAAAAGATTAAACATCTTGCAACCATATACTCCCTCAGTAGTGAAGTAAGCATGTTGAACCACAAACTTGATCAAATGACCAAGTCATTCAAAATGCTGAACAATGGATCTGATACTCTAGAAGAAATTCTAGAATCTGGACAAAGATCAGGAGACATGTCTGGAGTGGGATTCGTGGCTAAAGAGGAATTAATCTCTGGACTCAGGAGGATAGAATCCAAGAAGTGTGTGACTAACCTGATGTCAATCCAAATGTCACAACATCAAGGAAACATAAGAAGGAGGCACTCAAAGAAAAGGTTCCAGAAGTGGAGGTGTCATCACTGTGGAAGATTTGGTCACATAAAGCCATTATGTTTCAGACTATTTGGATATCCAGACCAAACTCAACAAGTCAAACTTGATCATGATACTTGTGACAGGAAGCATTATGGGATAACTAAGAATGTTGCTCTAATAGCACACACCGCTCTAAGAATGCCCACCAAAGAAGATTGGTACCTTGACAGTGGTTGCTCAAACCATATGACTGGTAGCACGAACTCACTAGTAAACCTCAAACCTGAGGGATCCAACTGTGTGACTCTTGGTGATGGAGATGTAAGAGAAATCAAAGGTGTTGGCATGATAGAAGGTCAGGGTGTTCCTAACTTACATAATGTTCTACTTGTGCAAGGACTGGTCACAAACCTTATAAGCATCAGCCAACTATGTGATGAAGGAATGTATGTCAGATTCACTAAAGAAGAGTGCATTGTTACCAACAAAGAAAATGAAGAAGTCATGAAAGGAGTCAGATATGAAAATAATTGTTATCTATGGGAGCCAACAAATTTCAAGTCTCTAATTACTTATCCCATGACCAAAAGGATCAATGAAGAAAAAGATCAAGAAAGAACCATCAAATCAGAAGCTTCTACTCCCAGAACAAGAGTCCTGATAGAAGAAATGGATGAGTCTGATGATGGGATCTTCGTTGAAGAACTCACCAGCGAATAACTAGCTACTAGATACTCTGAGATGTGTGTACTAAATGGGGAATTGAGCAAGAGATTGACAATGTATGAAAATGCTTATGCACTGTTACAAGAAGAAAGAGTAAAACTCATAATGAACATTATTGATCTAGAAGGAGAGGTGCAAGACATAAAAAGGGGAAAAAAAGGCAAAACAAGAGGCTCAACACACTCCTATCTCAGCCAAAAGGTGCTATCAATGTGGTAAGTTAGGTCACCTGAGGTTCACTTGCCCTGAGACTCAGGAATATTCCTATAGAAGTACACCTCATCAGGAAAACCTGACTAAGAAAAGCCATCGCAATAAAAGCCACGGGTGAAAGCTAATCACTCAAGCCATCACATACCTGAAGAGAAGGCTGTAAAGAAAGCAGGAAACTCCAGAAAAAGGAAATCCAGACGAAACAAACATTACAAAAAGGATGTAGGTTTCTCAGCTACAAACAGGAACAAAACAGTCATAAAGGATATTGTAGAAGGAAGTGAGTTGACTCACTCAGCAGATCAGGTCAATGTTAATACTGATGTCTTAACATCAAAACTGGCTGAGAGCTCAATTGTGCAAATTAAGACGAACAAAGCATCCGAGATTGATGAATGTTCTTCAGTAAATATTCAAAGAATCATTCAAAAGGATATCACTGCTCCAAATACTGTCCCAAGGAAGGGATCTATCAATAGTCAGGATCCCTTGAGAAAGAAGATTCTAGAGATAGACCAAGTCTCAAGATTCTGGATAGAAAGAACTCTAGACTCATAGATATCCAGGAGAACTATCAGATGGCATCCCACCACAATAGCTCTAGTATGATCACAAAGTGCAATTTTACCTCAGAAACAGGTTTAGAGCTAACTCACAATGTTGAGATGCCTCAACAATCTCGGTTCATCTCTCTTGAAACAATACCTTGCACACACACTCACTCAGAAGGGGGCAGCCCTGAAAGAACTCTGAATGATGCAAGTATGCAAATGGTACATATGATGCATATTGAAGATAATTCTAACAAGAGTGACGAGAATGCTTCTAACAAAATCAATGACATCTTCACAAAGCTCTTGATGCTACACAGTTTGAGAACTTGCGAAGCAAGTTAGGACTCTGCATCCTTGAAGAACCATAGAGTAAACAACAACAACAAAAAAGAGGTGTTTTCTATTCACCTCTTGGATCTTGTGGTAGAAGTTCTGAGCTTTCCATGAAAGAGTGTATCTTGTAATGTAGATCTCCCAATGTGTGTGACTGATTGTACTCTAATCAAGCTGATGGCGAAGTGGTATCTGAAGATTATCATATGGTGTTTTTTTGTGTCGTGTAGGATGTCCTAATAAATGTTAAGACATTATGAGAAGTGGTCATGTCATGAAGAGTAACTTTTAAGGGGGAGATGTCTGTTGGTTTTGGCAACATTTATGGCCAAACAGGGGGAGAAGTATTATGTGTCACCCCAGAACAACAAGAATGGTGGTTGTGTGTGATCAACAATTCTATTTGCTTATCTTTGTGTTGATCTGTTTATGCTTGTGCTACTCTTGTGGTTGTTTATCTGTTTTTGTCTGAGCACTGTGTGCATACTGGTGATGTATGTTGTTTGTTTGCATTAGCTTGTGTTTTGTGTTTTGGTTATTCGCTGCAAGTTTTTCTCTGGTATGGTGTGACAGGATGTTTTAGCCAAAAATTTGCCAAAGGGGGAGATTGAAGGTGTTTTGCATGTTGTCTGCATTATTGGTAAAACATGCCTGGTTAATTGTGTATATGCAGGTTGCATATATGTGTGGAGCTAATAGAGGTTTTGTAGTGAATGTTGTAACATCCCAATTTTTATTAATATTTTTATAAATATTTTTATTAATTATATTAGTAATTATATTATTTTGTGTTTTTAATAATTATTTGCTTAATTTAGTCACTTCTGATGTTTATTGAAATTTTCGCGTTTTTGGACGATTTAGTCGGTATTAGTTCGGGATAACGGATCAATATTTAATCGAAAAATTTAATATTTTTAGTATTAGAAATATTCATGAGTTAATATTTAGTGTTTTGGAAATTTTCTGAGTAATTAAGATTAGAACGGAAATATGAGACATTGAGTAATAAGGGGTATATTTTATTAGGCTCATTTGTGTGTATTGATGTTAATTATATTTAATTAGTTAATTGAGATAATAGTTAATTATATTAATTAACTTGGTGCGTATATTTGTGTCTATTTAATTATTGGTGTTATTTAATTTAAGTGAACTAAATAGAAATAATAAATAATATATATTTTATTGGGCTTATTTAATGATGTTAGGAGTAAATAGGGAGTGTTATATTTAGGCCCATTAGGTATGTTAGTAAGGGTGGAGAGTGAGAGTGTATCATAATTTCTATCCACTTTCCTTTTCATTTTGGGATAGAGAGAAAGAGAGGCAGAGAAGAAGAAAAGAAGAAAGGAGAAAAAGAGAAAGGGGAAGAAAAGAGGAGCTAGGGTTTGGAGGAGACATTGAAGAGGTAAGGGGGAGAATCCTTATTATTATGGGTTAGTATGATTGGGTCAATGGGTAGAATAACATAATTGAGTGTGTTGTTGATTGAATCTATGAAAGTGTTACTTGATTGTGTTGTTGAATCTGAAAATTGATTTTTGTTCTTTGAAATACAATTTCTGTGAGGACTGGAAAATAAAGGGAACAAAATAAAGAAAAAGAGTTGGCTGAGCTATGACGACCGACCTTGAGTAGTGAAACCCCATTTATGCTTCATATTTTCGTTTTCATACTATTCAGCATGTTCTGTTATTTTGGTTTTCTTTTTATTGTGTGCTATTTTCTTTTGTTTGCTTTGCTGTTATATATGTGCTTGTTTACTCCATAGTTACTTATAATTACTTAAGAAATAATATATAATGGTATTATATGAGGAGATGAATCATACTTATAAAATGAAAATATAATTAAAATAGTAATATACTAGAGATTGGTAAACGGAATAGAAATTTAATTGAATATAAATTAATATGGTGTGATTATTAATTGGTTGATTAAATTAATATTTGAATTAATTTCAATAAATCTATTTAATTTGAACATATTTGGACTTGGATAAATTATTCAGTTTATCGGTAAATTGCGGTATTTTACGAAATGAACCGAATTTGTATATTGGTTGAATATGTATGTTGAGAAATATATATTGCTATGCCAATGATGATGTTCCGGTAATGATTCTCTTTGAGTAGTTGGTTAGTGTTAATTCTAATAAGTAATTGCTTGGTGTTGAAAGTGTATATTCTTATATTTTGGCAAATATGAATTAACACGAGATAGTATGATTTACTAGTGTTAATTGGATTTTGTGAATCGTAATTGATTATTTGCTTTTATATGTGAATGATATGTATGTGTTGTGAATGTTGTGTACAATTGGTGGATAATTCATCGAGTTGGATTATTGTGATATGCTAAATATTAAGATGGTAGAGATGATCTTAATTGCGTATGTTTGTTAACATTGTACATACATTCATATCATGGTGCGCCTTGAAACAAAGGTGGTTTGCTTTGAAACAAAAGCGAGGCTTAGATTCTAGAGTGAATCGGAAGCGGTAAACTATATGTTTACATTTGGTGGGCTTTGGTCTTGTCCGGATCGGAAGCGTGGCTTGGATTCTAGATATTGAATCGGAAAGCGGTGAAACATTGGGTTCACATTACGGTACCGCATGCACAGTGTCACATATTTTGCATTGAGTCACATTGAGGTTATGTAATGTTTGAATATATGCATTTATGTGATTGCTATGTGTACATGAGATGTGATAATTGGATTTTGGTGATGTTTGGACACATGACTTGGTAAAATATATGATCATGTGATAATTATAATTATGTGTATTATTTGGGAATATAGTATTGAAATTTAATATTATACTCCTTGAGTTTTGATGTATGCTTGTAACATGTGAAATAAATGTTGGTTAGTATTATTTACATGGTTATATAAGTGTGATGAATTCCTATAACTGTTGATTCAATCATTGTATCTTATTATACTTTCTTCATAATGATTTGTATTCTCACCCTTCTGTTTTAATGTTGCCCTCGTTTGGCGACATGCAGGTTCTGGAGTTTAGTAGCTCGTGCGTGATCTAGTCGGAGATTCTTCTGTGTTTGTTGGAGATTAGGTAGTGAGTCGATGCTCTGGTCATGTAACACTGGGTAGATTAGTCGTGTTGAACTCATGTTTCTATTTGGTTATGTATTATGTTTATGACTTGAGAACTTGTTATTTGGCTACTTGTTGTTTGAGAGGCTTTCAAGCCAAATATTCTGAATTATGTTTTAATTTATGTTGATATGATTATTGAGACTTGATCATGGTATGGGACATGGATCATTTTATGAAACACATGAGTATTTAGTAGTTTCCGCTGTGAATGCATATTCTGGATAAAATATGATTAATTAAGAAGTGTTATTTGAAATGACCAGGTGTATCATATATTGTAGATAAATGCTGTCGGTTTTTAAAAGCTTTTAGTTTTTGAAAACATCGATGTGACGCCCTTTTGAATTATATGCATGCTTATTCTCTGATTATATGCTTATTTATTTTGGGGTATAAAAGGGGTGTTACAAATGTCATGATCGATGTCATGACATGCATATGTGACAGCAGGAGCTGTTAGTTTTTATTAATTGTGTTTCCTGATTTATCACTTTTATCTGTTTAGGAAACTTTTTATTGAGTGCTGCAAATTTTGTTCAGAAGATTCTACTGACAACACATTATGTAACAGACAGTTGGCATGTGAATTAGGTTAACTTTGTTAACCCTAATGTGTTTCTAAAAAAGCCCAAGGCCCAAGATTGCATATAAAAAGAACTACAATCCTAATTTGGAACGTAGACAGAAGATTGTGTATTGTGAAGAACGACTGTTTTGTAACTGTCTCTTGTGATCCACGCTATTATCTTTGATGATTGCATTGGAATTAGTTTGTGTTTTTGTTGTGTCACTCTAAGCTTTTAAGCACGAGTGTGTGTATCTTGATTGAAGCTTTTAAGCAGATCAAGGTGTGTTTTTGAAGTGTGTCTTCTATCTATAATTGTTTATTGTGTTTGTGTAATCACTGATGTGATTGAGGGGGAGTGGAATGGAGATATTCCATATCTAGGTAGAACCTAGGTAGAAGGGTAATTGGGTAGTGATTAAAGTGATAAGTTGTAAACGGGGGAGTTTAGCTTTGAATTGATACTATTGATAGTGGACTTTATCCCTGGCTTGGTAGCCCCCAGAGTAGATTGTTTGAACCGAACTGGGTAAACAATTCTGTGTGTTCTTTACTGTTTTATGCTGTTTGTTATTATTGTCTGTGCTGCGTAATTGTGGATGTCATAACATCCAGTTTGACATCGAGCGTGTGTTACTAGAATTTTCAGTGAGGACAATCACTTCTCTAACCTACAGGTTTCGAGAAGGACATGGCAGCCATCGCACAACCTGGGCGGTCTACCTATAGAAACCCTAATGACTACATCGTTTAAAACCAGGTTTTCTATCTAAACTAGGTTACAAAGTTTCCTATTTATAACCTGATCCCAAATTGGATTTGGGCTTACAAATCGCAACACTCTTGCTATTACAAATATGCAGAAAATATTCTGCTACAAATAAGGTCTTTCAATCATGAGTTTCTTAAATTAGAAACTGCTGAATCTTCGATCTTCTGATCTGATTCTTCTTGAATCTTCAATCTTCTGATCTGATTCTTCAATTATTCTTTTGACCTTTAAATATACGTCACATAGGATTACATAATATTCACATAGAATATTCTGTATCTGTTAAATACAAACTGAATCTTTCTTCTAGTTCTGCAGGCGCGATGTCATGAGTTGATGTCATAACATTCCATCTAACATCTTTCTTATACCTGTTTTGTTCATTTTAAACTTGCAAGATTCACATTTTGACCATTTGCTGCTATTATATGTTTTAGCCAAACATTAGACAATAATACAGAACAGACAGAGCATCAACATCAAGAAAGAAATTCACTATGATAGCATTAGTTTAAAGCCTAAACACTCCTAGCTTACAACTTCTCGCCTAATTCCTACCTTGCGCATTTTCTACCTAGGAACCTCCTAGATATGAAATCCCCTTCTCACTTCCTACAACCAGTCACCGCCGTGATAAAACAATCCCATTCCCAGTTACTGTTTCAAAACAAAGAACCAAAAGAAAGATTACACTTCCAATATAAAATACTTAGTTTTGTTGAAAAGTTTCAACCAAGAACAATACTCAACTCTATGCTAACAAACTTCAAGAGTGAGAACAATAGCTTGACAAACAATCAAGTAATAATCACTCTACCTCATGGTATCAAAACATACATGGGTGACTTAAAACATAAGAGATTCTCAAAATATAAGACTCTAAACTTCCTCTAATTTTACAATTGTGAAATACTTGATTATATTAGATTTAGGTATCCCTTTAAACACTACCCAACAATCCATGGGGTTCGAAATCTTCACCCAAATATTACTTGAACCACAAGCTAAGAGCTGCACTACTTATGCAGAGAATCTCCTTAAATTTTGGAACAAAACCTTAAGTTTCCTAAATCGTCTCAATATCCAATTTTAGAAACTTATGTACAGATGGAGATCAAATCACTTGTTCCAGATTAAATCTTCTTGACTTGCGAAAATAATTGAGATATATCCAAAAGAAATATCACAAAATCAAATCAAATCTGTCAAGACTTAAAACAACATGTACTAATGTTTTGGTTCAGCATGTCACAACATCTGCTAGAACATCTTTCTTTAATGCAACCTTCACACTCTTCTGTATCAGCTTGATCAAGATGTAATGACATCTTGCTCAACATTTTTCATGAACCATGTTTTAGAAAATTTGTTGCCAATCTTAAAACCATGATGCTAACAATCTCCCATTTGCCAAATTTTGGCTAAAACAACTAAAGCACAATTAATCTAGGAGATAGGAATCAAACCAAAAATTAAAACACAAGCTACATGAAAACATGTAAACTTTGTAAATTCTGCAATCATATAATTATATATGAGATTACACGCAGTTACAAATCATCATATTTAATATTCTAGAAACATCACATTAACACAACTCAATAACTTATACAATCAGACAGGTTCGTTACTCTCCCTATCATACATAACCAATTCTCTCTCTTAGAGATAAAAACCAAAGCATAAGAAAACCAACATTGAACTTCAAGGGAGAAACCCAAGGCACAAGAAAACCAACCTTGAACTATCCCAATTCACACATTAGAAGAACATGCATCAAAATGAGCACACATAACTTAAAGCAAAATAGTCAAGGTTCTCCATAAACCTCAACAAACTAGATGTTAGAGCATCTGGTAGGACATCCTACACACATCAGTAGTAGTAGCAGCAGAAGCAGCACCAGCAACAAACAACACCAACAAGCATGACAAACTATCATGCTCCCTGTAACTCGGTGAACTGACTTTTATTTTTAATATGCAACAATGTTGCGGTGAGCATGAGTCGCCACCGACTTTTATTTTGTCCAATGTTAGGAAAGGTAAAAAGTACAGAAAAAGACCTTTTTTGAAAGAAAACGGGCTCGGGGGGTAAGTTATGAAAAGGGAAGGTGCAAGCACCTTTTTCATCCGTAGTTATCTACGGGCTCTTAACTTGCTTAGCTCATGTTTGTTTGTTTTGAGTTGAAAAGAGGCATAAGGACTTTAGCGTGAATGCGTAGCCTTAGTTTTTCGAAAGAGTGTTGAAAAGATATTTTTGTTGAGCTAGGCAGATTAAGAACACTACCCTAACTAATTGGTCCTTTTCTATACTTTTTACGGTTCCTAGGATTATCCATACTATATAGAAGTAGGAAATCCTTGTTTATATTGGACGTGTGGGTCATCGAAGGGTCATCGAGGTCGTTTGAAAGCAACGAGTAGAGGTACCTTTAACAAATTCGAAGGGACAATCATCGTTTTGTAGGCAGCCATTCGAGGGACTAGATCATATCATCGTAGGCAACATCGTGGGTCATCGAGGGACTTATGATCTTTGCGGTGATTTTAATCGAGGGACTTTTGCTAATTGGTACCTCTACATTTCGAGGGACACGACCTTATATTCGAAGGCAACCGAGAGAGGCATACCCTAAGGGTGGGTGTGTGAACAAGTAAAAATAGTGTGTTATTTTCAGTTATTTAATCCTGAGTTAGTGAGCTATGTCCAGTTATTATCTTGCCATACAATCCTATTAACATTCATCTAAGCAGTTAAGTATTTGCGGAAAAGTAAAGTGCAGAAAGTAAAATGTTCTACGCTATTACCGGGCTTCGGGGAGGGGATTACTATAAAATCAGGGACTACGGAAAATAAAGGTGCAGAAATTAAAATCCTAATTAAAACTATTACAAACCCAAATAAAATGAAAATGATAAATATACAAAAAGTTTGTAAATGTCCGTAAAAGTCCGAAGGTCTCAAGCGTAGTAGCTCACAAAAAATTAAGAAAATGTTAAAAATTATATATGAATAATAGAGAAAATATAAACAAATATTGACTAAGAAATAAAAAAAAAATCTAAAAGATGAACCTATTAAATTCTAAAAGGATAATTAAAATTAAAACAAATTATACTTGTGTAACTTAACCTTTTATTAAAATTTATTAATTTTAAAATACTAAAAAATTAACTAGAAATAAATCCTATTAATTTGCAATAAATAAATAAAAAAAAAAATTGAAGATGAACAAATTTGGGACGGTGCATCTCTCTTTCTCCATTTTATTCTTTGACTTTTTAAATGAAAGGGTTATCCACTAAGCACTTGACACGTGGCACAAATAATATAATTAAAAAATGATAAACCATTAATTAGAAACAAAAGCAACATATTAAACATTATACAGACCCAAATAATCGTGGTCTCTCGTTTCTATCTCTCAAATAATTCATTTCATTTTTTTAAAACCCAAAAAAAAACAAACTTCATTTTCTCTGTTAACAAAACCAAACCCAGTAGATCAATTTCTTTCCACCTTCAAAACAAATAAAGGAAAACATGAAAACATATGAATTCAAAACAAATAAAGGAAAAAAGTTTACCGAATCGGAAACAATGACGGTGGCCGAATGAATCTCGCGACGGCCCGGGTAATTTTGCGATGCTGGTATTTTCAGCGTGAAGCAGATGGATGAACGGCGTGGAGCGATGGTCGAATGGTGTTTCGGCGGCGGCTGCAGGTGAACGGATTCAATCGGGCTTGAGAGACGGTAGGGGCTGTTTCGTTGTTGTTTCCGGCGGCTATGCTTTGGAGCGGTTTGGTTCTCCATTTCTTCTATCCTTTTCTTCCTTCACTGTAAAAACGAGAACAACAAACACAAATGATGATAGTGATTATTTTATGGAAAATATTTACAAGTTTACAAATCGTGAAATTTGGTTTTATCTTTCTGTTTGTGAATTGATTGATTTTTTTTAGGTTCATGAATCAGCTTTCTTTTTGCTGAGATTTTGTTGTTGAATTGAATCTGGAAAATCACTGGTTATTGTATTACTATGTGTAGAATGATGATGGTTAGAAATGGGCATGGTGCTATTGATTGTTCATGGTGATTGCAGTGGTTAATGATTAGAGATGAAAAAGGTTTTGGGTGACAGAAAAGAAGGCTGGTTTCTACGTGAATCGGTTAGGGAAGGTGGAGATAAGGGTTCAATTGTTAGTAACAAAACAGATCTAAAAGATGTGTATACTGTACGTGAATGAGTTCCAAATAGGGTTAGTAAAAATAGGGTTGGTGAAATTGTTGTACCGTAAATGCTGTAGAAAATAGGATTTGTTAGTTTCATATTTATATTGAAAAATTAGGTTAGAATGAAAAAGGAAAACAAAATAAGCCTAATTGAAATATTAACTCAGATTGATTTTGTATTAAAAAAAATGCTCAGATCAAGATCAAAACTTATCCTTTTGGATTTTTTTTGAATATTTTAGAATTTTTATTGATTTTTACTAAAAAGTGCATAAAAAATGAAAAATTGATTATTTAAAAAAAAAAATTTAATTAATACGAAAATTAAAAATTAAATGATAAAAAAATTTGGACCCTGTACTTGCAAACCTTACTTCCTTACCAATTGTGCTATTTATTTGTTGAAATAAAAAGCCAATTGAAGGTTTATGAAGTGTCAGCCAGCATTTTGTTATTTATTAAAATATAACAATTTAAGAGTAAACTATTATATTTTTAAAATAGACTTTAAATCGAATATTTATAAAATTCAAGATGTCAATGTAAATGAATCCAAGATTTTATAAAAATCCAATTTTGAAAATAATTTCGAATTTTTTTCTTTTTTGAAAAGGTGGGCAAATTTTGAGGTATGACACTCCCTCTAAGTAGTTGCATACATCAAGTAACCACACTAGACTACTATATTATATTATTTAATAACATGTCAGGACATGTGAAATGCAACACTCTTTACTCCTAAAAAATCAAATAAAACAAACTAATACTACTATTAATTATTAATACTTTACTCCCTTTTTTTAGCCAAAAATTTACAAAATATAGTAAGTGTACAAGGACACTAGAAATGGAAACAAACAAAAACAACATTTTTTTTTGTTTTTTTATTTTGACAGAAAAGAAAAAAACTATCCAATCCTTCCACTTGGGTCCTTGAAATTGACCCAATCTTCATTAGCATCTAGGTCAGAGTCATATAATTTAACATGATTTTTCTTTAAGGACTTCATCTTTGACACATATTTCTTCACTGACACTGATGATCCAGTAGATGTTTCAACATTAGAATCAATCTTCTCTGGATCAATACTCTTATCCTTCGTGGCTTCCATAAGGTGATCCTTTTAATCCTCTACATTTTTTTGTAGATTTGCTCATGTTGAAACGCATCTTGAGAGGAGGAACAACCAGTAAGGTATTAATTGAAACAAAGAGTTACCTTTATTAATACACTAAACCTCCTTGAGAAAATATCTGGTAGCGCGCCAGGGACGGGGCTTAGCAGGCTCAAACCATATTTTCTCCAAAATTTGCGTTCTTGAAGTCGTGTCTTCTACACTTTATTGCTCGAGGCTCCAATATGCTACAATACCTATAAAATGAATGAGAAATGATCAATCGGCACATAAATGAATAAAAAACTAGTTATACACAATATATACAAATATAACAAAAACGTACGCATTCACGCACAAGTTGAGGAAAAAGAGTCAATAAGTGCCGCAAAACTATATACAAAAATAACTACAATTTGACACTTATCAAACTCTCCCAACTTAAATTTGTTTGTCCCCAAATAAAAATCAATCAACTCAAAGAATCAAAAATAATAAACCAAAGAATTATGAATCAACAAGTTTCAAAAAACAAAAACAAATGTATGGTTAAACACAAAAATGCACAAACAAAGTAATACTTAATAACTAATCCTAAGTACAAAAATCATACCAAAACATTCTAAAACAAAGTAAGTTTAATCACGAATCCCACATATAAAAAATTCATCGAGGGATGAAAAACACACAAAAGTGAGGGACTTTGGCACTCGTCCAACAATCTTGCAAACAAAAGACTAAATTATTCATTCATCTAAATATCATATTAAATATACAAAATCAAGAATCACAAGGGCTTTTCAAGGTTGTAATGTGGCTTGGTTAACAAACATGGGGTAATTTCTAAAGCCAATTGAAACAAAAACTTGCTTAAACATAAGGGAAACGATGTCAAGAACAAAATATAATAGATAATTATGGAAAAGAAGAAGAACACAAGAATTGGTTATAACTGCTATTCTTTCACTTTCTCTTAAAACAAGATTACAAGTTTACAAGAATAACAAATAACCTCTCTCACCCTAAATTAGGATTTGCAGCTTAGCAATGATGATGGACTAATATGCTATTTATAATAAAATCTAACATACTAACTAATGGGATTTTTTCACAAGGCCCATTGCACAAGCCAACTTAATAAACAAGCCAACTTAACAAATTAGGATTTAAACACTAAAACCTAATTTAACATGCTAACAACCATAGCATCTTCGACACAAGCATGTGAACAACCTTCGACTTCATGCTTAATCCTGTCGAACCAAGAAGCTACCCTTCGACCATACTAGAGTTCGATCCAATATCTCATAAATCTCCACCTTCGATCTAACTCTACAACATCAAGGGAACAACTAGCTTTCTTCATGCAGCTTTATCAACTGCATACAATGGAAAAACTTGCAACTCGGCAATGTCTTGGTGATCATATCAGCAGCATTGTCTTCAGTCGAAACCTTCAGCATTTGGACTTCTCCACGCTCGATTACTTCTCTGACAAAATGCATCCTCATATCAATGTGCTTAGTTCGCTCATGATAGGCTGAATTCTTCGACAGGTGTATTGCACTTTGACTATCACATTTAACAGTGATACCTCGACCTTGAAGTTTCAGCTCCTTCGCAAAACCTTCAAGCCACAATGCTTCTTTCATAGCTTTAGTTAGGGCAATATATTCCGCTTCAGTGGTTGATAGAGCAACAACCTTCTGAAGTGTTGCTTTCCAACTAATTGCAGTGCCAAACATAGTGAAAACATATCCAAAAAAAGATTTTCTGGAATCCATACAACCTGCATAATCAGAGTCGACATATCCTTCAATTTTTGCTTTACTATCTTCACCTAAGGCTCCACCATAAATTAGGACTCTATTCAGAGACCCATTTATGTACCTTAAAATCCACTTCAATGCTTGCCAGTGAGCCTTTCCAAGATTCGTCATGTACCTGCTTACAAGAATTACTGCATATGCTATGTCGGGTCTAGTACAGACCATAACATACATCAAAGAACCAACTATATTAGCATATGGGATGCTATTCATATAGGCTTTTTCGACATCAGTACTGGGACACTGATCAATACTCAGCTTGAATTGAGGGTTTGTTGGAGTCACAACTGGCTTCGAATTCGACATACCAAAATTTTCAAGAATCTTTCATAGATATGCCTCTTGAGATAAGCATAACTTTGACTTCTTTCTATCTCTTCGAATGTCAATTCCAAGAATCCTGGAAGAAGCTCCCAGATCCTTCATATCGAACTCCTTATTGAGTTCAGCCTTCACCCTCGTCACATCTTCAACATTGTTGCTTGCTATGAGAATATCATCCACATAAAGCAACAAAATAACAAATGAATTACCAGGTCGAAATCTGAAGTAAACACAGTGGTCGAACTGACTTCTAATGAAACTTATGCGTGCCATGAACTTGTCGAATCTCCTATTCCACTATCGAGGAGATTGTTTCAGCCCATACAAAGATCTCTTTAACTTGCACACATAATCTTCCTTCCCCTTTTCGACATACCCTTCAAGTTGCCTCATCAGGATCGTTTCATCTAGATCACCATACAAGAACGCAGTCTTCACATCCATCTGTTCCAATTCAAGATCGAATTGTGCCACCATGGCAAGCAACATTCGAATGGACCTATGCTTCACAACAGGAGAAAACACATTAAAGTCGACACCTTCTTTCTGAGTGAAACCCCTTGCGACCAACCTTGCCTTGTATCTTTTTGACGTCACTCCTTCAATTTCTTCCTTAACTTTGAAAATCCATTTACAGCTGACTAACCTTGCCCCAGTAGGTTTCTTGATCAGTTCCCAAGTATGATTATCATGAAGAGATTTCATCTCATCATCCATGGCCTTCAGCCATTCAGTCTTATTTCGAATCCTCATAACTTCCTTGTAGTCTCTATGTTCTTCGTCTAGAACCTCACTTGTAGAGATTAAGCCATAAGCTATAAGATCTGCATACCCAAGTCTCTAAGGTGGCTTGATGGCTCTTCTCGACCTATCTCTTGACAATAGGTAGTCATCGACAGTTTCCTCAATTTCCTCAGCATCTTCTGCTTCTTCTTCGACTTCATGAGGGATATTCAATCTAACATCAACATGCTCCACCTCAACGGGAATCTCTATCTGTTCCAGCTCTTCGTCAGATTTTTCTGTACTTCGACCAACATCACCAGTTTTCTTAAAAGCCATTTCAGCTTCATTGAAAACTACATCTCGACTGGTGATACACCTCCTGTGACCTGGCTCTAGGCACCATAGCCTATAAGCTTTGACTCCTTCAGGGTATCCCATGAACATGCATTTCAAAGTTCTAGGTTCGACCTTGTCCTACCTAATGTGAGCATAGGCTACGCAGCCAAATACACTCAGTTTGTAAAGATCTGGTGGATGTCCCGACCAAACTTCTTCAGGTGTCTTCATATCTAACGCTGTCGAAGGACATCTGTTTATCAGATATGTTGCTGTCGAAACAGCCTCAGCCTAGAACACCTTCTTTAACCCTGCACTAGTCAACATGCATCTGACTCTCTCCAAAATAGTTCGATTAAACCTTTCACCCAAACCATTTTGCTGTGGAGTACCTGCAGTAGTTCTGTCCCTTGCAATATCAGAGCCCGCACAAAAACTGTCGAACGCCTCATTGCATTCAAGGCCATTATCGGTTCTCAACCTCTTGACCTTTCTGCCAGTCTGATTTTCTACCAGAGTCTTCCAACTTTTGAAATTCTCAAAAGTTTCTTCCTTAGTCTTCTGGATGAATACCCATAATTTTCTGGAATAATCATCTACTATGGATAGGAAATACCTCGCCCCAGAATGTGATGCACACCTTGCAGGCCCCCAAAGATCAGCATGGATGTAGTCAAGGGATCCATGTGTTCTTTGTTTGCCTTTGTTGAAATCCACTCTGCAAGATTTTCCAAATACACAGGGTTCACAAAACTTCAGCTTTTCGACTTTGTCTCCACCAAGCAGATTTTATTTCCCTAATCCAATCAGACCCCTTTCACTGACATGACCCAATCTCATGTGCCAGATTTCTGTCTTCGACAAAGGTTTCGTGGATGCAACATTTGTCGAACCACTTACAACTTCACCGTCAAGGGTATACAAGCCTTGTTTCTTCACGTCTCTCAAGACTTCCTTCGAACCCTTCATGACTCTTAGGATACTTTTCTCTCCTTGGAAAACATATCCTTTCTTTTCGAATTCACCAAGAGAAAGCAGATTTCTCTTCAAATCAGGAACATACCTGACTTCAGTCAACAACCTTATTGACTCATCATGGAGCTTGAATCTCACAGACCCAACACCTGCAATCTTGCAAGCCTTGTTATTTCCCAGCATTACTGATCCACCATATTGATCACATAATTCCTCGAACAAGTCTTTGTTTGGAGTCATGTGCCAAGTGCAACCTGAATCCATAATCCACTCTCTTCTCGAGTCACTGCTTGAAACCACAAGAACATCAGATGATTCAAAATCATCTTGAACAATGGATGCATTGCCATTATCCTTACCTTCATGATCTTTCAGGCGTTCAGGGCACACCTTTCTCGTGTGACCCTCCTTCTTACACTGATAGCATCTAATGCTAGATGCTTCGCCACTGTAAGACTTCGAATGGCTTTTGCCCTTCTTCTTGTCGAACTTACCATCCTTTCGCAAGAATTTTCCTTTAACGGCCAAATCTTCACCAACAGTCGAAGGTTTATGCTCCTTTCGTTCGTTCAAGTCCTTTGAATACAGGGCTAATTGAACTTCTTCAAAGGACAGGGACTCCCTTCCATACAAGAGAGTTTCTTTGAAGTGAGCATGTGATCGAGGAAAAGCGCACAATAGTAACAGCGCTTGATCTTCATCATCGATCTTCACATCAATATTTTCAAGATCAAGAATCAGCTTGTTGAACATATCCAACTGCTCAGCCAACACTTTGTCTTCAATCATCTTGAATGAATACAAAGCTTGCTTCAGGTAGAGTCGATTTATCAGCGATTTGGTCATGTACAAACTTTCAAGTTTCACCCATAACCCTGATGCCGTCGTCTCCTTTGATACCTACCGGAGAACCTTATCACCAAGGCTGCGTCAATTCTGCATTCATGGCTGCCTCTCCCTTCAACGCTTCCAAATCATATTTTAAATTTAAAACAAGTTTGGGGAATTTAACATACTAGGAGACCAATCTTTATCCAACAAGAACGATCCATTAATATTAACACAACATCATCAAGGTTTGACAACTGGAGATTTGCTGCAACAAAAAACCATTGCGTTCACTATTAAATTGGAGCCTAGATGAAGACCAAATAAAGAACTCTAAACTCGATCTTCATCTAAAAACTCCAATTCTCCAACTGGGGGTGACAGTGTCATTTATTATTTACATAAAAAGAGGCTCACCGACGTCCCCGTGATCACAACCTGACTAGGGCACAGGGAACCCCCATTTGTACCTACCATTTAAGCATCCTAAATCCTAACCACAATAACAACCTAACAACTAAATTCATCTACATACCAGTAAACATTGACACACCATAATAATGTAACCAAAGTAGATAAACAAATTCACAAGATAGCAATGAATTTGATCACCTAGGAATAGCAGAAGAAGTATTGAGATTGAGATGAAGAATCCTACGAGGGGAGGAATTGTCAGCCCCATCAAATAAGTCCTTCAAACCCTTATCACCCGCTGCATCTACTCAAGGGGATGTAGGAAGACGCTCGGAAGTAATTTCCATAAATATACTCAAGAGAAAATTGATGCTCTTCAGTATACCTCGAAATGTGACCATGCCATTCCCATACAATATATTCCTTTTCTTCGTCCACATGAAACCCAACAACAATACTGCTTTCACGAATCATAATTGTTTCACCAGAATTAGGCTTCAAGGCATGCACTTTCTCGTTTAGGACTCGGTAAATGACTTCAGCTTCAATCCGAGATTCTTCTCGGTAGATTTCACATAGCCCGTCGTCTTGGTAGGGACGGGGCTTGTCGTCTTCATCTTCTAGATATTCTTCTTCGTCCAAAATAAAATCATCGTCAGTAAGTTGGTTGTGAGAATCATGAACCTGGAGGGAGGAAGGAGAGTTGTTTGGAAGGGAGCTCATGTTGATTGATTAATGTTCTGACTAGAAATGAGTGACAAGGTTTTGACGAAGCGGAAACGGGTTTCACAAGGTTTGAGAGAACACATGATATTTTACAACGGCCACATTTTAAAAATATTTTTGTAATGTCAAACTCTTTTTTATTGTAGAGTTTTATAA
The DNA here is from genome assembly GCF_029867415.1 of Vicia villosa. Taxonomy (NCBI): domain Eukaryota; kingdom Viridiplantae; phylum Streptophyta; class Magnoliopsida; order Fabales; family Fabaceae; genus Vicia; species Vicia villosa. The sequence goes on from NC_081185.1 coordinate 133,681,009, forward strand.
TATTTAATATTTTCTTTTCAAACCTAATCCTTTATTTGATGCAAATATTTTATTTATAAGTGATATCTATAATAACCATGTATAAGGAAATTTTTAATTTTTAATTTTATCTATAACAATATAAAGAAACTCTTCTTTAATATTAAATATTTTCTTTTCAATCTTATCCTTTATTTTGATGAAAATATTTTATTTAGTATTGATACATATAGTATAAATAAATGTTTAGTTTATATTTTATATCTATAATAACTATATAAATAAACTCTCATTTAAGTTTCTATTTTTCTTTTTAGTTTTATGCTTTATTTGATGCAAATATTTTATTTATAATTGATATCTATAATAACAACGTATAAAGAAAATTTTAAATTTATGTTCATAATAACAGTATAAAGAAATTATTTTTTAATATTTAACATTTCTTATTCAATTAAATCCTTTATATGATTAAAATATTTTATTTATAATTAACATCTATAATAACAATGTATAAAGAAAATTTTTTTGTGCATATTTGTTTCTTTCCTATTTTACTCTTTATTTATTACAATTTTTTTTTTAAAATTATAATAAAAGGTGGTAGATTAAAGTCTTATTTTTAAATCTATCACAATATATAAAGGAAAAACTTTTTTTTTGTGTTGTCTTTTTTCTTTTCTATTTTAGCATTTATTTATTATAAATATTTGAAAAATAATAATTAAAGGTTGTAAATGGATGTCAAATGTTTTTCTTTTATATCTATAATTTATGATATATACAAGGGAAAAACTTTCTTTGGGTTGTGTTGTCTATTTTCTTTTCTATTTTATCATTGATTTATTATAAATATTTTGAAAATAATAATTAAAGGTTATAAATGGAAATAAGTTATCTTAATTTTAAATTTATAACAATATATAAAAGGAAATTTTCTTTTGATGTAGCATTTTTTCCCACATTTTACCTTTTATTTATTATAAATATTTTAAAAATAATAGCTAAAGGTTGTAATTCAAAGTCAATTATCTTAATTTTATGTCTATACTAATATATATAAAAAAAACCTTTCTTCTGGCCTTGCTTTTTTTCTTTCCTAATTTACTCTTTATTCTTCAAAAATAATAATTAAAGATTGTAAATAGAAGTCAATTATCTTATTTTTTTAGTAAAAAGTAACAACTATTCATATTCAAACTATTCATATTCAAACTCTCACAATTATTACTTATTTGAATTGTCATTTCTATATTCTATTTTTTTAAAACTAAAATTAATTAAAAAAAATATTTTATTATTTCACACATGTGCATAGAGGTGTAATTGGTTCAGTTAAAAAAAAAAACTGAATTGATGGTATTTTCACCATTTGATTTGATTAAGTTTTTAGTATTTTTTAAAAATGGAAAAACTATTTTTTAGGATGCGTTGTCTTTTTTCATTTCTATTTTACCATTTATTCATTATAAATATTTTGAAAATAATAATAAAGGTTATAAATGGAAGATAGTTATGTTAATTTTAAATTTATAACAATATATAATAGGAAAATTTGTTTGCGTGTATCATTTTTTTCACATTTTAAAATTTAATTATTATACATATTTTAAAAACAATAGTAAAAGTTTTAAATCAAAGTCAATTATCTTAATTTTATGTCTATAAGTATATATATATATATATATATATATATATATATATATATATATATATATATATATATATATATATATATATATATATATATATATATATATATATATATATATATATATGAGGAGGGATCAAATTACACCAATATGTTACACTTATAGTTACACTCATTAATAACCTTTGATTTTATTTTAATCCAATGGTTAGAAATATTTAATTAGTGACTCATGATTCTTACTTAAAATAGTTTTATTCTATTTTTGGTAATTAATAATTTTGATTTTAACATATTATAATTTACTATTTTTCTCATAAAATAAATAAAATCTATCCTCATTTTGTAACAATTAAATCACACTTCAATTTTATAAAAAAACGTGATTCTAAATATTTCACAAAAAATATCAAGATTAAAAAAAAACTTTTCTTATTTTAAAATCTATCAATTATATATAGAATTTTAAGTAAATAAAATATAAATTTATTTACATAAAAAATAGAAAAAAATTGTTTAAAGTTAAAAAAAAATAAGTTTTGATATTAATAAATGTTAAAAATCATATTTTTTTTAAAATATTAATAAGAATAACTGAATAGAATATAGTTTTATATTATTATAAAAATTGTGATTTGTTTAAAATTGTTAGTAAACATTATTTGATGAAAAATAATATTTGTTACTAAGAAATATAAAAATTCATGTATTTTTAAAAGATATTAATAAAAATAAAGTGATTTTTACTAATATTTCTTAAAATGTGTTATTTTATCATTTCTTAATAAAACTATAATTTTTTTAATTAAAAAAACTTGTATTCTTAATTTAAAAAAAAACCCACTAATTTTTAAAATAAAATTTTATTTGATTCACAACTGAATTGTTCTAAATATTTATTATTTAGTCTTTTGTATTTTTTATACATATTTTGAGAATTATTTTGTATTGTTTTTAAAAATAAAACAGTTTTATTAGTTAAATTAAGTGAATATAATATTATTTTTTCTTTAAAATAAATCACAATTTTTATACCATTTTTTCTTAGTAACATATATTATTTTCATCAAATAATGCTTACTAACAATTTTAAACAAATCACAATTTTTATAATAATATAAAACTATATTCTATTCAGTTATTCTTATTATTATTTTAAAAAAATTATGTTTTTTATCATTTATTAATATCAAAACTTATTTTTATATAATTTTTTTTAACTTTAAACAAAAAATTTCTATTTTTTATGTAAATAAATTAATATTTTATTTACTTAAAATTCTATATATAATTGATATATTTTAAAATAAGAAATTTTTTTTTAATCTTGATATTTCTTATGAAATATTTAGAATCACGTTTTTTATAAAATTGAAGTGTGATTTAATTGTTACAAAATTAGGAGAGATTTTATTTATTTTATGAGAAAAATAATAAATTATAATATGTTAAACTCAAAATTATTAATTACCAAAAATAGAATAAAACTATTTTAAGTAAGAATCATGAGTCACTAATTAACTATTTCTAACCATTGGATTAAAATAAAATCAAAGGTTATTAATGAGTGTAACTATAAGTGTAACATATTGGTGTAATTTGATCCCTCCTATATATATATATATATATATATATATATATATATATATATATATATATATATATATATATATATATATATATATATATATATATATATATATATATATATATAGGGCCGGTCCAATTAACGCGGAGGCCCTGTTCTAATTTTAAAAATGGACCCAAATTTAAAATATAAATATAATTATAATAATTAAAAAAGACACATAAAAATTACATTTATGTATTAATCAATAATATATTTAATTATAATTATTTTGAGTTTTGATTTATCTCAATTTTTGTATATATTAAGTTTTTATTTTAGCATTTTTTTGATTTATTAGATTTTTATTATAACATATTATTTATTTCGATTAATATTTATAAAAAAATTGAACTTCTTAAAATTTTGGGGCCTCTCAAAATTTGGAGCCCTGTGCTGTAGCACTTTCTGCACATGCACAGGGCCGGCCCTATATATATATATATATATATATATATATATATATATATATATATATATATATATATATATATATATATATATATATATATATATATATATAAATTTCTTTTGGCCTAGCTTTTTCCTATTTTCCCCTTTATTTTTTACAAATAGTTTAAAAATAATAATTAAAGATTGTAAATAGAAGTCAATTATCTTATTTTTAAGTAAAAATAACAACTATTCAGAGTCACACAATTATGACTTCTTTGAATGTCATTTCTTTATTCTATTTTTTAAAATTAAAAATTAAGTAAAAAACAATATCTTATCATTTCACACGTGGCTTAATAAGATATAAATGATATTAGCAAATCAAATTCAAAACCCAATCTTAACATGTGAGATATAAAATTTTTCATGCAACAAACTTGAATCCATTAAATTATCAAAATGCATGGTTTCCGACAAGAATAAGACACCTTAAATTCTATACAATCACAATTTCAATAATTGCAGATCTAGATTATTGGATGAATATAGGATAGCTTGCATTTTAAATCATATTTTAAATTTAAAACAGATCCAAACAACTAAAGTCATCTACAACCAAAGCATATGGCATGTGACTAGATAAACAAAAGAAATAAAATTGAGTACATGGGAGGAGCAGAACCAATGTTGAGATTACGACACAAAATCCTATCATGGGCGGAATTGACAGCACTATCGAACAAATCCTTCAAACCCTTATTAGCTGCTGCATCCACTCAAGGCAGTGTAGGAGGACCCTCCTCAGACACGATTCTCTGAAAGTAATTCCCATAGATATATTCAAGGGAAAATTGATGCTCCTCAGTATACCTCTGAATGTGACCATGCCATTCCCACACAATATACGCCCCTTCTTCTTCATCCACATGAAACCCAACAACAATGCTACTTTCACGAATCATAACCGTTTTACCAGAATTAGGCTCCAAGGTATGCGCTTTTCCATTGAGGATCCGGTGAACGACTTCAGCTTCAATATGAGATTCTTCTTGGTATACTGCACGCAGTCCTTCATCTTGATAGGGACTGGGCTTGGCTTCGTATATTCATATTCTAGTTCTTCATCAGAAATGAAGTCCTCATCGGTAAGTTGGTTGTCAGAATCATGAACCTGAAGCCAGCCGATAAGGCGGCAGAGGAACATGGTGTAGAGGCGGTTGAGGGAGGAGGAAGAGTTGTTTAGAGGGGAGCACATTGTGTTTGATGAAACTTCTCACTGAAAATGATTGACAGGGTTTTGACGAAACGGTGACAGATTTTATAGGGTTTAAGAAAACAAAACTCAGTGAAGATATTTTGCAATCGATAACGTTTTTTTAATATTTAATCATTTAAAATTTATGGAAAATAATTTCTTTTTTCTAATATTTAATATATAAAATTTAAGAGTGTAATTTAAGTTCAATGTATACTATGTATTTATAGAAGATATGATATGCATTTTCTGGGTATGTGATATGTTAATTTTAGAAAAATATCAAAATTATATTTATACATAGAAAAGTCATAAACATAATTCCATTAAAACAAAAATATTGATTAACTTGTGTTGTTTTATGCTAGGTGCATGTTTATAAAGTAAATTATAATGTTGCTAAAGTTAACATTAAAATATAGTGAGCTATTTTAGACTAAATAAATAAATTATAGTAAGAAATAATTTTAAAAAACACTTTAAAAATATTGAAAGTAAAGTGAGGATTTTAAGTCAAAGGAAGGGTATAAAGTATCTGTCCGTAATATTTTCTATAATATATATATATATATATATATATATATATATATATATATATATATATATATATATATATATATATATATATATATATATATATATATATATATAGTTAAAGATAAACTTTGACAACAAATCTTATAAAATTTATAATGCTTTATAACACTTCTTAATGCTTAATGCAATTTTTATTGAGTATATTAAATTATTATATTTTAATATATTTTCAAAATAATCTAGATTTTATCAAATAAGTTTTTTTCTTGAATAATATTGAAATAAACCAAAATTAAAAAAAATACAAAGAAGAGAGTGGGACTATACTAAAATTCTCTCAGGGAGAAATGAACTTAAAAAAAGGCAAACCTAACATGTTTATAAAACCTGCCATCAACAAATTAAAAATCGAACTAAAGCTAGTGTAATCAATAATCATTAGCCCTATATTAACTAGAGAGTCTGCACAACTGTTCCACTTTCTGAAGATATGAGATGCCACAAAAGACGTATTAGCCGTGATATTAATACAATTAATCCATCTAGTACGGATTTGCCAAGGCACTTTGAAGGGGGGATTGAAAGCATGAACCACCACTAAAGAATTAGATTCTAACCAAATTTTACGTCAACCCTTCTCATGAGCGAACTCAATTGCAACCATCGCACATGTGAGTTCGACAATGAGAAAGTTAGAAACATAAAAAAAAACTAGCAAAAGAACCTAGAAACCTTCCATCAAAGTCTCTAGCAATACCACCACAAGCAGAAGTACCTTGATTGTCTAAATAAGAACATCGCAATTGATTTTAATTCAATCCCACGGAGGCAGCTTCTATAGAACTTCCAAAATCTTAGGAGCGTACCATAAGGGCTGAATGTTAACTTTAAAATACTTCAAAATCTCAAAGTCATGAATATTGATGAATGAAGGAGTTTTGAAAATATTACCAGCCAGACCACAAACCCAAACAATACCAACAAAAGAAAAAGAAGTAGTGATTCTCTTATCTTTGAATCTAAAACTATTGCGAGCGTACCATATATCATTAAAAAAATGAATAACCGCAACATTAAAAATTAACTTACATTTCTCCGACCAACACCGCATGCAAAAGCTCAAAATATCTTCCCAAAACAGTATCTGATAGTTGATATTCAAGGAGTTAAGTAGACATTTCCAAAGATGAACAACAAATGGACAATCAAAGAACAGGTGAGAAGAAATATCTTTTGGAACTGAGCACAAACAACAGATAGAAGGAAAAGAGGAATTCCTTCGCTTGAGCTGGTCATTAGTAGTGAGTTTGTTCAGAATCAAACACCAAACTAAAAATTATTTAGAAGGCGAAATAAACTTCGCCCAAACCCAACTCCACCAATCCATATGAACTTCTGTAGTTCACTTAAACTTGTAGGCTTCTTTGAGAGAGAGCTCCCCCGAAACGGTGTGATTCCAAATTCATTTGTCCGGACGAAGATCATAGGGGATATGGCAATTACGAATTCTGACCTCAATCGAATTTTCAATAAAACTAGAAGCGTTCGAAAAATTCCATTTCCTATCTCTAATGAAAGAGCTAATAAGAAAATTATCGGAGACCGAGAGGCCCCCCTTTCATGATACAACGACTACCCGTACCAATGATCAAACCAAAATCTAATTGATTCACCATTTCCAAGAAGCCAAGAGGAATTGTCACAGATAATTAGAATCTCAGCTTTGATACTATACCAAATCGAAGAGAAAATATGATGGTCGATGACTCTGTTCTTCCCGAAAACCCGACTCCTAAGAAGATAAGCCCAAGGTTCATCAGAAATAAAGAAATCCCAACCAAGCTTTAAATTAGCATCCTCATTTAAAGCAACCAAAGACCTAATACGAAGGCCTATTTGTGAGATTAGATTGCAAATAGTTTTCCAGACCACAGTGATGACTTTACTTTTCGCAATGTCCCCACTCTAAATGAAGTTACGAGTCGCTCTCTCAATACTTCTAAGCAACAAAACCAGCCACGCATAAATCATCATAGAGTGAATAAGCATGCTTTGAATCGAGGACTTAACCAACTCAACTCTACCTGCAAAAATAAGAAGATAGTCTTTCCAAGATGCAAGTTTAAGAGTGATTTTTCCTGCAATCGGTTGAAGAAACTTAGTCCTAGGTCTTATCTTGAAAGTAGGCATCCCTAGATACATAAAAGGAGATGATCCAATTCTCAATCTGGACATATCCGACAAAATATTCAAGAGAGACTGAGACATGACCTTTCCATAAATAAAGGATTTCCCACAATTAATAACCTGTCCAAAAATAAATGTGCTCCCAACAACTTATAAATGTTGTTTGCAGTCCAATTTGCACTTATTACTCTCATTGCATCCTTGCTAACCCTTATGATGGCTCTATATCCAACTTAACAAAATGAATAACCATTCGCTCGAAAAGTAACCAAATAAATCAAATTCTTCCTCAGTTTTGGAACATAACGTACCTCACTCAACGTGTGCACGCCACACTCATCCAAAGAAATTTTAATTTGCCCCTTTCTAGTGACGGTACAAGTTTTATCATCATCATCATCATCTAAATAGATAAAACCAAAATCACCTGATTTAAAAGAGCTAAACCACTCCCAGTCCGACGTCATATGGTAAGAACATCCAGAATCAATGATCCATGCATCAGTGCACTTTGCTGATGAAAAACAAAGCAAATCCTCTTCATTGTAGGAACCATCAATCTGAACTACATTTGTTGAACTACATTTGTTGAACTACAATTGCCTAGCTTGTTAGGACAATATCTCCTCCAATGGCCAATTTGCTTGCAACCATAACATTTTGCTGTTTTTCTGTCCTTGGACTTGAACTTCTTTTCCTTTCCAGATTTCACTGCCTTACCCTTTCCTATGCCACAATCTTAACCTCCCTTCATAAACAAACCTTCACTTGAACTTCCTCCACCTTCCTCTACACTTTGGTGACATTGTGCGTGTTTCAAAAGGGTTAAAGAAATATAATCCAATGTGATTGTTCCTTCCTATATGTGAGAGTGGTTACCAACTGATCATAAGAGCTTGGTAAAGAGCGCATCAAAATAATGACTTTATCCTCATCTTAAACATTCACATCAAGCCATGTCAAATCAGCGTGGTTGTTGGTGAAAGTGTTGCCATGAGCCTCCAAATGGCCTTCTTCCTGCATCTTCAGACTATAGATACGTTGTTTCGCGTACAATTCGTTCAAGATCATCTTGGACATGCACTGATTTTCCAATTTATATCAGACATCCTTCGTAGTTGTGAGATCCAAGATATGATTCATTGTGTCATCAAAACACAAAGTCTTATTAACTTGTAGTCTTCTCCTTCATCGTGTTCCAATTAATGTTTGCGATGTCTGCCGATGTCTCATAAAGAAGCGAATTTTGTAAACCTTGCTGAGGCAAAAAATACTTAACCCTTCTTTACTATAAACCAAATTTATCCATTACGTCGAACCGAGTCACTTCAAATCTCGCACCTCCAGGATTAAGCGTCATATGATACCAATTGTTGGAATAGGTACACGAATACATATATGAGTGGAGAGAAACTATAGTTCCTTCTTATTTATTTGTTCTAAATTACACACATTAGAGTTTTAGTGTTACAAGCACATATCGGATTGCTAATGATCCAGATTATAATAATACCCCTAAACTGTATCGGAAAGGGAGATGCCCCCACTCCACTCGCCCTCCAACAAACATTTGGGTCAAACGCAAGGGCAAGGCCCATGGTCGCTCCGTGGCCCTTGCCCACTTGACATTACGAATGAGCCAAACTCAACATTAATTTAGTCATCAAAGCTCTTGAGAAAAATGGTATTTGAGAAATTATTAATAGGCAAGAAGGCAACAAGTCACTTGGATTGGATGCAGATGTATGTATACTATAAATAACAAATTAGATAGAATCTTTTATCATTTCTTTCATATATGTTGTGTTATCTTTAATGTTATTTATTTTATTTCTTAGAGATGTTTGTGATGAAAAATGGATGAAGTTTAAACTTCTTTTATAACTGGACGCCAATGTTCCTTTATTTTTTTTTTGAACTTCTTTGTCAAATACTTACATGATCTTTCAATCTCCCATGCAACAAATAAATATTTATGCTCTTAGTCACAGTAACTACTGCACTTGAAAAAGAAAATTACAAGTAACTAAACATATTCTCTTCATTCTCTCTTATAAACAAATTTTGATTTTTTAAGTTCATTTGATAAATGATGTATTTGAATTATATATAATTAGATATATTAATTATTGAATGAATCTAAAATGTTAAAATTTGCTAATAAAAAAGAATGGAGGAAGTATGGTATGAAAGGAAAAATATTTTCCAGGTAATGTTACGAGTTTCAAAATATCTGCTAAGTAAAAAAAGTTGCTCTTTCTAATATAAATCTAATTCGATTTTGTTAATCACTTCATTGCAAATGAAGGTTCTCAATGATGTGCTCTGAAATATTTTAGTAAGGGGTATCCTTTTTCGGTGATTCAGTGTTAATTTGGAAACTTTATCTTTTAAGGTATCCTTTTTCATTTCTTCAATGCACTGGATTATAGAAAAACAAAAGATGCTTTTGTTTACATAAATAGATATTATAAACATTTTTCATGTGTCAATAGCATCTTTAATTTATGGGTTAAGTATATTTTTGGTTCCTATAAATATTTTAAAATTCTTTTTTAGTCCTTATTAAAAAAATGACATATTTTAGTCTCCACAAAATTATTATGCACGTAGTTTTAGTCCCTACTGTTAAATTGATGTGTATTTTTGAATGACTATTTTACAGACATGTTTAGAACGTTATAAAAAATTCCTCGAAAAAAAGGAACACAAAATTTGATTTTTAAGTCTAAATTTGCATTAATTTTATCATTATCTTTTGAAATTTAAAAAAAATTATATTTAATTCTTCTCATTTCAAAAAATTATATAATTTGGTAAAGAAATATTTTATAATATTCTAAACACGTATGAAAAAGATTATTCAAGAATTTAAAATTTTAAGAGTAACTAAACAGTTTTCAAAATTTTAAAAAATAACTAAGACTAAAACTGTATGCATAAAAATTTTATAGGGACTAAAAATAAAATTTGTGATATTTATAGGGACCAAAAACATACTTAACCCTTAATTCATTGAAGTTTATAAAAAATTGAACATCTTAATTACAATCCAATAAAAAATAAATCATGTATAACAATACCCGTTTCTTTCACAATTCAATAAGGGATAGAAGAAGGAGAAGCATGATGTGTTCTCTTCGATCAAATAGGGGTAGATTGGAAGAAGTTCATGACATTAAAGATTTCATCTTTGAACATTTCAAAGGTTTCTTTAAGGAGGAAGTGGAGTGTAGACCGGAGCCTATTGGGATTAGTTTAAATTCATTGTCGCTTGAAGATTCCATGGAGTTAGAGAGGCCTTTTATAGAGGAGGAAGTTAAGGAGTCTATTTGGTCGTGTGATGGGAACAAAAGTTCGGTTCCGGACGGGTTCTCTTTAGAATTCTTCAAAAGGTTTTGACCTTTGCTAAAAGGTGATGTGATGCTCTTTTGCAACGATTTTCAATCAAAAGGAACTTTGGTTCTAAAGAACAAAAATCCACAAGACATATATGAGTACCGCCCCATTTGTTTGGTGGGGAGTATTTACAAAATTCTTGCGAAACTTTTAGCCGCTGGAATCAAAGTTGTTATTGGTAAATTGGTCTCTCCTAATCAAACCGCCTTTGTCTCGGGTAGGAATATGTTGGATGGAGTTTTGATGGTGAATGAGATCCTTGATTGGGCAAAAAGGAAGAAAAGAAGTTATCTTTTGCTAAAGGTAGACTTGGAGAAGGCGTACGAATCTGTCTCTTGGATTTTCCTTAGGCTTTTAATAAAGAGAATGAGATTCGGTAAGAGGTTGATGAAATGGATGGAAGCTTGTTTTTTTACAAGTCACATGTCCGTTTTGGTTAACGGAAGCGCCACAAAAGAGTTTTTGGTTCAAAGAGGTTTGCGTCAAGGTGACCCTTTGTCCCCGTTCCTTTTTGTTTTAGCTATGGAGGGTTTAACCGCCTTGGTAAAAAAGTCGGTGGAGGTGGGGGATTTCAAATCTTTCAAATTTGGAGAAGAGGATCATGTGGACATTCTTCAATTTGCGGATGACACCGTTATTCTTGGTGAGCCTTCTTGTGATAATCTTTGGAATATGAAAGTGTTATTGAGAGGTTTTGAGCTTGTCTCGGGATTGAAAATCAACTTCTCGAAAAGTAACCTTTTAGGAGTGCATGTGGGTGATTGGTTGATGAACACGGCAACTTCGTTTCTCTCTTGCAAGAAAGGAACGATTCCTTTCAAATTTCTAGGTATTTTGGTTGGTATTTGTCATAGAAAGAAGAAGGCGTGGAAGGAGGTTTTAAACAACATTAAGGATAGACTTTCGTCTTGGAAGGGTAGGAATATATCTATCGGGGGAAGAGTGACTCTTATTAATGCGGTTCTAAATGCAATACCTACTTTCACTCTATCTTTTTATAAAGCTCCACAAAGATATTCAAGAGATAAGAGGGCTTCAAAGCAATTTTTTGTGGAGCGGAAACGTGAATAAAAGGAGTATCCACTGGTTGAAGTGGAGATAGTGTGTAAACCCAAAGAAAAAGTTGGGTTGGAAGTTAGGGATGTTAGAGAAATGAACAAAGCTCTTCTTCTTAAATGGAAGTGGAGGATCTTAACGAAGAAAGACACTATTTGGAGTAGATTCATTGATTTGAGGTATTACAATCCAAAGCTTAAGGTTCAAGCGACGTGCAGGGATATCATAAATTGTGATGATTCTATTTGGTGGAGGGATGTTATCAAAAGTGATTTGAATTTGGAATATTTTGAGGAAGGTTTTTTCGGCTGCGTTAAATGTCACTTAAAAAATGGTAAAAACATTCTGTTTTGGCATAGTATTTGGTTGGGAGATCAAACACTTCGCGTTAAATTCCCGGAACTGTATGATCTATCAACCAAAAAACTGTGCTCGGTTGTGGATGTTTTAATCTGGAAGGACGATGTATTCTCTTGGTGCCTGAACCTTCTGTTTGGTTCCGCCATAACAACTTAAGCGGGTTTTGTTGCAGCAGATACAACCGCGGTTAATGCTACAGTAGCAGCGCAGTGGGGATCTTTGTTCATCTTGCTACAGGCGATCAACTCTCTTAGTTTGGAGGAAGACAGTTTTGAATGGAATATGAATTTGAATGGTGACTTCTCGGTTTCAAGTGTTTCAAATCTAGAGTCGGAAATTAAAGAAATCGCTTGGACGCCACCAACGGTAATTTTGATGAATGTCATTTGGAATTTGAAGATTCCTCTTAGAATAAAGGTTTTTTCTTGGAGGTTCTTCTCTAATAGACTTCCTTTAAAAGATATTTTGCTTCATAGGAGAGTTCCAAATATCACTTCTACCGACTGCTTGTTTTGTTTGGTCCATCAGTAGGGGTGTTCATGGGTTGGATAAACCCAATAAATCCAGTAAAATCCACCTAAACCGATCAAAAAAAGTGGGTTGGATCGGGTTATTGGGTGATAACGGTTTTAAAAAATGAAAACCCATTCAAAATAATTGGGTTATGGGTAAACCCACACCCAACCCACAAAACCCATGGGTTATTGAGTGACTATACTTTTTCTCTTTTTTTATACACTACAAGAAAAACACTCCCTAGCCACGTGAAGTTGTGACGTGATTATCACGTGGGTAAAAAAAGTTAGTTGCGACGTGATAATCACGTCACTAATTTTTTTAATATTAAAATAATATACATAACGTAAACATTGTGGGTGTCAGAACTTTATTTTTATTTAAAAAAATTGCGGCGTGGGAATCACGTCGCAACCATAAAATTAAAATAAAAAATTGAAAAGGCAATGACGTTCACATGGGGGAGTTTGAAAATTTTCAAAATTTTAGTTGTGACGTGGGATTCACGTCGCAAAAATTTAAGAGGGAAAAGGTCTGACTTGAATAGGTGAGAGAAACAGCTTTTGCATGTGAGAGAATATTAATTATGATTGTTGGGATGGTTGCGACATGAATATCACGTGGCAAAGTTGTGACGTGATTTTCACGCCACTGATTGGCTTGTGACGTGATTTTCACGTCACTGATTGGCTTATATACACAACACGTTTCACTTTCCCCATAAGCCATTCGTTCCCATTTTTTCTCCTCTTCTCTTCTTCTCTTCCAATCTCATACCCACCATATCTATAGATTCAAATCTAAAATTTTTTTCTCACAAATTTCTTCCAAATCTTGTATCAAAGGTAAATTACATCAATTAATTTTTATCATTTCGTTTTTATAATTGCAACAATTAATATTTCTGTTTGTTAATTTAGTTTTTTTTAAAGGTTTTTGAAGAGAAGAAGATTGAAGAAAAAGAAGGTTGAAGAAGAAGAAGGTTGAAGGAGATTGAAGAAGAGGTATTTTTGTAATTTTTTAAATAAATTTTAATAGAATAATTGAAATTTTTGTTTAAATATTATATTTTGTTTTGTTATAAATTAATTTAAAACGAAATTATATATATTTTTTATTATATATTTTGTAAAAAGAATATATTATAAAAAAAAAGAATTTGATTTTGATACACTTTTTATTTACTATGCAAGAATAGAATTTACTAAGTAACAATAGAAATTGATACTCTTTTTAAAAAAAATTGTTTTGAAAAATGTGGTCTTATTATTTACTAAGTAAGAAAAGAATTTGATACTTTTTTAAAAAAATACAATTTGATTTTCTGAGTGATAATTTAATATATTACCAAATGTGACAAAAACTGCATTAACTTGAACCACAAAAAATGACAGTATATATGTGCATTAACTCCTGATAATTTTAATTTTTAAAATTAAATTTATTTACTTATAAAAAATTAAGTTTGTATCAAACATGACATTAATAATAATTAGTATGTGATCATGACATTAAATAATATACTAATAAAAAAAAGATTTTACCAATAAAAACACATTTATATTTTATTTACTGGGTTCAGTTTAAATGGTTTCACTTGAATGTGCATATATTATTCTTTTTACTTTAGATCTACAAGAAAATCAAAGCTTTATAATAATCGTTTTTTGGTTCCATACATAACTTTTTTAGAGAGTAATTATCATCCAAAAATAATAGAATAAAATGAGAAATGAATTTTCTTCGGTTAATTGGAGGTCTGAAATTGAATTAAATGTTGAGATTATTAATTTAATTTATATATTTTAATTTAATTAAATGTTGAATTAAATTGAATTAAATGTTGAGTATTTATTTTAATTAATTTAATTTATATATTTTAGTATATTTAGATTATTAATTTAATTTATATACAATTTATTAATTGGGTTTCAAAAATTATTTTAAAAAAAAAGAATTAGTGACGTGATTTACATGTCACTAAATAGTGACATGGGAATCACGTCGCAACTCATCAATTAACTACAATTATTAGTGACGTGATTTTCACTTCACTAATTAGTGACATGAAAATCACGTGGCAAATAAAGCTGCTTTTCTGAACACCATCTGCTGCGTCTGCTTTGAGTTAAATGTTGAGAATCTCTATGCAAACATTTGCGACGTGATTTTCATGTCACTAATTAGTGAAGTGAAAATCACGTCACAACTTAGTTGCCACTTGCTCTCCAGCGGCGTAATTACCCACGTCGCAAAAATCAGTTTGTGATGTGATTTTGCTTGTTGTGGCGTGAAATTCACGTCACTAATGAGCGTTTTTTTTGTAGTGATAATTTGACATGTGATGACTTTGATGTTTTTAATTTTGCTTGCTTCAATTTCAACTTTTTGAACATCTTTTATTTAGTAAGTAATGATTTTAACTTATTTAGGATGTCACATTTTGAATATTTTGATGCTAATTCTAATAAATTGCAAGTATTTTATGTAATTATAGGTTTTGCTGTAATGTAACTTTGGTTCTTCCAAATATATGTTTATAATAAATTTCATTATATATTTTGACATTTGATGTTTAAAAAAATAGCAGTAATATGTTAAACTATTTATTAAGAAAAAATGTAACATATCATTAATAATTATATAAGGAAAAATAATATTGGGTAACCCATTACCCAACCCAATCCAACCCACAAATTTGTGGTTTTACCCAAACCAACCCAATGATATTGTGGGTGGTTATTTTTCTTCACCCAAACCAGTGTATCATATATGGGTTGGGTTATGGTTTTGGCTAAATTCAACCCAAACCGACCCATGAACACCCCTATCCATCAGGAGAATTCGAATCATTTGTTTCTCGAATGCTTTGTCTCGAAAGCGATTTGGAGAAGTATCTACCTTTGGCTTGGGGAAGACTTAGATATCTCTTTTGATGAGTTTTTGAATTTTGGTTCCATTCAAGAGAAGTTGAAGTACGCTAAATACAAGAACAAGATAAATATTATTTGGATAGCAACTATTTGGAGTTTATGGCTCATGAGAAATGCCATTATTTTTTAGAATAAGTCTTATAGTTATGATGTGGTGTTTTCCAATGTAATTTTATTTTCTTGGAGATGGTTGGGTTTATGCTATCCTTTGTCCCATAATAGTTTTTATGATTGGCACAAGTTACCGTTGTCCTGTTTCAACTCTAATTAGAGTCTTTGTGTTGTAAGGGTTGCACTCCTAGTGCGATTTCTTATATATTTTTTTATTGAAAAAAATGTATTCATTGCCACTGATGCCAAGACATCATTGATTTTCTTTTTATTTTCATAAACACTTATTTTGTTAAAAAGAGGAGTACACGAGGTTCACTTTATATCATTTATTGTTGAATTTTCTAAAATTTTTAGTTCTCTTTATAAATGTTGAACATAAGAGTACTTATTAAAAAATCATGTCTCATATCAAAAAAGTAAAAAACAGTGTCTTGCATCCTTCATAAGTTGAATTTGAAAGTCAAACAGGTATACAAATGCAGGCTTATTCTTGACATTTGTAGTGAAAAAACGGGAATCTATTTTTGCTCCACAAGGGGAATGCGATGATGACCATGACCTCTGCTTGCGATCCTTTGAATTTAAAAATTCAATAGCGAAATTCTTAGAGCCTGCAAATTATTCAGAGAAGAATATGAAAGAAACCAAACATAAAATGTTTAAATGAGTGGTAAAGTTGCACTAAATGCAATAAAACAAGCAATAGAAATGCTTAAAATATAATTAAGCATTTCTAACATAATAAATCACAATATAGAACAACCATACATCGCCATCATGAAAAAAATCACAACCTGCTTCTTTATATAATGACGTCGAAAAAAATTTCCAAGGCTTAATAAAATATAAATGACAATTAGCACAGTCTATGAAGCTGATTAGAATGGAACAATATCTTAATTTTGTTATAATTGGAAAAGAAAGACGCCGTGCAATCATTGCAATTAATGAAGTGGGATTATTGTTACATGAAAAATCTTATGCTTCCGATTATCAGCAAATCAAATTCAAAACAAAATCTGAGGCATAAGATTTTTCATGTAACAAAATTTAATTCACTAAATTACCAAAATCCATGGTTTCCGACAAGAATAAAGACACCTTAAATTCTATACAATCAAAATTTCAGTAGTTGCGGATCTAGGTTATTAGATGAAGATTGAATGACTCACATTCCAATTCAAATTTTAAAGTTAAAATGGATTTTTGGAAATTTAAAATGCTAGGAAACCAATCTTCATCCAACAATAAGGATCCGTTAACACAACAACAACAAGGTTTGGCAACCGGAGATTTGCTGCAACAAAAAACCAAAGCATATGGCATGTGAATTTACAAAATAAAAACAACAGAATACATACATACTAGTAAACATTAACACATAAAAATAATCCACCCAAAACAGATAAACAAATTCCACAAGATAGCAACAAAACAAAAGAAATAGAAATGAGAAAAAAAAAGTAAAATTGAGTATCTAGGAGCAGCAGAACCAATATTGAGATTGCAACGGAGAATCCTACCAGAGGCGGGATTGACACTCCTCAGACACAATCCTCTGAAAGTAATTTCCACTAATATACTCAAGAGAATATTGATGCTCCTCAGTATATCTCGAAATGTGACCATGCCATTCCCATGCAATATACTCCCATTCTTCTTTATCCACATGAAACCCAACAACAATGTTACTTTCACGAATCATAACCGTTTCTCCAGAATTAGGCTTCAAGGTATGCGCTTTTCCATTGAGGATCCGGTGAACGACTTCAGCTTCAATTCGAGATTTTTCTTGGTTGATTGCACGTAGTCCCTCGTATTGGTAGGAACGGGGATTGTCTACTTCATTTTTGTATTCCAACTCTTCTTCTTTGTTGTCGGAATCAAGAGCCTCGAGCCTTCCCATTAGATGGTGGAGGAACATGGTGTTGAGGCGGTTGACCGAAGAGGAAGAGTTGTTTAGAGGGAAACCCATGGTGTTTGATGAATGTTCTCAATGAAATGATGGACAGGGTTTTGCAAAATGGAAACAGGTTTTATAGGGTTTCTGAAAATACAAAACAGACTAAGGGTCTGTTTGAAATAGTTTTTGTTTTTAGTTTTTAAAAACTGAAAAGTAAAAATTAAAACACAATTTAGCCATTTCAGTTTTTTGCTTTTAAAAACTGAAAAATTGTGAAGAGTTTTTAAAAACACATTTGTAAAATATTATATTCAAACAAGTTTTTAGTTTTTAAATTTTCAAAAACTAAAATAGAGTTTTTAATATTTTACGACTGCCAACATTTTTTTATCATTTTTTTAATATTTAATAATTTTAATACTGTTTTAGAGGTCATAACGTTAAAAATCAACATTCATTGAAAATACAATATAATTACTCCTAACTGTTTCCAAATTTGATTTATAAAATAAGATTCACTTATTTGAAAATACAATGTAACTACTCCTAATCTCATCATTGTTTCCAACTTTAATTATATAATAATATTTACTTGTTTGAAAATACCATATAACTACTTCTAACTGTTTCCGAATTTGAATATAAAATAAGGGTAATGCTAACTTGTGCCCTTGGGACACAAGTTAAGAGATAAATATAGTAAAATTTTCTTGGAAATTGTGTAATGCATTTAATACAAGTTTATAATTAATGATTTTATTATTATTTTTAATAAAAAATTTCTATTTATGGGTTTATTATCTTGTGCCCTTGGGCACAAGTTAGCATTACCCATAAAATAATATTCACTTGTTTGAAAATACAATGTAACTTCTAACTGTTTCCAAATTTAAATATAAAATAATATTCACCTGTTTGAAAATATAATGTAATTATTACTTCTAACCGCTTCCAAATTTGATTATAAATTAATATTCACTTGTTTGAAAACAAATGTAACTACTCACAATCGTTTCCAAATTTGATTATTATAAATTAATATTCACTTGTTTGATAACAATGTAACTACTCATAATCGTTTCCAAATTTGATTATAAAATACGATAAGAATAAATTCAATATACACATTAATAACAAATATTTTATATCATTTATAGGAACTTATTTATCTTTTAGTTAATTAATTCCAATTCAGGAAAAGTAATTCTTTTTATTTTTTTATTTTTTAAAGGAGGGCCAAAGGTTCAGAAGGAAAAAGAACTATAATATTACAATT
The DNA here is from genome assembly GCF_029867415.1 of Vicia villosa. Taxonomy (NCBI): domain Eukaryota; kingdom Viridiplantae; phylum Streptophyta; class Magnoliopsida; order Fabales; family Fabaceae; genus Vicia; species Vicia villosa. The sequence goes on from NC_081185.1 coordinate 133,700,198, forward strand.
TGGGGATTGGAAACTCCGGCAGCATCTCTTGATATCACGTCTAACAACTTGGTTGGGCAAACCATATAAACATGGCTTCCTATATCATGAGACAGACTTATATTAGCCATAATATCAACGCTCTTGTTGGCTTCACGGAAAACATGCAAAAGGGTGATATCTTCCATCTCGGCTAAGAATTTCCTAATTTGATTGTAGACTCCATTCCCTTCCTTGACTTTAACAAACTTCTTTGCTATGGCATCTACAATGTATTTATTATCTGTCTGAATACCTATCCTTGTGTAACCCTTCATACGAGCAAATTTGATTCCTTCTAGAATCCCCCGCAATTCTATAGTAAGGGAGCTACAGACGCCGATATTCTTTGAGAAACCTCAAAGTCATATGTCGCGACAGTCCCTGAGTAATCCCCCGCACCCTGCTTTACCATTAGATTTTGCCACTCCATCTATATTAAGAGTAACATAGTCTTCCTGTGCCGGAGTCCAGTTAACATGAATCAGATTCCTCATCTTGGTATCTTGCTCTCTCTGTGTAGACAAACTCAGCTTGTATTCCTGATGCCGTCTCATGATGTCTTCAATCAGATTGGTTGACATAATGAATGTATCATCATGGATCCTTTTGTTTCTCCAAAACCAAAGGGTATGACAAGTCGTTGCCCAAAGGGCGCTCTAGTCCTCTGTTGCTCTTTTGCTAAGGTTGCCGTTTAAATTCATGTGCATCCATTCCTCCAAACCTGCAAGGAAAAATTTAGTATACGAATTCTTTCGCAAAAGCTAGAGCCAAACAGATTTTTCTTGATAGCAATCCCTCAGCGCATGGAGAACTGTCTCGGGGGTGCTGTTACAGTCGCAGCAGTATGATTCTCTCAAATTCATGCTACTGAGACGCGAGTTGGTAAGGAGGCTATTATGTTTAACTTTCCACATAAAGGTTTTAATCCTTTCAGGGGTCTGCAAATGCCAGATTTTGTTCCAATCAGTTCTTGTACCAGGATTGCCACTAGAATTGCTCAAAAGCTGGTAAGCCGCATTAACAAAAAAATCACCATCAATTCCTTCTTTCTACATACAAAGATCTGGGCCATTATCATTGTTGGGAGGGTGGATAGCTATAATTTCTTCCACAATATCCAATGATAGAAAGGTCATCAACCATTCACGATTCCAATCTCCATTTTCATTCAAAAGCTCAATGACTTTTGTGTTAAGGTCCATATTTAGATCTAAAATTCTATCATTATCATTGTTGTCTCCCCATTACCAATATCCCATCTGACTTAACCTTTCAATTGAGTCCAATCATTCCCAATTTGTTTCCATATGCTAGAATCAATAGTCTTGACCTCCACAGTAGATAGGCCATCCTCCCTTCTATCATACTTGCCCTTGAGGACTTGACTCCATAGGCTGTTATCACCACTGCTGAGTTTCCAGCCAAGTTTCATAATGCAGGCTTTGTTGGCCACAACAAGATTTCTGAAGCCTAGACCTCCATCTGATTTTGGCTTTGTGATAGTGCTCCAATTAACTGTATGATTGTGCTTTTCAGATTCAGAATCTCCCCAGATGAAATTCCTTTGAATAGTTTGAATCTCCTTTAAAGTCGCTTTAGGCATCACAGTTGACATCATGGTGTAGGTAGGCATAGCTTCTAACACAGATTTGGCTAGAGTTATTCTCCCTGCAAAGGACAGGTTCTTAGCTTTCCAATTGTTCAGCTTAGTCTTCACTTTCTCTAGGAGATAGTTAAAATCTTTATGTCTAGGTGTTTTACCAGTTAGAGGGACACCTAGGTACTTGCCTAGATTACTAGTTTCTTTGAAACCTGATAATTGAGGAATCTCTTTTTTGACCATGTCGGGGGTATTCTTGGAGAACAAGACTCGAGTCTTCTCAACACTGAATTTTTGGCCTGACTGCTGGCAATAGTTCCTCAAAACTGCTTCCACACACTTCATTTGATTAATTGTAGTTGTACCAAAAAGAAGGAGATCACCGGCAAACATGAGATGAGAGATGATTGGCCCTTTCCTACCAACATCCGCCCTTCATTCATATTACTTGCAACTCTCTTAAGCTCATTCTACAGTTCTTTTCTCCTTTCCTCTCTAGGACTGGCATAAACGACAGTAAAGAAACTCTCTTCTCCTATTTTAAATTTAAGATGAACATGTGGATATTGAAAATGCTTTTCAATAACTCCTACGTCTACTTTATCGGTATTCCAAGCTAGAGCAATCCCCCCATAAAAACCATTTACTTTCGAGACAACTAAACTATCAAACCCCAGTTTCTTAAAAGAGTTTACAAGTTTGCCTAAATCAACTCTCGTTTCCACTATAACAAGCATATCAGGCCGGGTCATAGTGATGTATTGTTGACACACTCTAACAAAGGCTTTGCTTGCCGCTCCTCTACAATTCCACACCATTATTTTATGATTTTGTATCGTCATAAAAAATACCAATTATTGAGATGCTGTGGCCACATGAACCTGGCCTGGCGTTTCTTCCACCATCTCCATTTCAACCTCTTCATCTTCGAATGCCTCTTGTGCCACCTGAGAACTTGTATCATAATTATCCTTGTGCGTTCCACTTTCATCTGCACTTGTTGTTGTTTGAATCTGGTCAATTTCATGGTTGCTTGTCTCCACTGTATTGTCCTCTTCTCCACTTGCTTTTAACTCCTTTGGGCCTAACTGATTTAAAAGATGAATGGAACCAGTATCAGGCCCAGTGGAATTTTTGGATTGAAGGGGGCCCTTCACATTGGGCTTCTCATTCATATTTAAGCCTGTAATAATTTCATTAAGAATCTCTCTCTCTAACATCTTCTCATATAATTCTCTCTTTTTTACCAAAAGGTCCCACCGGTCGCTTATCTTTTTCTATGCCACGTGTTACTTTCTCAATAACATTTTGGAAGCTCTTTACCTTCTTTTTATTGGTCTCCTCCAATTTCTTTCTTTCTTTTTTGGATTTCCGTTGATGGATGATCGTTGGGGATTGTATTCCTTTTCCAGTATCCCCCATTGAATTCTCTTCATTATTCTTCTTACTATTCTTGTCATTCAAATTTGGAACTTCCAAATCCATGGTCTCCTCATTAAGTGAAATAAATCTGGATCCCTTTGCATTAATGTTGGCTTTAATGCTATTCAATGTCATCGGAGTTTTTGCACGGAGGCTCGTCGGACCTGACTGCCACCCATTCTTCTCCGTTTCCTTACCTTTCCTTGATCTCCGAGTTTTTTGTACCACCTTCCAAGGGCCATCCTCGTCTTGTTCTCTTTCTTGAAGATGAATTGATGTTTCTCCCTTTTCTAGTGTATTTCTAACCACAGTGGCTATACCTTTTCCATTTGACTTGGACTGAACTTCGCATCCCTCTTTGAAATGCCCAAATCTGCTGCACCTTAAACAGAGTAAGTGTAAACCTTCATACTTAATCTTATAGTGTCTGCCTTTGATTGCAAACATGGCCAAAAGCATTTTTGATATATCGACTTGAACACATAGCTGAGCATATTCGCCCCTCTCTTTGCTCAGAGTTTTTCTATAAACTTTAACTGTAACCCCAATGCGATTACCAATGAAAGTGAGAACTCTCGCGTCGTAGTATTCAATTGGCATCCCTGAAACGTGCACCCACACTGCAACTTGTTCAATAGCGTCACTTGCCGGACAAAAATTTGGCTTCCATTCCCTCATCGATAGGTAATGGTCATAAATAAGCCAAGCTCCATCTATTAGTGCAGAGTATTGATCCTCTTTGTTGGTGAAAGTAACAAGATAGTACTCTTGTCCTAGATCCACGATACTCAGACATCCATTTCTAGCCCACAACTGATTCAACCTGTTTTCAAGTGCTTTGTAGCCGATCCTCCTCCCCAGCATTTTGACAATCACTCCTTTTTTCCATGGAATTGAAATTCTTCTTTCTTCTACTTTCGACAAGATGATTTCTGGGCACTCATAATCACCAAACTTGTGTTCTTCGATTTTCAGATCTCCCCACAAATCCATGTTCTCTACTATGACTTGAGAATCAGGGCCTTCTCGCTCCTTCGAGGTTTCTCCGGTAACCATTTATTTGTACGAAAAAATTGTTTTCCCATTATCCTTAACCTTCTTTGTACTACGATCCAACTGATCTTCTTCCTCGGTTGGAGTTTTGTGTGTTTCATTAAGCTCAAGGATTGGCATCACCCGTGAGTTTTTGAAGAATTCAATAAAACCTAACACAGCTTCTCCCGGTTCTTACTTTTCAATCTGCTTGACTGTTGTTAGTATTTGATACAATTTGGATCCACAAATGCTTCTTAAAATAATTCTTTTTATATCATATGGCCAATGAATCTATCATATATGCTTATTTAAATTTATCATAATTGTAATTCAAGTTTAATGTTCATCATGCCATACATGGAAGATGTTCTCAATGAAAATGATGAGCTGAGTTTGCGAAAAGAGTAAGGTAGGGAGGTCAATGGGCAGGACTTAGGTAGGGTACAATAGTATCCATTTTCATATCTGCAGTTTGAAAAAATTCTCATTCCCGAGTCCATACCCGTGTGGGAATCAATGTTTTTACTCGTACTCGTCCCCTATGGGTAGCTAAATACCCATATTCATTTTTGATCACCCGTATTTTTAATAAAAAATAGATCAATTATAATTTAGACAAAATATCCTTTTTGGTTCCACATGTTAACCTCGAGGTTCATTTTGGTCCATTAACTTCAAAAAGTTTCATATTGGTCGCATACTCTTCAAAACGTATCATGTTAGTTCTTTTGATCTAATTAGCAATAGAAAAACTAAAAAAATTGGCCGTTAAGTCAGTCGCTATATGACAAAAAAGACTAAAATGATAGCTTTTGAAGATGTAAAGACCAATATGAGACATTTTGAAGTTAAGGGACCAAAATGACTCCCGAGGTTAACATACAGGACCAAAAAGTATATTTTTCCTATAATTTATCATATAATTTTAAATCTTTTCAATGACATTAAAAACATTTCAATATATTATCGTTGAGTTAATAAATAAACAAATATTTATATTAAAATGAGTGCATGTTTAATAGTGATGTATTTAATAAAATTGATAAATTAACATGTGTACATAATAATAAAAATAATATATATATAAATACATATTATGCGGGTATGGGGCGGGTTGGGTACCAAGGTACCCATACCCGTGCCCATACCCGCTTATTTTAGTGGGTAACTACCCGAGCCCATGCCCGCACCTATTTTTTCGGGTTTTTACCCTACCCGTTATGGGTATTTTTGAGGGTACCCACTGGGGATGGATAAAATTGTCATCCCTGAGTAAGGGATTTCTCATCAAGTAAATTAGGGGTGTTTAAAACTGAACCGACCCAATAAAAACTGCTAATGGAATCAAACCAAATTGAAAATTGCAAAAATCGTATTTAGTTCGGATCTGCTTGGATCATTTTATGATAGAACGCACGGTTCGATTTAGTTTCACTACTACAAAATGCGCATAAAACAACGCTCAAGTCACCACGTTTCTTCTAAACACCGTGGTGATATCTCTAAACTCAAGCGCTAACATCTTTTTTATTTTTTAATTAAAAGTTAAGATATAATTACAGTTGATGAACTCGCCGTGGTGATACAATCAAGCTTTCATGGGTTCGAACTTCGAACCCCGACGCCCTCAAATATTTTATTCATTTAACGTAACGGAGGATCTTTTCTTTTTTATTTAATTTTAAATAAAAATAAAAGGATATCACTATGCTTGTTTTGTGAACCCGCTGTGATATATTTTGTTTTTTTACTTAAATTTTTAAATGGTTAAACATTGACGCTTCTTTATGAAATTTCATTATGCAAATAATATATTATCACGGTTCACAGTATTGACTGTGGTGGTATCTTTATAAATATTTCTCACTTCTAGCAAGCTTGTCTCTTCAGTCTCCATTTTTTCATTAAAAAAAATAAACAAGACGAAACAACCCTAGCATTCAATACTGTGAAACGATACACGATTTCAATCCTAACACCATCGTTCACTATTTATCGTTCCTCATTTTCACTTTGTTCATTGTGTATTTGTCATTTTCACCAACATTGTCAAGGAGGTTTAAAACACCAACACAATCGTCGATATCGAGGAGGAAGACTACACCAACACCTTCGTCATCTCCGGGAAGGAAGACGACACCAACACCGTCGTTATTGTCGGGAAAGAAGACAACACCAAAACAATATTCTCCTTTACTTAGTCATCACGTTTACAGAACATAAAATATTTTCCCCATGCATCTACAGTAAACTTCATTCGCCATTGTTGTGGATGTTGTTGTTCTTGTTAATGTGTATGATTAATCTTTTGTTGTTGTTATATGTGAAAAGGTTGCATTAGATAAAAGAGGTTGTTGTTGTTATTTTTTATGTTGTGTGTGAGATATTGGATCGAACTCTAGTATGGTCGAAAGGTAGCTTCTTGGTTCGATAGAATTGAGCATGAAGTCGAAGGTTGTTCACATGCTTGTGTCGAAGATGCTAGGGTTGTTAGCATGTTAAATTAGGTTTTAGTGTTTAAACACTAATTTGTTAAGTTAGCTTGTTTATTAAGTTGGCTTGTATAATGGGTCTTGTGGAAAAAAGCCCATTAGTTAGTATGATAGGTTTTATTATAAATAGCATACTAGTCTCTCATCATTGCTATGCTGCAAATCGTAATTTAGGGTGAGAGAGGTTATTTGTTATTCTTGTAAACTTGTAATCTTGTTTTAAGAGAAAGTAAAAGAATAGCAGTTATAACCAATTCTTGTGTTCTTATTCTCTTCCCTAATTCCCTATTATACTTTGTTATTGGTATCGTTTTTCACAACAAATTGGTGCGGTGAGCGTGGAGAAGATGCCTTCAACAAAGTATGAGATTGAAAAGTTCACCGGAGTGAATGATTTCGGTCTGTGGCGCTTGAAGATGAAAGCCCTACTGGTTCAGCAGGGTTGTTTGGAAGCGTTGAAGGGAGAGGCAGCCATGAATGCAGAATTGACGGCAGCGGAGAAGACAAATATGATCGAGAAAGCACACAGCGCAATTTTGTTGAGCCTTGGTGATAAGGTTCTCCGGCAGGTATCAAAGGAGACGACGGCATCAGGGTTATGGGTGAAACTTGAAAGTTTGTATATGACCAAATCGCTGGTAAATCGACTCTACCTGAAGCAAGCTTTGTATTCATTCAAGATGATTGAAGACAAAGTATTGGCTGAGCAGTTGGATATGTTCAACAAGCTGATTCTTGATCTTGAAAATATTGATGTGAAGATCGATGATGAAGATCAAGCGCTGTTACTATTGTGTTCTTTGCCTCGATCACATGCTCACTTCAAAGAAACTCTCTTGTATGGAAGGGAGTCCCTGACGTTTGAAGAAGTTCAATCAGCCTTGTACTCTAAGGACTTGAATGAACGAAAGGAGCATAAACCTTCGACTGTTGGCGAAGTTTTGGCCGTTAAAGGAAAACTCTTACGAAAGGATGGTAAGTTCGACAAGAAGAAAGGCAAAAGCCAGTCGAAGACTTACAGTGGCGAAGCATCTGGTATTCGATGCTACCATTGTAAGAAGGAGGGTCACACAAGAAAGGTGTGCCCTGAACGCTTGAAATATCATAGAGGTAAGGATATTGGCAACGCTGCCATTGTTCAAGATGATTTCGAATCATCTGATGTTCTTGTGGTTTCAAGCAGTGACTCTAAGAAGGAGTGGATTATGGATTCAGGTTGCACTTGGCACATGACTCCAAACAAAGACTTGTTCGAGGAATTATGTGATCAAGATGGTGGATCAGTATTGCTGGGAAACAACAAGGCTTGCAAGATTGCAGGTGTTGGATCTGTGAGATTCAAGCTCCATGATGAGTCAATAAGGTTGTTGACTAAAGTCAGGTATGTTCCTGATTTGAAGAGAAATCTGCTTTCTCTTGGTGAATTCGACAAGAAAGGATATGTTTTCCAAGGAGAGAAAAGTATCCTAAGAGTCATGAAGGGTTCGAAGGAAGTCTTGAGAGGCGTGAAGAAACAAGACTTGTATACCCTTGAGGCTGAAGTTGTAAGTGGTTCGACAAATGTTGCATCCACGAAACCTTTGTCGAAAACAGAAATCTGGCACATGAGATTGGGCCATGTCAGTGAAAGGGGTCTGGTCGAATTAGGGAAACAAAATCTACTTGGTGGAGACAAAAATCGAAAAGCTGAAGTTTTGTGAACCCTGTGTACTTGGAAAATCTTGCAGAGTGAAGTTCAACAAAGGCAAACAAAGAACACATGGATCCCTTGATTACATCCATGCGGATCTTTGGGGGCCTGCAAGGTGTCCATCACATTCAGGAGCAAGGTATTTTCTATCCATAGTAGATGATTATTCCAGAAAATTATGGGTATTCATCCAGAAGACTAAGGATGAAACTTTTGAGAATTTCAAAAGTTGGAAGACTCTGGTTGAAAATCAGACTGGCAGAAAGGTCAAGAGGTTGAGAACCGACAATGGCCTTGAATTTTGCAATGAGGCATTCGACAGTTTTTGTGCTGCCTCTGGTATTGCAAGGCATAGAACATTTGCAGGTACTCCACAGCAAAATGGTTTGGCTGAAAGGTTTAATCGAACTATTTTGGAGAGAGTCAGATGCATGTTGACTAGTGCGGGATTAAAGAAGGTGTTCTGGGCTGAGGCTGTTTCGACAGCAACATATCTGATAAACAGATGTCCTTCGACAATGTTAGATATGAAGACACCTGAAGAAGTTTGGTCGGGACATCCACCAGATCTCGACAAACTGAGAGTATTTGGGTGCGTAGCCTATGCTCACATTAGGCAAGACAAGGTCGAACCTAGAGCTCTGAAATGCATGTTCATGGGATACCCTGAAGGAGTCAAAGCTTATAGGCTATGGTGCCTAGAGCCAGGTCACAGGAGGTGTATCACCAGTCGAGATGTAGTTTTCAATGAAGCTGAAATGGCTTTTAAGAAAACTGATGATGTTGGTCGAAGTACAGAAACATCTGACGAAGAGCTGGAACAGGTAGAGATTCCTGTTGAGGTGGAGCATGTTGATGTTGAATTGCATATCCTAGATGAAGTCGAAGAAGAAGCAGAAGATGCTGAAGTTGAGGAAACTGACGATGACTACCTATTGTCGAGAGATAGGTCGAGAAGAGTCATCAAGCCACCTCAAAGACTTGGATATGCAGATCTTATAGCTTATGCCTTAATCTCTGCAAGTGAGGTTCTAGACGAAGAACCTAGAGACTATAAGGAAGTTATGAGGAGTCGAAATAAGACTGAATGGCTGAAGGCCATGGATGATGAGATAAAATCTCTTCATGATAATCATACCTGGGAACTGATCAAGAAACCTGCTGGGGCAAGGTTAGTCAGCTGTAAATGGATTTTCAAAGTTAAGGAAGGAATTGAAGGAGTGACGTCGAAAAGATACAAGGCAAGGTTAGTTGCAAGGGGTTTCACTCAGAAAGAAGGTGTCGACTTCAATGATGTGTTTTCTCCTGTTGTGAAGCATAGGTCCATTCGAATGTTGCTTGCCATGGTGGCACAGTTCGATCTTGAACTGGAACAGATGGATGTGAAGACTGCGTTCTTGTATGGTGATCTAGATGAAACGATCCTGATGAGGCAACCTGAAGGGTATGTCAAAAAGGGGAAGGAAGATTATGTGTGCAAATTAAAGAGATCTTTGTACGGGCTGAAACAATCTCCTCGACAGTGGAATAGGAGATTCGACAAGTTCATGGCACGCATAAGTTTCATTAGAAGTCAGTTCGACCACTGCGTTTACTTCAGATTTCGACCTGGTAATTCATTTGTTATTTTGTTGCTTTATGTGGATGATATTCTCATAGCAAGCAACAATGTTGAAGATGTGACGAGGGTGAAGGCTGAACTCAATAAGGAGTTCGATATGAAGGATCTGGGAGCTGCTTCCAGGATTCTTGGAATTGACATTCGAAGAGATAGAAAGAAGTCGAAGTTATGATTATCTCAAAAGGCATATCTACGGAAGATTCTTGAAAAGTTTGGTATGTCGAATTCGAAGCCAGTTGTGACTCCAACAAACCCTCAATTCAAGCTGAGTATTGATCAGTGTCCCAGTACTGATGTCGAAAGAGCCTATATGAATAGCATTCCGTATGCTAATATAGTTGGTTCTTTGATGTATGCTATGGTTTGTACTAGACCCGACATAGCTTACGCAGTCAGTCTTGTAAGCAGGTACATGGCGAATCCTGGAAAGGCTCACTGGCAAGCATTGAAGTGGATTTTAAGGTACATAAATGGGTCTCTGAATAGAGTCCTAATTTATGGTGGAGCCTTGGGTGAAGATAGTAAAGCAGTAATAGAAGGATATGTCGACTCTGATTATGCAGGTTGTATGGATTCCAGAAAATCTATTTCTGGATATGTTTTCACTATGTTTGGCACTGCAATTAGTTGGAAAGCAACACTTCAGAAGGTTGTTGCTCTATCAACCACTGAAGCGGAGTATATTGCCCTAACTGAAGCTGTGAAAGAAGCATTGTGGCTTGAAGGTTTTGCGAAGGAGCTAAAACTTCAAGATCGAGGTATCACTGTTAAATGTGATAGTCAAAGTGCAATACACCTGTCGAAGAATTCAGCCTATCATGAGCGAACTAAGCACATTGATGTGAGGCTGCATTTCGTCAGAGGAGTAATCGAGCGTGGAGAAGTCCAAGTGCTGAAGGTTTCGACTGAAGACAATGCTGCTGATATGATCACCAAGACATTGCCGAGTTGCAAGTTTTTCCACTGTATGCAGTTGATAAAGCTGCATGAAGAAAGCTAGTTTGTTCCTTGACGTTGTAGAGTTAGGTCCAAGGTGGAGATTTGTGAGATATTGGATCGAACTCTAGTATGGTCGAAAGGTAGCTTCTTGGTTCGATAGAATTGAGCATGAAGTCGAAGGTTGTTCACATGCTTGTGTCGAAGATGCTAGGGTTGTTAGCATGTTAAATTAGGTTTTAGTGTTTAAACCCTAATTTGTTAAGTTAGATTGTTTATTAAGTTGGCTTGTATAATGGGTCTTGTGGAAAAAAGCCCATTAGTTAGTATGATAGGTTTTATTATAAATAGCATACTAGTCTCTCATCATTGCTATGCTGCAAATCCTAATTTAGGGTGAGAGAGGTTATTTGTTATTCTTGTAAACTTGTAATCTTGTTTTAAGAGAAAGTAAAAGAATAGCAGTTATAACCAATTCTTGTGTTCTTATTCTCTTCCCTAATTCCCTATTATACTTTGTTATTGGTATCGTTTTTCACAACATTGTGGTTTTTGTTTATGTTCTTGTTGTTGTTAATGAGGATGTTTATGTTTTTTGTTTATGTTGTTGTTCTTCTTGTTATTATTGTTTATGTTGTTGTTGTTGTTGTTGTTGTTTTTGTTGTTGTTGTTTATGTTGTTGTTGTTGTTTATGTTGTTTTTGTTGTTTTTGTAGTTGTTTTTTAAAATAGATGTCGACATTGACAAATTCTTCATCTACTAGCAAAGAAACTCATACAAATGATAGTTGTACAAATGATACTCAAACGAAAAGATCACAAAGAGGTGTCACAATGATGCCTCAATTCACAAAAGTTCTCAACTCAGGTGACATAATTATGATCATGTTTGATTCATTCTACAGAGTAGTTGATTGTGAATATTACTCTACTTTTAAGAGTTAGGTTGCGTTCCGAGCGCGTTGCAAAGTCAGTATATTGATAGATGATTGGAAACAAGTGCCAACTGATATCAAAAATAGCATGTGGACATATATTATGGTAATAACTTTAATTTTCATCTATTTGATATCACTTTCTATAATTTCTAATACATACTTATTGATATAAATGTAGTTGAGTTTTGAGTTTACCGATGACAAAAAGTTGACAAAAAAGTGGATCACTTATGCCGGTACTTGTTAGAGGAGCTTACAGTCACGACTCTCGCTTGAATACATTAGGAAGCCTAAGCCCGTTATTGCTCGTCCATGGATAAGATATAGTTTTATATCGAAGAAGCAATGGAAAAAGTTTGCGAGGAACCGTCATTTTGGGAAGTTCAAAGTTTACACTAATCTTATTTATCCAATAATTTTATGTTAATGAGTTATAGATACTAATCATATATATTTTTCACTATGTTACTAACAGGTTAAAATTGAAATAAGAATACAAAACAAGGCAAAAAACATGTACCCCCATAGATTGTCTCGTGGGGGTTACAGGAAACTCGAGAAAATAATCATGCTTAAAAAAACAACAAACGGGAGATGATCGCATCCCATCTTCATCGTCAAGACATGAGAAGTGGAAGAGGACTCGATTAAGACCAAAGAGGAGAGTACACCTCAGATGTGTCAAGAGTAGTTGTTGAGAAAATTGTAGTAGAATTTATTTTGCTTATGTAATTTGTTATTTAAATGCTTTGGTAAAATATATATTATCATGCATGTTGTGTAGGATATGTTGGTTGAGGTTGTAACACCCCTTTTCTAACCCCAAATATATCATACAATCAAACAGAGTAAGCATGCATAAAGGAAAAAGGGCGCCACATGTTGATTTTCACCAAATGAAAATCCCAAAATAACATACATACAACATCCATAATACGCAAAGATCATATTGTAACACAAAATGTAATCTCATGTTCTCATACACTATGCATAAACGCTTGCGGAAAACAATTCGAATTGCTATTAAAGATTTCAATGAATATATCTCATACTATATTCATCTACCAAATTCAAATAACATCAATATCTTTGTTACTTGAACATTACAATTCTAGGCTACAACGGCCTTTAATCAACATATCCAAAAGTTATCACATACATCCAATATTCAATAAAACATAGAAAATAGCAATATTCAAACATGAACATAAGTCTAATAAAACCCCCAAGTGTTACATGATCAGAGCATATGACTCTCTACCTAACACTACAAAAAAAAGTCTCCTGCCACGGCCAAGAAACTGAGGTTATATGCAAAATAATCGTGGCGTAACGCTGAGGCCACGGTTTGGCCACGAAAATCCAACTGTGGGATATGCGGGCGTGGCCTAAAGTATAGTCCACGGTTTTTTGGTATATACCACGTTTTTTTGACATTCGTGGCTTTTATAGGGCACGGTTTAGGTAGTTTGATTAAGGCCGCGGTTTATATTTGCCATGATTACAGAACTGTGGCCATATGGTAAAGCCACGGTTTCAATTATACAGCTTTGATTCAAGGTATAGCCACGGTTTGGTTATGACCACAAATTTAAAACCGTGGTTATATTTTGTACATTCTAAACCATTAATCTTGCCAAGGTTATAACAATAATATTGATGATTAGAATCTAATTAATTACAAGAAAGTTAACATTAACGTCAAAAACAAAATATTCATTAAGAACTAAGTTAAACACAACTAAGTTTCACTCAAAGAGTCATCCCAAAATAACAACAAAAGTTCTAAGAACTAGCTAGCTAGATAATATAAAACACAACTTAATATTCTTCTTGATCATCTCCTTGTTCTTTTTCCACATCTTCAGGACAACCTTCTTCCACATCTTCATGATCACAAGCTTCTTCCATATCTTCATCACAATATTCTTCGTCTCCATTCTGCAAGAAACATCATTCCAAACTTCATTCAGCATATTACAACTTTTAAGAATAGAAACAATTTCCTCTCTAATAAAACATAAGAGCATAAGCACAAAAGAGGGAACTATTTGCTTTGCAAAATAGTGAAAGGAATCCACTCAAAAATAAGTTAGGAAACAAGCCTGTCCTACAGAATATAAGAAAGAATAAACCACGAGAAATCTTGCATTTAATTGACATTATCACTCTAAACCAAGCACCAATGAAGAAAAAAGTTATGATATGAAACACCTAATTATCCTCATCACAGTCATCATCAAAACCTCAAAAACAGTTTCAAACAAAGACATCAACTTAGTCATTGCTCAGCCATGCTTATGAAACTAACATCAGTAAATGTGGGAAGAAGGTTCCAGATAAGAAAACTATCAAATAAAAAAGAAGGTTAAAAGATTTTGAAGGCATAAGATCTAAAATAATAAAAGGAAGGGGAATGCCCAACGAGATGGATAATCATAGTTTTCCAAGTCAGCAATGTAGAAAAACAGGTGGAAACTCTAGGATATGGTTATCTTGCGTAGGGGGGAAAAAATAAGAAGTTTACCCTGTAACTGTTGTATTCCTCTTTGACCTTAAGCTGCACATCTTTCCGAGATGCACGAACATTAATAGGCCCCAAAAACATCCTCAGAAACTTCCCTAAAACCCTCACACACCAAAATTAACCAAAATTAATCAATCAATAAATCAAATTAGTGAAAGTAATTAAGAAACTAATTAGCAAACTAACCGTGAGCATGTCCTGGAAGAAGCGAAGAAGCATCGCCATCAACAACAATACATCTGGCTTTCTGCAAATCTTCATCTAAATGCAACAAACAAAAACAGATCCATCAAATAAAACTGAAATTCAAAATCGAAATTCGAAATTAACAGAAACAGTACCTTATCACAATTCACAACTATTGTTCTTGCAGAAGAAACTAAATAAACTAAATACAGAAAAGAAAAGGTTTTGCACGAACCTCGGCGATTATCTCGGCAGATACTATTCCAGTTTCTTCTCGAAGTTCTCTAATCGCAGCAGATTTCGGTTCTCCGCGGTCTTCAATCTTTCACAAAAATCTTCTTCAGCTTTCGGTAGAAGAATCAAGAGGCCACGAACTTCAAATTAACAACTTCATCAATCATCACCTTCAATGAAACGATCACCAATGCAGAAATTCAAGATAACATAGAAGGAGAAGAAGAAGTATTGAATATAGAAATCAAAGAAGAAGCAAGAAGAAGCTGAAGAATATGGACGCTTAATATTACCTTATCTCCGGCCTTCTCAATCTGCAATCTTGTGCGTCGCTCCAGGTAAACCCTTCGAACTCTTTGACTATTCATCTTCTCTGTGTGTGTTACCACCGTGAAGATCGAGATCTCCTATTTCCTTCCCCCATGGCCTCGTTCTCTATGTCATCACCGTCTGTGTTTAATTGGATTTTTGGTTAGATCTAGGGTTTCCTTGTTGGCCCGATTATAAGAATATGAGAGAGAATCAAAGCAAACTGAGGAGATTTTTGTAGTCAGGGGAACGTAACGATTGGGTTAGAGGTTTCAATCAAAGGTTTTGACCTCTGGCCGTCGCAGTCGCCGCCATAAGGCGATTTCCGGCCACCGTGTGTTGCTGGAAAGTCATTTTGAATTTTCTTTTGGTCGTGAACAAGATGAAGAGAGAAAGTCATTCTGAGATGCATTGGGATGGAGACGGATTGAGGCATGAGAAGAGGGGGAGAGGAAATATTAGGTTAAAATGAGAACTTGCATTTATATTTTTAATGTTTTTTTAATTAAAAAATATTATAAAAGAAATTAATTAAGAAGAGGGAAACGAAAAGAAAAGAGGGAAAAAATGGGCGGGACTAATTTTTTGGATTTGGGCCCCAGTTTTTAGTCAAAATTATAAGGCCGCAACTTTTCTTTGTGGCTTAAAATATCCTCAGTTGTATAACTGTGGCAATTGAAGTAAAGGCCACAGTTTCATACTCCGGATCCAATATTTTATAACATAATTCTACGCTTTTAAAACCATGGCCAAATCATATATGTGACCACAATTTCTGAGCTGTGGAAAATTTTAGCGTGGCCATAGGCCAAAAATGTAGTAGTGTAATCAAAACGAAACCTCGGAGCTCTTCGGCTAAGCCACGAATCAAGCAACTACTCTTCTGAACCTGCACGTTACCAACCAAGGGTAACATTCAAACAGAAGGGTGAGAATTCAAATTCTAAATAGAAAATATAATAATGGGAAATGCAACATAAATAAGCATACATTTCACAATTCTTCACTTCTCTCAAAACATGCATTCATCTCTAATATAAGTTTAACATGTTCGATACAATCAAGCATCACAATTAAGTCACAACCTCATATATCGACAATTTACATATATACACATATATCACTCATACATGTATATATTTCACATTTCACATCAAATATGTATTAATCACATATATTTCCTTCTCATCACATTCTCTAATCCATATAAAATAATTCATCATTCCACATACATGCATATCAATCAAATTCGCATCCACACATTCATACCACATAATCACACATAACAACATTTCACACCGACACGTGCGACTCAAGTGTGACTCTATGCGATATGCATGTGGATCCATCCGTTATCATTTCCGGTCATGCCGATTGTCATTCTCTCTAGACTAGATAACCACCTCAAAGCCCCATACTCGTTAAGCTTTCAAACCCCATACTCGTTAGGTTTGGGAAAAGTAAATAACCTTCGCGAGATTACCCAACATTGCCACTTTCAAAGACTCATGCTTGTGTACGTGTGCAACAAAACAAGACTCATGCATTTAAGACGATCTCTCTATCTCTTAAACTACACAATCACATCTTTCCAACTTTGCACAACATTACACAACATGACATTTCACCAATATCAAACATCAATTAACATTTAGCAATCAATCACATAATACACGGTTATCATATCACATAATGCATCCATGAACATTGATCATGCACAATTCATCCATAACATACACATATAAGTAAATGTTATTCCCAATTATCATCATAATTAATCAAACAAGTTCCAATCCATCCTATTCTATCATATAGACAATTATTTAAGCTTCAATATGCTTCAAACGGCACCTAAAAAGGAGTTACGGATCAAAAGTTATGACATTTTAAAGTTTGGAAAATTCTGCTAACAGTAGGGTCCGCTCAGCGGCCATCTAACGGGCTTTACAGTAACTTTCAGTTTTCGCAGCTCCGCTTAGCGGCCAGAGTCCCCGCTTAGCGGCCGTGCAATTATGCAGAAAAACTGAGCAACAGACAGAACTACGAAATCACACACCCACCACTCCAAATCACTTCCAAACATCAATAAACATCAAATACAACCAGTATTCATCATTATTGAACAACATATATCATCAAAATCATGTTTAATCATGTAAATCCATAGAAATAGCATAGAAATTAGGGTTCATACATTTCTCATGAAATAGCAAAGAATGAAGAGATTCACACAACACAAACATTACCCAATCATAGATTCTACAAGAACTTGTATTCAAATCCTTACCTCTAACTCTCAATCCACCCTCTTCAAGAATCTACAAATTCCTTCTCCTTCTCTTCTATGTTCTTCTTCTCTTCTTTCTATCTTTTTTTTCCTCTTTTCTTTCTAATTAGGTTATGACATAACATTCTCTCCTAACTCTCATTATTTCATTGGGCTTAACCCACCTAATACTCTTTCTCACTCAACTAAGCCCATTTAACTAATTTCTAATAAAATTCTACCATTTATTAATTAGCTAAATAACATATTACCACCCAATTAAATAATTATCACTCAAACAATAACCTCAAACAAACAACTCCAGATACGATTCCCTCATCTTATCCTCGAGTTCCCATGTGATATTACCATCGGCCACTCCACCCCATATCACTTTCACCAAAGCAATCTCCTTACCACGAAGCTTCTTCACCTCTCGATCTTCAATTCGCATAGGTGATGTGTCAACCGTCAAATTATCTCTTACTTGAACATCATCTAATTGAACAACATGCGATGGATCCGCAATGTACCTCCTCAACTGAGACACGTGGAACACATCGTGAAGATTAGAAAGAGACGATGGCAATGCAATCCGATATGCCACTTCACCTACCCTTTCCGAAATTTGATAAGGACCAATGAAACGCGGCGTCAACTTACGTGACTTCAATGCTCTACCAACACCCGTTATTGGCGTAACTCGAAGAAATACATGATCATCCTTCTCAAACTCAAGAGCCTTCCTCCTCTTATCATGATAACTCTTCTGACGACTTTGAGAAGCCTTCATTTTCTCTTGAATCATCTTAATCTTATCTGTAGTCTCTTGAATTAACTCGGGTCCAACCACAGCACTCTCTCCTGATTCATACCAACACAAAGGAGTCCTACACCTTCTACCATAAAGAGCCTCAAAAGGTGGCATTCCAATACTCGAATGGAAACTGTTGTTATAAGTAAACTCAATCAAAGGTAAGAAACTATCCCAATTTCCTCCTTGTTCCAAAACACAAGACCTCAAAAGATCTTCAAGCGACTGAATAGTCCTCTCCGATTGACCATCAGTTTGCGGATGATACGCCGAACTCAAACGCAACTTCGTACCCAAAGCATTTTACAAACCTTCCCAAAATCTTGAAGTGAACCTTGGATCTCTATCTGAAACGATACTTGAAGGAATACCATGCAAACACACAATCTTCTCAATTTATAACTTAGCAAGTCTTTCCATCGAATAATCCATCCTCATCGGAATAAAATGAGCACATTTCGTCAATCTATCCACAACGACCCAAATTGCCTCACAATTACTCGATGTTCTCGGCAAACCCGATACAAAATCCATAGAGATACTATCCCACTTCCACTCGAGAATAGATAACGGTTGCATCAAACCAGACGGCTTTTGATGTTCAATCTTTGACTTTTGACAAGTCAAACATGAATAAACAAATTCCGCTATATCCTTCTTCATACCTTGCCACCAAAACATTTTCCTCAAATCTTGATACATTTTAGTAGCACCGGGATGAATACTCAAACCACTTCTATGCCCTTCCTCAAGAATTCTCTTTCTCAAATCCATAACATTCGGAATACAAACTCGATCACGACATCTCATAATACCATTCTCGTCAATCCGAAAATCACCACCTTTACCTTGGTTAATCAATGTCATAATGTCAACCAATTTCAAATCCGATTTTTGACCTTCTCTAATCTCATCAAGAATACCACTCGTAAGCTTCAACATACCAAGCTTAACACACAAAGACGTCGCTTCACAAACCAAACTCACATCTCTAAATCGTTCCAAAAATTCCTATTCTTGAATCATTAACATAGACATATGCAATGATTTCCTACTCAATGCATCAGCTACAACATTCGCTTTTCCAGGATGGTAGTTCAAACTAAAATCATAATCTTTCAAGAATTCCAACCATCTTCGTTGCCTTATATTCAACTCTCTTTGATCAAACAAATACTTCAAACTCTTGTGATTACTATACACGTCAAATCTTGATCCAAACAAGTAATGCCTCCAAAGTTTCAAAACAAACACAACGGCGGCCAACTCTAAATCATGCGTCGGATAATTCCTCTCATAAATTTTAAGTTGTCTTGAAGCATTAGCTACCACTTGCCCTTTTTGCATCAAAACGCCTCCCAAACCCAACAATGAAGCATCACAATACACAACAAACGGTTCCAACGGATCTGGCAAAATCAAAATAGGAGCAGAAGTCAATCTTCTCTTAAGCTCTCGAAAATTCGCTTCACATTGCGAAGTCCAAATGAAAGCTTGACCTTTCCTAGTCAACAACGTCAACGGGAAAGATAACTTAGAAAATCCCTTGATGAATTTCCTATAATAACCAGCCAAACCAAGAAAACTTCTAATCTCAGAAACAGACTTAGGAGCTTCCCATTGAGATATAGCCTCAATCTTCGACGGGTCAACAGAAATACCTCTACTAGAGATCACATGGCCAAGAAAACTCACTTCCTTTAACCAAAATTCACACTTAGAAAGCTTAGCAAACAACCTCTTCTCTTTCAACACCGATAACACAATTCTCAAATGTTCAGCATGATCATCTTCACTCTTGGAATAGATCCAAATATCATCAATGAACACAACCACAAACTTATCAAGATAATCATGAAAAATCCTATTCATATACTCCATGAATACACCAGGTGCATTGGTCACACCGAACGGCATAACAGAATACTCATAATGACCATACCTCGTCCTAAAAGCAGTTTTCTGAATATCCTCCGCTTTCACACGAATCTGATGATATCCAGACCTCAAATCAATCTTGCTAAACACACAAGCTCCAACCAACTGATCCATCAAATCATCAATCCTCGGAAGTGGATACTTGTTCTTAATCGTCACTTTGTTCAATTGCCTATAATCGACACAAAGCCTCATAGAACCTTCCTTCTTCTTAACCTACAAAACAGGTGCACCCCACGGCGATACACTAGGACGAATAAACTTCTTCTCCAACAAATCCTCAAGTTGGCTCTTCAACTCCTTCAACTCCGAAGCGGACATCCTATATGGAGCCATCGATACAGGACTAGTTCCAGGAACTAAATCAATCGAAAACTCAACTTCACGTTCTGGCGGTAAATCACTTGCATCTTCCGAAAATACCTCCGCAAAATCACAAACTATTGGCAATTCCTCAATGGTTCTCTTCTCATGTACATCTAAGGTTGCCAATAACATAAACAATTCAGCCCCATCTTGAACAGATTCATGTTAGAAAGTTTAGGATAAGTATTCTTAGTATCGTCTCCTCAGGGATTGATGCGATATTATCGCCGTTCTACAGCTTAGTGTATTTTGAGTTAAGGTTTTGGATGTTTTTAATTTCATGAAAAATAAATAGCATGAAAAGAAATTAAAGACAATAACTTCGGGTTTAAAAACGGTTTGGTAAAACTGTGTCAAGATTAGTGTTCATTAGTTTGCTTCATATGTACTCTAATGATTATATATATGAACCTATTCATGATTAATACAATCACGTATCCTCTCGATACCGTTTATCTCTAAAGCAATATCGTGATTATTATCATATTCACCATCAGATGATCTCTCATGCCGACAATCAACATGATAATCTTAAAAGCTTGATACTTGTGATTATCAACTCACAAATCTATCTCTAGAGTTTGTTTATTGATAGATGAATATCTTTTAGATCTAGCTTTGAAACATATCTCTCAATAATGATCCAAAACAACAAATGAAACATAAATAACAAGATATTCACCATGTATTAATCATTAACCAAGTTCATACATAATAGAGCAAAGAAAGTACATATTTACAAACTAACTACCTCTAATCTTGACACAAGATGAAACTTAGCCCTCCATATCCATGGAAGCTTCAACAACAAGCAACAAACCAAGATTTAGTGACATCAAACTCAAGAAGATCAAAGAAAGATGTTTGGAAATCTTGATTTTCTCTTAAGAAAAATGGTTTTTCTCTTCTTCTCTTGCCCTAACTTTTCTCCCAAGTGTGTGTTATGATATGAACCAAGCTAACCACTCTTAATCATCAATTTTATGTGGCTAAGAACAAAAGTTGAAAAATTAGGTCCGCTGAGCGGAGCAGGTCCGCTGAGCGGAGCAGTAAAAATATCTGATTTGTCTTCAAGGTCCGCTGAGCGGAGGTAAATTTTCTGCTCGTCTCTGCCCATGTCCGCTTCAGCTCCGCTGAGCGGACTTGCTGATGAAAAAAATTGCTGCATCCCTGCCTGGGTCCGCTTCAGCTCCGCTGAGCGGACCTCCTTGCACAAATCTTCTTCTTTTTGCATTCCACCCTCATTGCAAGCTTGTTTTGATCATTCTTCTCATTCCATCTTGCCCAAAAGTTGTTAAAACCTAAAGAAAAACATTACAAGAGTTAATAAAATAACTTAATTTAGAAAATAAACACAAAGTTATTTATTTACATACTATTATATCAAAAGGTAATCAAATTTGGCACAAGGATTTCAGAAATACCACAAAACTTATATACAAAATATGCACAAATGGGATTCTAACAACTCTCCCCAACTTTGATCTTTGTTTGTCCTCGAACAAAGCTAGCTCAAAAACATACATCATCGAATCACATGAGGTTAGTAACATCAATTGAATGGTTCAAACTTGAGTTACATACCTACAAGATAAGTCTTCCTTGCTTGTACAAGATTCTAACATGACTATGAACAACTTTCTGAACACAAACTTTCAACACAATTGCATTAAAGAGATAATGTTCATGAATGAATCACCTATGTTTCACTTCACAAAAATAATTGAAGGACAATTTCCATGATAGCATAAAGGATAAATCACACTCACTAGTAATGATGCACATCCAAAACAATTCATATATTCATCTATACTATGCACACGAGACAATAGAGACAAAGATCACTGAGGACTTCATTTGGTTGTAACTTGGCCTGGGTTCCAAACAAGTGATATTATATGTACACGACCATTGAAACAAAAAGGGTGAATGATCATGGAAAGCATTATTTATGTACAACACTAATAATATTTTACCCTTTTGTTTTTTCACCAGACAATGCATTCTTTTCCATAGATCATTTGAATTTTTCTTTTTCTCTTTATCATATGCTCATTCTTTCTCAATTCTTCTTTTTTTTTCATTGATTTTCCTTTTTTCAAAGAATGCATTGCACCACCATATTCTTTCTTTTCTTTATCTTTAAGAAACATCTCTCCCCAACTTTAAACATTTCTATCTATAAAGACATCAATGCTTTCCATTCAAGGTTCAAGTACTATTGGGTTAAGCGTTTGTCAAAGAAATTGTCAAGTGAATCACTTCTCTTTATCAAAATTCATTGTGTTTTCCTTTGAGTCACTTGACAAAACAAAAATTTTAGGCTCAAAATTGGTTACAAAAGATCACACACTCACGGGTAGCCTTGTTTAAGGTGGTTTTTCTCATACTACTCAAAAAATTTGCCTCGATCCCTTCTAAGCTCTAATGTCTCATACAAAGCAAGATTAAACATGAATCATTTGAGTTAACATCAATCACTAGAACACTCTTATTTTTGTACACAATGGAAGTCCACTCACTTATCTAGTTTTGTCCTAATTTTGATTCAAACACAAACACAATTTCTAGAATGCACTGTGATCAAAACTTTGTGTAAAGCCCTTAATTCATAGTCACCTTATAATCTACAAAGCAACAAAATACTTACCTTGGTATGAACATCATCAAGAATATCATCATCACCATCCAAATTTTTGATGTTGACACACCTTATCACTTTTTCTTCTTTAGAGCATCACTTCTATTCCAAGACAAACACAAAAAAAATTATATACACCTTAACATATAATATATGTACACTATTCTACTACAAAAACACACTATTATAACAACAAGGGCATAACTTGCCCACACAAGCACACATTACTTAAACAAATTACTTAATCAACAAAGGCATAAATTTCCTACAAAATATGTTCGGGTGGCACCCACGGCCACCAAAGTACAACAAACCTCATCCTCATATGGATGGCACAAAAGTAGTTACTAACAAAAGCACTAGAAATTATGCTACTAGTTCAACAACAAAAAGTAAAATCAGAGTATTATATAACTAAACATAAACTAAATAGACAACAATAAAAAAAGTAAACACTAAATATCCTCAATCCTCCTCATCATCCTGCTCCATGCCATCTCCTTCCTCTTCTTCCTCTTCACCATCCCCCTCTCTGAAAAATGGCCTCTCCGGAGGCCATGCACAATAAGCCTCATAATCCTCATTAGTAGGAAAAGAGGGAACATCCGCCGGATTGACTTGGTGACGATAGAGCTTGCAGAGAGAATCATGAATCATAGCTTGTGATCTTCTGTTGGCATCAAAATACGCCCAATTGTACCTGCAAGCTAATTCCTCATTATACTTACCACCAGCAGGAGGAGCCATGTTCTGTGGCTGAGGATGCCGCTGGACACCTAGCTTGGGAGAGCAATGCCTATGCACATAGCCGGTGTCCACAACACTAGTGGATTTCATGCTTGCCACATTAGGAAACTCCACACCTGCTTTCCTGCAAAGTCCCATTATCAAACTTGGAAAGCCAAGCTGAGCAGAAGGCTTCGTTCCTGACTTGGTACCACTTGAAGCCACAATCCTAATCTCCTCAGAAATGATTTGAGCCACATCCACCTCTCCACCTGTCATAATCCAAAACAAAAGACAAGACATGTCAATGGTTAGGTCAGATGTGTGGCTCCTCGGCATGACATTGTTCAGGAGGAAGACTGTGTACAGCTGTGCCATTTGAGTCATGTTCTTCCTGTCCATCTTCTGAATATAACCGGAAGGGTTAAGAGTGAACCCTCGGCGCTCAAATGACAATAGATCAGCAATCTCCTGCATATTCCAAGTTGTTATACCCCAAAATTTGCCCACATATTTTTCAAGAAAACTCCAATCTGAAAATTAAGGGTCTCATATAATCATGGATTTTTATTTCAACAAAAATCCTGACATATGAAATACTTAGCTTTTAGAATTTTTCTTATACAGTAATTTGGCTTGCAGTTGAATTTATTCTTACGCAAACGCCAAATACTGTTTATTACTTCACACATGCTATTTATTTATTTACAGATAAATAGTACTGACACAATTGGTACAGAGTTAAATCTTTTTGCAGGCGCAGAATCAGGAAACTCAGACTGTACTGGTAACAGTCAGTCGACAGTCAAACTGCTGGCAGTACAATTCTCAGTGTTTTGTACCATCAATCAAATCAATCTTTTACAATTCAAAATTCCAAGATTTTTGTTCTAGAAGTCTTC
This sequence comes from Vicia villosa, assembly GCF_029867415.1. Taxonomy (NCBI): domain Eukaryota; kingdom Viridiplantae; phylum Streptophyta; class Magnoliopsida; order Fabales; family Fabaceae; genus Vicia; species Vicia villosa. The sequence continues at coordinate 133,724,861 of NC_081185.1, forward strand.
TGAATATCACGCGATTAGCAGAGACTCAACACTGCACAAAAATCAGGTACGCTTAACTGTCTCCTACATAAACAGTCCCTGACTAGGGTTTTTCTTGTTTTTACAGGAGCAACAAGTTTTGAGAGCTCAAATGGATTTCATACACATCCATATATCTCAAAGTACCATCATACAAATTTTCAAACTTCAATTCACTCAGACGCACCGTCAGCAGCTCAAACAGTCAACAGACGACCCGTTTGACCAAAAAAGTCAACAGACAGTCAAAAATGAAATTTTTTGTCAAAATCCATATTTTGTCAAAGGATTCATCATTTGATCATTGGATGATCATAATTCATCAAGGAAAGATCAAAAATCAACAAAACCCTAAGATTCAAAATTAGGGTTTTTGCCTGAAAAGTCAACTCAACTTTGACTGATCATAACTCTCTCATCCTTCATCCAAAAAATTCAAACCAAAGCTTGTTTTGAAGGAAATTCAATTATCTTTCAAATGCCATTGATCCCATGGTCATTGGATTCACCATTTGAAAAATATGATCAAAGACATTACAGGTCATTTTCAAAGTCAACAAAAAGACACTTTTTTCAAAAGGACACACAAGGAGCTTCAAAAATCATTTTGACATGAGACCAAAGACATTGGTTAGAGGACTCTTTGAGGTTTCTAAAAAGTGCAAGATCTCCTTCATATGACAAAAATTGAAGGATTTACACCTTGTTGAAGTTGGCTAAATTTTGGGAAAATACATGAAATCAACATTGTTCAAAATTGCATTTTTTCCAAAAGGGGCCAAGTTCTCAGCATTCAAACATCACTTCCATGTTATAATGGGCCTCCCACGACCAAGGCTAAGCCCATACCTTTTTTATCCATTTTTGCATGATTTTATCTTACTTTAAGATTAAAATTAAAAGGAAAATGCATGGATAAAGGTTAGCTTACAAATCAAGCATGACTCACCTCAAAGAATCTTCATCTTTCTGCAGAGAATTGAAGGACAAGGCAGGTGCATTGAAGGCAAGATGACTTGGTCAAGAATTCAAGCTTTTTTATATTAAAAAATGCAAAGTTTCAACAAAGGCAACTAAGGCACATCTTAGCTTCAATTCTAAGCACACATAGCTTATAAATAAGCTATCATAGTTCAGCAAACAAAGGGAGACGAGTTCAGAAGCATCCATAAGCATATAGCATACTTGTAACCACTTGTAATTTTCAAAGAAACTTGAAATTCGAATTTTAAGTTTCAGTCCATTTCAATATAAAATAAACATTCAAACATCATCTCTGAACTACACTGAAACAATTCCAATCATTTCCAAGTCATAAACTTCACTGAATCGAGCTATATAAAGCCACGGTTTGTTCAAACTAAAACCAACTTATATCTCATAACACACGCATATTTAACAAGATGTAGATGCATAATTGTGTTTGGTTTGAAGCTCTGGTCGTTTCTGGAGCTTCAATTGGATTTTAATGGATGTTTGTAGCATATACCATTTTAGGGTTTGCTTAGTTCAAAATTAGGGTTCTTCATTAGGGCCAAAATTAAGACAAATTAAGGGCAGGGTTACATTCAGTGGAACAAGACGAATCCAATGGTACCATCGCGCCTGATTTTTATGCTTGTTTGACCCTATTCGTTATTTTGCAGATTTAGGGTTCACTTACAATAGCGCTTTTTTACAAAAGCGCTGTAAAAGGCCTTGTCTGAAGATTGAAGACGATGAGGTGTCTCCCCCTCATTGGTCCAGAAGCGCGCGCGTGTTTTTTAAACTTTCCACTAATCCAGTGCTTTGCAGGTGTACTGATCACCACGTGCCTCAATTTCTGGACCATCTGATCTCATTTAATGAATGGTTCAACGCGCCAGATCACTCTTCCCCACCATGCGCCCTCACTGATTACCACACAGGATCAGTATCCTTTTATTTTCTATTTTATTTTCTATTTTATTTTAATTTCTTTATTAAATTAATTTAAAATAGTTTTAAAAATCCAAAAAATACACAAAAAATATTTTTAGACTTCTAAAATAATATACTATTTTCTGAAATAAAAATATTTTATTTTTCTTCAAAATTTCAATATTTTGCATAATTAATTAGTATATATTTATATATTTGCTTTTTAATTATTCTAACCAATCAAAAAATCCCAAAAAAATTGTTCTTTATATAAAATATTGTTTATATATTATAAACTAATTTTGTACATATTTTGAATAATTTTATCTTTGAGTTTTAATTATTTGTATAATTATTTGCATAATTATGTTTTAATTAACTTAAATCAATTTCAAATCAATTTCCAAAAATTCCAAAAAAATTAGTTTTGTTTTAAAATTAATTAACAAATATTTTGTACATATTTTAAACTTAATTTCTAGGTTTAAATCTATTTTCATCTTTTTTTCTTCATTTTAATTTAATTAATCATGCATTAATTATAATTAAAACCAATCATAAAAATTCCAAAAACATGCCTTTTATTTTTCTTGCAATTTAAAATTCCTAGATAAATGTATAGGATGTCAAATTCATGTAAATAGGCTAGTTTACGTTTCCTGCACAATCGATGTAATAGCGTAGATTTACTTTCCGCACTTTACATTTCCGCATTTTAATTTCCAGCACATATAAACTGCGTGTATGTCAAAGATAAAATTGAACCGTTAGATCACTAACTTCAAAGATAAATATCTGAATCCAATCACAATCACACTTGCACCTCTTCAGGAAATCCCTTTTCAATCTTTCAAAATCAAAGTCAAAATTCCACTGTTTTGAGTACAAAATCGAACCTTGCTTTTATATCCGGTGAAAGGATAGATTTTTAAAGGAAATAGGATAAAGACCTTACAACTCAGGGTAGACCTCCTAGTTTGCTTGCTCAAATCAAAACAAACAAAATTCTCATACACTGTTGATTTTTCAAAACTTTCAAAAAGACAATACTTTGTATACATCCAAACACGGGTTATTACAAAGTTAACGTTCTTTTCAAAACATCTTTCGAAAGATAAACAAGCATTTTGTATACATCCACACACGGATCATTACAAAATTCAATTTACAAAGGTATTTGAAACCACATATGAGCAATTTCAGAGCAATTGAAAAGTGATCGAAAAACAAGTGAGCTAAGCAAACTTAAGAGCCCATGGATAACCATGGATACAAAGGGTGCTAACACCTTCCCTTTGTATAACCTACCCCCTTACCCAGAATTTCTTAAAGGTCTTTTTTCTGTTTCTTTTATAAACCTTTCCTTAATTGGATAAAATAAAAGGTCGGTGGCGACTCTGTGATATTTTCAAAAAAAATGCGAAAGCATTAAGCGACAAAAAAGAGTCAGTTCACGTATCTCTACAGATCAGAGGTATGGCCCGGTATTAAAAAAAATCGGAGGTCCACAGAACTGGCGACTCTGCTGGGGATTTACTTTCAAAAAAACAAAATGTTTTCAAAAGGGGTTACCTTAAGAGAATAGGTCGATGTTTTCAATTGTTTGATTTGATTGCTTTATCTTTCAAAGGTTTGCTTGGGTATTTTGCTTGTGTGAAAGATTCTAACCCGAATCTCGAGATACCTTAAGTATATGACATTAGACCAAGGAAACTGTACGGCATGTACCGATACGGTTGATCTGGTAGTCATCGTTAGTGTGACACTTTGGTTTATACTGATGTCCCTTGAAAACGATCAAGGAGTATATTAGGCTTCCGAAATGTCATTAAACACTAATTTGTCTTAGAACCTTTTTAGTTGAACTTGACTTGTGGCCTATTAAGTGGCTAGCTTTGAAATTGATCGAAGTTAGTTATCCTCGAGGAATATTTTGATCGGCCGCTCGAGCGCCGTATTGAGATGTTACTTCCAAGGATCATAGAACCCGAATGCTATTCTAGGACAGGTTTTAACCAACTCAACTTCGGTGGGGAGGGTATCACCTATCAGCTCCATGCAAGCCTTTAAACCTAAGGCTGTTGTTTGATTTGTTTTTGTGTGCCACATGTTTGCATCATAAGCATATCATTTTTGCACCAAACACTTCAAGGATCAAAGAGTTTACCTTTGTTTTTGCAGGTAATGGCTCCCGCCACCAAAGATTACATCCGAATCAACATCTCAACGGTACCGTCCGAACTAAAAAACTTAGTGTCAGAATTCCCCAGGAATGTTCAATTCACTGAAAGACATGGTCACCTACTCCATTTGGTTACCTCAAAATTTGAAGAAGACATGATACGGGTCCTGTTCCAGTTCTTTGACCCTGAACATCATTGCTTTACCTTTCCTGATTACCAGTTGGTACCCACTTTGGAAGAATTCTCTGAACTAATTGGATTGCCTGTTCGAAATCAATTACCTTTCACTGGTTTAGAAAGGATTCCAAAACCTGAAGTCATTGCTGCTGCTTTACATCTGCGGAAATCAGAAATCGAGTCCAATTGGGAAACAAAAAGTGGAGTTAAGGGTTTGCTTGCCAAGTTCTTATTGGAAAAGGCTCGACTACTGCTAGAAAACAAAAGTTATCCAGCTTTTGAGGAAGTTATGGCACTTTTGATCTATGGGTTGGTTTTATTCCCAAATCCCGACCAGTTCATAAGTGTACACATCATTAACCTTTTCCTAATCCGTAACCCGGTACCAACATTGCTGGGAGACATTCTACATTCTCTACACACTCGTACCATGAAGAAACGAGGAACTCTCATGTGGTGTATACCACTACTGGCTAGGTGGTTTACATTTCATCTTCCCCGATCAGTGTTGAGAAATGAACAAAGAATGCATTGGTCTCGCAGGATTATGTCTTTGTCTCATTCAGATATCCGGTGGAACAACTTCTTTCAAAGAGACATTACTATCATTGATCATTGTGGAGAATACCCTAATGTGCCACTCCTTGGCATCAAAGGAGGCATCACTTACAATCCCTCTTTAGCTCTACGCCAATTCGGATATGCAAGGAGCAACGGTCCTCATGACATGATTATCCATGGCATTGTGTTTGATTACAAGAATGATTCTCATAGACACCGACGAAGGTTCATACATGCATGGGACAGTGTCTATAGAATAGAAAGCAAAACTCTGGGGCAATGGAATTCTATTCCTATGGAACCCTACCTCAGATGGGTCCGTATTCATGCTCAGAAACTCCTTATGCCATATCCTGCTGTTCTACCTGTGACTATTGAACCAGAGGTTGAAGGATATGAACCTCAAGTTATTCTACACCCGGACATGCCAACTGACCTAGAAGAGTTGCAAAAATCTTGGGTTCAACTCAAAGAGGAAAGAGACACCTTCAAATCATACTGTCAAGACTATGAGAGAAGGATATTGGAGCTCACCGGACAGCTTCAAGAAGAACAGCAGATCAACACATTCCTGGGGGCAAAGAGAAAGCGTCCACGGGAGACCTGAAGGATCATTTATTTTATTTTTGTCTTGTAAGCCCAAATGAGGCAAAGAAAAAAGAAAAAAAGAAGCAAAAAAAAAAAAGAAATAAATTGATTAACTAACGTTTGTTTCTTCTTTAACAAATCTAAACTCTAAGATCCTTGAAACATTGCACACACATTTCACTTCATGCATTGCATATACATTTCATACATTGCATTCATATACATTGCATATACACTTCATACATTGCATACACATGGCATCCAGTCATACACATTGCATAACAGGTTCACATGACGGATTTCTCATCTTCTCGCTGTTTATTTCAGTCAGAAGAGATGGAATCTGAAATGAGCATCAAGAATCTCGAAGCACAGAATGCCCAAGTTCAAGTGGCAATTCTGGAACTGGCAAAGGGGCAGCAAGAACTGAAAGCCCTGATAATCAAGAAGAAAAAGAAGCCCAAAGGATCTGTAGGTGTGAGTCACCTGAGAAGAAAGATCAAAATTCCAGTCAAAAAGTTCACAAAGCCACCGATCCCTGAAACAGTCGGTGATGATGAACAAGAAGACAATCAAAGTAACCAGGGTTCTGCTAAACCCTCTCTCTCTTCAAATGAAGAAAATGATCATTCTGGGGACGAACCGGATGATGAAAAATACCAACAGCTGGAAGACCGTATGAAAGCTATGGAGATACAAAAAATACCTGGCCTAGATTTCAATGATCTGGGGCTCATCTCGGATGTTGTTATCCCTCCAAAATTCAAAGTTCCTGTCTTTGCAAAATATGATGGAGTTTCTTGCCCGAAACTACATCTGAGATCCTATGTGAGGAAGATACAACCTCATACAACGGATAACAAATTGTGGATTCACTTCTTCCAAGAAAGTCTGTCGGGTACACAACTCGAGTGGTACTACCAGCTGGAAAATACCAAGGTTCATACTTGGGAAGAATTAGCTGCTGCTTTTTACAAACAGTACCAATACAATGCTGATCTTGCGCCAACCCGTACTCAACTAAGGGGCATGTCTATGGGACCAAAAGAAAGTTTTAAAGGATATGCACAAAAGTGGAGAGATATGGCTGGAAGGGTTCAACCACCCTTATCTGATCGCGAACTAGTTGACATGTTCATGGGCACTTTAACTGGCCCTTTCTATAGCCATTTGCTGGGAAGTTCATCATCAGGTTTCACTGACCTGATACTGACCGGAGAACGTGTCGAAAGTGGCATTCAAAATGGAAAAATTCAGATAGGTTCCACCTCTGGTACTACAAAAAGGCCCATCAGTGGGAGAAATGAGGTCAATGCAACTCAAATTCAAAAAAGTCGCAAAAGTGAGCAGCATCAATCTGTAGGGGCAGTTCTGATCTCCGCATCTGCGCCTCAAAAAGATCAACAGCCAAAATATACGCATCGACCAGATGCACCAAGAAGAAATTTCACCAAAATCAACATGCCAATTTCTCAGGCATTGCAGCACTTGCTAAAAGCAGATCTGATCACCTTAAGAGGTCCTCCAAGGAATGTCAACACTTCCTCTCTGAATTATCGCCCTGATGCGACATGTGCCTATCACTCAAACTGTCCAGGACATGACGCAGATCACTGCTGGGCCCTGAAAAATAAAATACAAGATATGATAGATGCTGGTGAAATTGAGTTCGATCCTCCAGAAACTCCAAATGTCATCACAGCACCTATGCCAAAGCATGACAAAACTGTCAACGCTATCCTGGACACTGTTTACATCTATGATATGAACGAATTATCAACTCCACTCTGCGAAGTCAAAGGAAAGCTAATCCGAGCTGGTTACTTCCCAGGGTGTGACCCCGACTGCTTTTACTGCTCTTGCCTGCCCAATGGTTGTGAAAATCTGAGGATGGGAATTCAAAAATGGATGGATCGCCGTATCATTATGTTTGAGAGGCTCCCTTCTATGGACGTGCTGTGCGAAGTCTTTACAAACGGGATAAGAATAGAGGATGCCTCAGTAATCTCCAGCTTACCATTCAAAATCTCTGCCAAGGTTCCATTCAAAATTTCTGCTACACTCAAAGTGGCATCAGTAGTCATTGCTAGTCCAACTCCATTTCCATACTCCTCAGACAAAGCTGTCCCATGGGGATATGACACTAATGTTTATGTTCATGGAGTTAAGCAGAGTACCTCGACTGAAGAGACCGCAAAGTTAACTACTCCAACCGTGGGTAATATTGTGGGTACCAGCAAAATCACGAGAAGTGGAAGAATCTTTTCACCAGAAATTTCTCCAAATGTTGCTGTTGGTCCAGTCCGAGTTCCAGTTCCTAATCAAAATGTCAACGCTCGAGGCAAAGAGCCACAAGTTTAACAAATTCAAACCCCGGTGGAGATCACTGCTGAGGATCCATCAAAGCAAGAAATGGAGGAAATATTGAAAATCATCTGCAAAAGTGATTACAATATTGTTGAGCAACTGGGGCACACCGCTTCAAAAATCTCAATGCTATCTCTGCTAAAATATTCAGAAGCTCATGCCAAAGCCCTGATGAAATTCCTTAAAGCTGCGCATGTGCCTCAAGAGATCTCAGTCGACCAATTTGAGAATTGTGTTGCCAATCTAACCGTGAGCAATGGTCTCGGTTTCTCTGATGTGGATCTAACCCCTGCTGGGAAAAATCACAACAAAGCCTTACATATCTCCATTGAATGTAATGGCACTACTCTATCTCATGTACTAGTAGATAACGGTTCTTCTTTGAACGTGTTACCGAAAACAGTACTAGAAAAGCTTGACTTCAAAGGAATTGTGTTACAACCAAGTGATGTTGTGGTAAGAGCCTTTGACGGGTCAACCAGAACGGTATACGGAAAAGTGAATCTCCCAATCAGAGTGGGTTCTCAAATCTTTGATTCTATCTTTTACGTAATGGAAATTCACCCAGCCTACTCCTGTTTACTTGGACGCCCTTGGATACATGGGGCAAACGCTGTAACTTCTACCCTGCATCAGAAGTTAAAATATCCAGTAAAAGGAAAGATTGTCACAGTCTATGGCGAAGAGGAATATGTGGTTAGTCACCTAAGCAATTCCAAATATGTTGAGTTGGAGGACGAATTCATCGAAACTCCATACCAATCATTTGAGGTGGTCTCCCCAGATGTCTCTGCCACCAAGCATATTCCTGCTACTCCAACTACAGCTATGGCTTCTCTCAAAGATGCCAAAGCCATGATTGAACAGGGTGATTGCACAGTATGGGGACAGCTTCCCGATATACCCTACAAGTCTGACAAGCTAGGCCTGGGCTATGTTAGTGAAAATCAAAAGAATGATCAAAGTCCTCGTTCTGAAGGATTGATGTCACACTTTGTCAGCCAAGAAGTAAACGCTATTGAAGATGAAGGAGTGTTCTTGAACCATATCATTCAGCCATATCCAGATGAAATTCCACCAATTTCCATGGGAATGTGGGATGCTGTGGGAGAACCAAACGGCGGGTATAATTATCAGTATGCCACACCTCAGAATTCTTATATTGCTATGGAGGACCTTACCCCGACCGGATGGGGTGATGAAGTTGGAAATGATCAAATTTTCACAAGTCCTGTCACTGAGCAATATCAAAATCCACCCAAAGAAGTATGGGACACGCTAGGAGAACCCAGCGGCAAATATGACTATATGGTGAAATACTCCGCTCCTCCGAGCTCACAAATTGCCATGGAGGACATTGTCCCAACTGGATGGGATGAACATTACGATGACAATTTCGCTCTTGAAAAAGCCAGGGAAATACCAAATAGCGAGGGTTGCTTTCTGTCAGCATACACTCCTCATCAAGATGCACAAATCTCTATTCAAGACATCATCCCGACTTCATGGGACGGCCTTATCGAGCATCTCGCTCAGCCAACAGAGATATCTCAGCCTGGGCTCTCGTATCCAGCAGAGTATATCCCTTATCCCGAAGGATCACCGGCTCATTTTCCCACTAATGAAATCAATGCTGTGGAAGATGAAAAAGACAACTGCAACTGGAACAGCTGGGTACCCCCTGCTCACAACAGTGGATTGAACAACTGGAAAGCTGAGGACGTGATCTCCTTTGACCAGGAGTAAATGCCATTTCCTGTTTTCTTTGTGTATAATGTGCAAAGATAAAAGTGGTTCCTGAACAATCGAACCATGAGCTTGAAAGCCGTGTGCCTTAGCACACCGGTCCTTCTATAAGGGCTTATCATATCATGATCATGTGCATTCAATAAAATCATGGGACGCTTGCATATTTAAATTTTGTGATCCTTTTTCCTTCTTTCTTCGCTTTCTAATAGCTATGTTTTTTCTTCACACACACTCACATAATTAACATGCAGATTCACATACACTCTGGATCCAGTCAACAACGATTCTACTATTGCCCGTCATGACTTTGAAAATCCGATCTACCAAACTGAGGACGAAAGTGAGGAAGATTGTGAAGTGCCAAGAGAACTTGCAAGGCTGCTAGAACAAGAAGACAAGGCCATACAGCCTCACGAGGAGCCAATTAAGGTCATCAACTTGGGCAGCAACGAAGAAAAGAAAGAAGTCAAAATAGGGGCTGATTTAGAACACAGCGTCAAGCAAAGACTGATTCAAATGCTGCGAGACTACGTCGAGATATTCGCCTGGTCCTATGAGGATATGCCAGGCCTTGACACGGACATTGTAGTTCATCGCCTACCAATCAAAGAAGGTAGCATTCCAGTCAAACAAAAACTACGAAGAAGTAGGCCTGATATGTCAAAAAAGATCAAAGACGAGGTTGAAAAACAATTCAATGCCGGATTCCTAAAAGTTGTAAGTTATCCTCCTTGGATAGCTAACATCGTCCCTGTACCTAAAAAAGACGGGAAAGTCAGAATGTGCGTGGACTACAGAGATCTAAACCGGGCAAGCCCCAAAGATGATTTCCCTTTACCACACATCGATGTACTGGTTGACAATACCGCACAATGCAAGGTATTCTCCTTTATGGACGGATTCTCAGGGTACAATCAAATCAAGATGGCACCCGAAGACATGGAAAAAACAACCTTCACAACACCCTGGGGAACCTTTTGTTACAAAGTAATGCCCTTTGGTCTGAAAAACGCAGGAGCCACCTATCAACGTGCAATGGTAGCACTATTTCATGATATGATTCATCAAGAAATAGAGGTGTATGTCGATGACATGATTGCAAAATCCAACACCGAGGAAGAACATTTGGGTCATTTACACAAGTTGTTTGACAGACTCAAGAAGTACAAGTTGCGACTGAACCCAAATAAGTGTACCTTTGGAGTAAGATCCGGCAAACTCTTAGGTTTCATAGTCAGCAGCAAAGGTATTGAGGTTGATCCCGCCAAGGTTAAAGCCATTCAAGAAATGCCTATACCTCGTACCGAGAAACAAGTCAGAGGATTCTTGGGACGTCTGAATTACATCGCCCGATTCATTGCCCACATGACTACTACTTGTGTGCCGATCTTCAAACTGTTGAAGAAAGATCAAGTGGAAAGGTGGAATGACAAATGCCAGTTAGCCTTTGACAAAATCAAAGAATATCTCCAAAAACCTCCAATCTTGTTGCCACCTGTGGAAGGCAGACCTCTGATAATGTACCTAACTGTGTTAGAAGACTCAATGGGGTGTGTGCTGGGACAACATGACGAATCCGGCCGAAAGGAGCACGCAATCTACTATCTTAGCAAAAAGTTTACCGATTGTGAAACAAGATACTCACTACTCGAAAAAACTTGTTGTGCCTTAGCTTGGGCAGCTCGCCGACTAAGACAGTACATGCTAAATCACACCACTTTCCTAATCTCCAAGATGGATCCCATCAAATACGTGTTCGAAAAACCTGCTCTCTCTGGAAGAATAGCGAGATGGCAAATGATCTTAACAGAATATGACATTCAATACACTTCACAAAAAGCAATCAAAGGAAGTGTGGTGGCTGATCATCTGGCTCATCAAGCAGTAGATGATTATCAAGCATTAAACTTTGACTTCCCGGACGAAGACATTATGCTAGTCAATGACTACAAACAACCAGGACCAGAAGAAGGACCCGGGCCAGGATCCCGGTGGACTATGGTTTTTGACGGAGCTTCTAATGCACTTGGCAATGGCATCGGAGCTGTGATCATTTCCCCCACAGGAGGTCATACACCATTCACTGCTGTCATACCCCAATTTTTGACCTAAGATACCACCTCATATCATTTGCATATGCATCATTTGCATCTCTAACAAATTGCATAGCTTGTGTTTGCTACTTGTGACTCAGCAGGATTTAATCAGGAAATCATTCATCAGTACAAATACCAATCAATTAGGGTTTTGTTCTCCCTTCATTTCAAATGAATCATCTTCATCAACAATCAACATTTGGTCCTCAGAGATCCATCTCAACAAGCTCAAAGGCTCTGAATCGACTGAATTAGGGTTTTGACTGAAGATAGCACACTCCTGACTTTAGCTCAGGATTTGACATAATGACTTGGGACATGATATCAAGACCTTAAGTGCATCATTTTGACCTAATCCATTGGCTCATAACATCTCCTATACAAAGATTGATCAGACAAATCCTCAGATCAGGGTTTTGAACTATCAGGGACTGAAATCAGGGATCACATTTGGGAAACCCTAAAAATCCCCAGGAAGTCAATCAAAGGTTTCAATCATCTTCAAATAATCCCTATGACAATATCCAATGGGAATTACATCTCAATTCAAGATCCACAGTCATCAATTTCATCAGGTCGACAATTAGGGTTTTTGACCTAATTCACTGAACAACTGACTTTTTAATCAGGACATGGTGCCACAACTCAAACTATGATTCAATATCCTCTAATGCTTCAATATGATCCATTCATACCATTCATTTGATGAGGATAGCCTGTTTCATTTGAAATCTCCAGAAACGCGATTCGTCTGAAAAAGTCAACTGTACAAGATCACCATTGACTTCTGGGGAATTTTGGTCAACCATGACTTTTGAAGTTTTGAATCATCAATATATGATATGAGAAGTCATTTGATCAAGGAAAATCAAGAAAATCAATCAAAAATCAAAAGTCAAAAATTTGACTTTTCATACTTAGAAAATTTTTCTAAGTGTTTTTCATGGTTTTTTCCAAACTTTGGAAGGGAATTTCTCAAAATTTCACCTACAAACTGAAAAAAACTTCCAACATGAAAGTTGTAGATTTTGATCCAATAAACAACTTTGACACATATAAATTTTTTCCATAAGATCAACCATTTAAGAGATATGGTGCTTCAAAGTTGGTATCTTATGAAAATTTCACTTAAAACTTCATTTTCTTCAAAGTTCATGGATCTTTTTCACCCATTTCCTTAAAGGTCTTGAAGAAACTTTCAACTAGGGTTTTGAAGTGTGTAACATGAGCTTTCCAAAATGTCTAAGAGCATGAAAAAACATGGAGTGTAGCTATGATTTTGAATTTTGCCATTAGTGACCATTATGCATGAAATTACAAGCCATTTTTACCAAAGTTATGCACTATTCTACCAAATGATCCAATTGATGACACATAGAGGCAATAATTGAAAGATATTTCTGGTTTGAGATCAGAATGGAAAGAGATAAGAAGCTTAGAGAAATAACCATGGTTTAGTTACTTTTAACCATATGCATTAAATGTGAAAGATTCCTTTCTATCCCTTAAGCCAAATCATCAAACTTTGAAGCAAGTGGCAAAGCTCTGAGTTCAGACTCTTTGGCCTATAAATAGAGGTCATTTCCACTCTTCAACTCACACCAAAACCTCATAAACATAGGTTTTCTCTTCCTTTCTTAGAATGCAAGTTTCATGGTTTTCAAAGAGGTAGAAAACTCAACCTCTAAACCTTGCAAGTTCTGAGCCAAGTGATGCTTCCCACAAGCCACAAACATCATATGGGATGTGTTTGAACCACTCACACACCCCAAATCACCCCAAAACTCAGAATCATCATCTCACCTCCATATGAACATGAATTGAACCTTATCATGCCAAAATCCATTCCAGGCCATTTCTGTCCAAACTATCACTTCTAACACCTTCCATATACTTCATATGAATGATCCAAACACTCACATACGACCTGTAACACCTCCATCTTCAAATTCGATTCATACTTGAAGCAACTGCAGTTCAGGTGCCATGGCCATGCTCAGATGAATCCAGCTTGTTCCAGACATCCAGACACCTTCCACAATCATCATTGAAGCTATCCAGATCGATACAAAGCATCTGTAACACTTATATTGAAGAATCAAATCTCCAGTTTTGCCGTTTTTGAGGTAAGTGCACATGAACTTCAAACTCTATGAATCATGCATCATAAATGAAATATTGCTTTGCCATCATGTTTCTGCATACATATGGATCATTAGCCCTCAATCAATTTCATAATTCATCAATCATACATCATTTCACGATCGAATTCAGTTTTAGGGTTCTTCATGTTCATACAAAAATTGACCCCCTTAGAGTGAAAATAAATGAATTATGAGGGCACCATCATGTTCCTCGTGAAAAACCGAGTGAGATAGACCCTTTGATTGATCAAAACAACACAGTTTTGAAGAATTTTGAAAATCAGTTAGGGTTGTGTTCTTGGCGCCAGATTTGGTTTGGGAAATTCAAATTCTTGATTTTAAATATATTTTATCAAACGCGTATGTTTAACAAGCCACAAGCGTGGCTCAGTTGGTCCATGTTTTGGCTGGTGAGAGAGAGGGCGTGAGTTCAAGCCCTAGTGGAGACAAAACCAATTTTTTGCAACCTATTTTCTTCAATTTCTTCACAACTTCATCAATTAATTTAACCCATCAAAATAACTTATTTTTTCTTCATTTTTTAAACACTTCTTATTTAATATACATATTTTGACAATATCAAAAAAATCACAAAAAAAGATTTATTTAATATACTTTTAATTAGGTTTAAAATGACATGTTTTTAGGTATTTTCAAATACTTTAAATATTGTTTTATTTGATTTTTTCAAACTTAATTACTTGTAAATATTTTTTGTGATCAAACCCTAATCACTTAGGTCTTAATTAAGCATTAAAACTTGTTTTAAACTTAATTAAGTTAATTTCTTTCAAAATTCAAATCGTTTTAAAACGAGCGATCGCGATTCTTTTCAAAAACAATAAACCATTTCTTTTTGAAACTATTGATTAAATCTTTTTAATTGATCAATTGATTTTCAAAACGATGTGGGGCCTCTCGAATATTAGAGAGTATAAGTCCCTTTTGTCTTTCTTTGTACAGAAAACTTTTTCCAAAACCTTCACAGTTTTTAACGCCAAATCTTTCAACTCTTTTTCAAAACCATCCACCCTGTTTTATGAAAATAAAACAAGGGCCTCTCGAATATTAGAGAGTGTAAGTCCCATTTCTTTTCTTTTTGTACAATTTTTAAACAAATAAATTTCTTCAAATTAAAACTTTTTTCAAACAGTTTTCAGAACGACGAAACCTCGCGTCTGTAAATAAACAATCAACCATGTTTTGTAAATATACCATGGGCCTCCACGTAGGTGTAAGTCCCAAGCCCTTTTGTACATACTCACTCTTGTACATGAAATTAGGTATTTCATTGTACACATACATTTTTGTACATATCTCATTTTGTTTTTAACTTTGAATAACAAACCAAAAATGAAGGTTTTCTTTAAATCTTCCCAAAAAATATACCATGGGCCTCCATGTAGGTATAAGTCCCAAGCCCTTTTGTAAATACCTGTTTACATAGCTTTGAATAAACTCAAGTGGACTTCTCCCCGAGTGTGAGTCCCGAGCCCCGTGTATACAAATGGATCATGCTTACAGGTATATTTCCTTCATAAACTCCATTATATACACACACTTTGTCATATACATATATAATTGTTCATACCTGTTCATGTTTGTTCATACTTGTTCATGTTTGTTCATATGTGTGATGTGTGTGCTTATTCAACTTAGTACAACACTAGGTTCCCCATAGCCTCCTATTGGGCTTTGTGCAAAGAATCTCCACTAGTTTAGGTTAGGACATAGAGTATGGTTTCCCGGTGAAATCGCTCTAAGAGCTCAAACCAACTATACCATGCCTCTCCTTGGGCTTTGTACAAACGAGTGACCCTCCCATAGCCTCCTCTTGGGCTTACAATGCAAGGACCCTGGATTGTCCCTCCCATAGCCTCCTCTTGGGCTTACAATGCAAGGACCCTCGGATAGCCTCCTCTTGGGCTTCGTACAAGGACCCACGGGCTTCTTATAAGCATCCCCAATATCCAAATCAAATACCCTAGGAGATTAGACATTTTTCATCTCTATGCTAGGAGTATCTCTTCTATATCATCACAAACAATCAATCAATCAATCAATCAAACTTCTTTTTGCCACAAGGCTGGCTAATCAATCAAACTTCTTTTTGCCACAAGGCTGGCTAATCAATCAAACTGTTTTACCACCGTACTGGATGATTAATCAAAGTTTTTGTCACAAGGCTGACTTCATTGAAACTTTTGCCACAAGGCTGGCTGATTAATCAAAGTTTTTGTCACAAGGCTGACTTCATTGAAACTTTTGCCACAAGGCTGGTTAAACAAACAAAAACATCTTTATCATTCTAAGCACCCTAAGTGGCATGGCCCCGGGCTTATAATGAAAAGATTTTCAAACAAAAACAAACAGATGTATGTGATGATATAGATTAGATACATCTAGCATTTAGACGACATTTGTCTATTTTCCTTTGCTTCCACTAGCATAAGTGGGAACTACGATTGCTCTGACTTTCTCAACATCCCTTTGAGAATACGTAGGCACAAGGTCGATCCTTGGCGAGCAAAACAAAACAAAAAAAACCATTCAAACCTTAGCACCCGAGCTACAGATGCTCTGATTCCCTCTAGGGGATATGTATGCAGAGGATCGCGATGATCTTTGCGAGCATAATCAAACAAACACCTTAGGTCCCACCTCTTTCTCACAAGAACCTCCACCACAACAAGAATGGAATAAACAAAACAAAGAAACCTATAGAGTACTATAGATACGTTGGGTGCTAATACCTTCCCTTCGTATAACCAACCCTCTTACCCGGAATCTCTCCCCCACTTTTAAGGTTATTGCAGCTTTTTTCCTTTTCCTCCTTTGGAAATAATAAAAAGTTTGGTCGAAACAAAGAAAAATCATTTTTTTGAGCACTCGAGCCCAAAGAAGGCATCAGGTGTCTCATCCACAGAAAAAGGAACAAAACGATTTTTCGCCCGCGACAGAAAAATGGCGACTTCACCGGGGATATAAACTTTTTATTGTTTCCAAAGAAAGGGTTATTTCTATTTGTTTTGTTTTTATTCTTGTTACATGTGTGGTTCCTTGGTCCTGTTACTTGTGTGATTCTGTTACAAGTGATACATTATGGACAAATCCTAACCCGGATTAAGTACACATAAGAATTAGGTGGAGGGTATAGTCATGTATGGCATACAAGGAGTTCAGTCCTTAAAAAGTCAGCATGAGAATCCTTCCGCTCAGTGGAGGTTCCTTGTTGGTAGTATATGTTTAGCAAGTTCAGTTGCGAAGACATTATTGCTTTCATTGAACTGTAGAAGCTGAGTTGGCTGTAGAACCCCAACCCATCCTGGCCTTATTAGGACGTGGTGCAGAAACGATCCAGGTGAAGACTTGGATAGTTGTCATGCGGAGAACCACACTCAGACGAGTTTTTCTTGAGAATATTTCTAGCTCACAAGTTCAGTTGTGCAAGCCGGTAATATCCGAAAGAAAAATGTAGACTCTGACGTATCAGTAGAACATGTTCTGCAGGTGATAAACCCTAGTACTATCCCATGTTTGGTTCTCTGACCTCATGCTCGTGACGCTGGACCTTTGAACCTATGTGTACTATGTTTGAATTACCATGTTTGTAGTACCATGTTTGCGTTACCATGTTTGAACTACCATGTTTGCTTTACCATGTTTGAATATGTGGCATCCACGCATCCATGCATTCATACATTCATTAAAAACCCATCTTTTCCCATAAAAATATGATTTTTTCCAAAAATTTTAGAGAATTTCCTTTGCAAACATTATAGGATTAAGTTATGGAGTGGGTAAAAAGGCATACCAAAAAGTATGATTTCAAAATGCCTAATGTGGAAAGGCTGAAAGAGTTAGCATCTTCTGTACAAGATCCTTCTGATTTTAGGAAAAGCCATGGAAAGCTTTTGCCTATCTTGAACACTCATGTTGATGAAGGACTTCTCAAAACTCTGGTTCAGTTTTATGATCCCGTCTACCGGTGTTTCACCTTTCCAGACTATCAGTTGGTACCAACCTTGGAAGAATACGCCGATCTTTTGGGTATTCCTGTGTCTGACAAAATACCTTTCAATGGTTTGGAAGCCATTCCTAAGTCACCAGTCATTGCAGCAAGTATCCACTTGAAGAAATCTGAAATAGAAAGTAATTGGACTACCAAAGGAAATTTTCCGGGTTTGACTTCGCAGTTTCTAATAAAGAAAGCCTTTGATTTCATTGATACTGGTAGCATGATAGCTTTTGAAGCTGTACTAGCCTTGCTCATCTATGGGTTGGTTCTGTTTCCCAACGTCAACGACTTTGTTGATATCAACGCCATAAAGATCTTTCTGATTGGAAATCCCGTTCCGACTTTGCTTGGTGACACGTATTTCTCTATCCATCATAGGAATCGCCAAGGTGGTGGAATCATTGTATGTTGTGCACCTCTTTTGTACAAATGGATTGTTTCACACTTACCTAAGTCTCCTACTTTCACGGAAAACCGAGAAGGCTTACGTTGGCCTCGAAGACTTATGTCACTTACTAATAATGATATTCATTGGTATACCTTGGCTCGCTGTGGTACTGAAACCATTGATAGTTGTGGAGAGTTCGCCAACGTACCTCTCATTGGCACACAAGGAGGAATTAACTATAATCCGGTCCTAGCCCGACGACAACTCGGGTATGCAAATTCAGTTAAACCAATTGGTCTCACAGTGGAATGCTACTTTTACCGAGAAGGGGAAGATCCTCAAAGGTTGAAGACAAGAATGGTAAGAGCTTGGTACGACGTCCGAAGAAAAGAAAAAGGTGGGGAAAGAAACTGCATTCCTACAAACGCCTATACCTGCTGGGTAAAGAAAAGAGCAAAGGAGTTTCAAATGCCTTATGATTATGAAAAACCCATGTTCCCTGTGGTGTCTCAACTACCCAACATTCCCATTGACACTACGGAAGAATACCAAGAGATTTTAGCCAAAATGAGGTTAGAAAAAGACGCTTGGGAAGAAAAGTTTCGCAAAACTGATGAGGAAAATAGAAAGTTGAAGAAAAGAGTGAAAGATCACGAAAAAGCTCTCTATTATCAAGATGGATGGCTCATGAGCAAAGATGAGAAGATTCGTCGGAAAGACGCCGCAATCAGAAGATACATCAAAGAAAGCAAGAAAAATCCTGAAGCCTCGACAAGCAACGCTCCGATGCCTGACAATTGGAAGAATGTTGTTGACAAGCTGAGGGCTGAAAAGGCCGAGTTGAAAGCTTACTATGGGAAAGAAATCCTGAAGCTCAAGCTACACAACGCATTTGGTTCTTCGTCTGATGAAGATGCTTAGGATTTGTTTAGCTTTTTTATTTATCATTTGCTTTTGTAAGGAGCTACGCTCCAATGTTGTAACATTTCCCATTATTGCAAAAAAAATGAAATGAATGAATAAAAGAATTGTTTGTGTTCAAATGTTTGCAAGGAAGTAATCTTTAAAATGTTTGGAAAAATCATAAATTGCTTTTTGCATACATCATTCTGCATATCGAGTCTGTTGTATAGAGTCTCATCTTTTGGATCTTTCTCCATTAGATCGTCAAGCTGTCGCGTCTCAAAGTTTCTCGACCGCGCTCGCAATCAGATCACAGATACAATACTCGTTCAAGCAGAAGAAGAGTAATGGAACACTCTGAACAAGAGAATATTGAGCTTCGTGGTACAGTGACCACCCTTCAGGAAAAGTTGGAAAGTCTCACTACTCTGGTTGACTCCTTAATGGCCGCACAGAATCAGCCGCCGCCACCCAACAGTCAAGCAACGGTAACATCTGAAGTCACTACTCCAGTTTCTACAGTTGCGTTCGGTATTCCATCTTTCTCCATGCCAGAAGGTTGGGGCACGCCTTTCAGTTTTGGTACGGGTTTCCGCCATAATTTCTCTGGGGTTCAAACAGCTACAACTGAAGCGCCTACTGCACAAGGTTCGGTGTTTATTCCACATTCAGGGGTAACTTTTTCCCAAATCACTATGGCACTTTCTCAACCCACTATGACGGTTCCGACCCCTACGGTTCACACTGTTCCTTATGATGGCAATGAGATTTATCATGATCAAGGTGATAGCACAAATTCGCGTAATCTTGTGGAAGATCTCCAAGAACAGTTCAACAAGATTCAACTAGAAGTCAAAGCTATTCGTGGCAAAGATTTGTTTGGAAAGAATGCCCAGGAGCTATGTTTGGTTCCCAGTGTACAAATACCGGCTAAGTTCAAGGTCCCTGACTTTGAGAAGTACAAAGGTAGTTCTTGTCCGCAAAGCCATCTTGTGATGTATGCTAGAAAGATGTCTACTTATGCAGATAATCATCAGTTGCTTATCCATTACTTTCAAGACAGTTTGACTGGTGCCGCACTGAAGTGGTACACAGGCTTGGATAGCACTAATATTCGGACTTTCAATGACCTAGGTGAGGCTTTTGTCCGACAATACAAGTATAACTCGGATATGGCTCCAGACAGAGATCAGCTTCGATCCATGGCTCAGAAAGACCATGAAACTTTCAAAGAGTATGCCCAACGATGGAGAGAAACTGCTGCTCAGATTAATCCACCATTAAAAGAAAAAGAGATGACAAAGATCTTCTTGAATACTCTTAGTCCGTTTTATTATGAACGCATGATTGCTAGTGCTCCAAGTGATTTCACCGAAATGGTAAACATGGGGATGCGTCTAGAAGAAGGAGTCCGAACCGGACGTCTGACTAAAGAAAGTGGATCTTCGAGTGGAACCAAAAAGTTCGGAAGTGGTTTCCCAAAGAAGAAAGAACAAAGTGTTGACATGGTGTCCCAAGGGAAGCCAAGAGGAAACGTCAATCGTCAACGACAGATTGCTGCTATTGCGCCAGTCGTTAATACAGCGCCGAATCCGGGATTTACCCCACAGTTTCGACAACAACAGCCTCGACAACAGGCTCAACAATTTAACAATAATCAGAATCGTGTACAAAGAGCTCCACAGTTTGATCCGATTCCAATGACTTACACAGAATTGTACCCTGCCTTGATTGAAAAAGGTCTCGTTCAAACTAGAGCACCACCACCAGTACCTGAGAAACTCCCATGGTGGTACAAAGCTGAGGTCTCATGCCCTTATCATCAAGGAGCACCTGGCCATGATCTTGAGCATTGCATAGCTTTGAAATATGAAGTTCAGAGGTTGGTTAAATCTAATCTTCTCTCTTTCAGAAATTTGAATCCTAATGTGCAAGCAAATCTGCTGCCCAATCATGGAGGGCATGTTGTAAACATGGTATATGGATGTCCTGGTCCATACCGGGTCTATAATATCAATTACTCAAGAGCCGATTTGGTACAAATGCACGCTACTCTCTGTCGAGGGCAGAATTTTCGCCAACATCAATACGGTTCCTGCAGAATATGTTGTGTAGATCCTCACGGATGTTCAATTGTGAGAAGAGATCTCCAAGTTCTGTTGGATAATGGTACTCTTCAGATCTACCGAAATAGGGATGAAAATGAAGTTAACATGATAGGATGTTATCCGCATGAGCTTTTAGTCTCAGATATCAACTCGGAAATGCCTACAGTTAACGTCATCGTTCCTCATTTCAACATGCCTGAGCGCATGGAGGTTACTTACAACAAGCCAAAGGTTCCTATTGCTCCTTTGATCATTTGTCTACCTGGACCTGTTCCCTATGACTCTGACAAGGCAGTTCCATACAACTACAATGCTACAATGATAAAAGATGGACAAGAAGTTCCTTTGCCTACTCTCTCATCTGTTGTAAACATTGCTGATGTAAGTCGTGTAACAAGAAGTGGACGTGTGTATACTCCACTACCTCCGAAGCAGCCTGTTGCTCCTGCGACCGAACAAAATCATGTCAATATTCTAGTGGGAAATCCTGTGGAAACTCCTGCCAGTAATACAAACATTGATTTTGGTCAATCCAGTGGAACCAATGTGAATCCTGACTTTGATGAAATTTTGAAACTTATCAAAAGAAGTGAATACAAGATTGTGGATCAGCTTATGCAGACTCCTTCAAAGATCTCAATACTTTCATTGCTGTTAAACTCAGAAGCCCACAGGGAAGCCCTGATGAAGGTCTTGGATCAAGCTTTTGTAGACCATGATGTGACTGTTGACCACTTTGATGGGATAATAGCCAACATAACTGCTTGCAACAATTTAAGCTTCTGTGATGAAGAACTCCCCGAGGAGGGCAGAAATCACAATCTTGCTTTGCACATTTCTATGAACTGTCAGTCAGACTCTTTGTCCAATGTGTTGGTAGACACCGGATCTTCCTTGAATGTGATGCCAAAGACGACCCTCGCTCGTTTGTGTTACCAAGGAATGCCTATGAAGTTCAGTGGTGTAGTAGTCAAAGCATTTGATGGATCGCGAAAATCTGTTATCGGCGAAGTCAACCTTCCCATGACAATTGGTCCCCATACATTTCAAATCACCTTCCAGGTCATGGACATTCAAGCTGCTTATAGCTGTCTGTTGGGACGACCATGGATCCATGAAGCAGGGGCAGTAACTTCTACGCTCCATCAAAAGTTAAAGTTTGTAACAAATGGAAAATTGGTAACAATAAGTGGAGAACAAGCCTTGATGGTGAACCATTTATCCAATTTCTCTTTCATCAGTGCTGATGATGTGGAAGGAACTCCGTTCCAAGGTCTCTCTTTAGAAGACGAATCTTCCAAAAAGAAAGCATCGATCTCTTCTTACAAAGAGGCAGTAAAAGTAGTGAAAGATGGAACTACCACTGGCTGGGGGCAAGTTGTGATCCCTACTAAGAATGAAACTAGAGCAGGTCTCGGATGTTCACCAACATTCTCAAACTGCACCAAGAAGGATGAAACCCTTCGTCCAATCAAAGAAACATTCATTAGTGGAGGATTCCTTAACCCGATTCCTCAAGAGGTTAATGTCCTTATCGAAGAATGCGTCGAAGAAGGTCTACCTGATCCTGAAGAAGAATGGAAATGTTATCTCAATGACTCGGGATACATATCTCAGGAAGAACCATATCCTCCTTCAGAAGAATCCAAAGGCAATGAAACTGAACCTGTTCCTGCAGAAATCTGGAACACCTTGGGACAACCAAGTGGAAAATTTGATTATATGGTGAAATATACAGCACCTGAAAGTTACAAGATTGCGATTGAGGATATCCAACCAACTGGATGGGGAGATTCCTTTGAATATAATAGTCAACCAGAAGAGGCTTACCAATGCTCTCAATTTTCTCAGCAGCCTGAAGTTACTGAAGATTTCAGCTTCAATGCATCTGCCAAGATTAACAATCCTGAAGATGGTTATTATCACATAAATGCCATTTTTGAAGATGAAGGGGAAGATGGTCCCGCAACTGACTCGGAAAGTGTCGCTGACAATGAGTCTCTTCATCCTGAAGACTGGGAAGAACACCCTGAAAATTCTGAAGATTGTGACTCGTCTTATGCTCTTCAAGAAGTAGAAGAAGACCGTTTCAACTCTACAAAGAACAAGAGTGACAAACCAGGACCTTCAAATCCTGATCGACCAGCAGTCAATGTCAATACTGAAGATAATTCTGAGGAGAATTTTCCTGAATACATAATACACAGAGGAGTTCGTTGCTACTGGAAGGCTGTTGACGTTCCGAATGTTGTTCGCCGCTCAAAGTAATCATCTCGCTGTTATTTTGACCTCCTGCCTTGCCCAAAGCAGAGAGATGTTTTATAGGGCTTTGCTTTTAAATGTTCCGCCCAAATAACTTTGTGTATAGGGCTTTGTTTTAAAAGTTTCCCTCTTTGTCCTGCCCAAGACAAATGAGTTTGTGTTTAGGGCTTTGTTTCAAAAATGAATCATAAATAAAGTGTCATTTTTGAATTCCCTACATTATATGTTTTATTTTTGCTTTTTCTGGAAATGGTAATCCTAAAAAAATAATAAAAAAAAAAAAACTTTCTCAAAAAAAAATCTGCATACACTCTTGCATTCATAAATTTTCTGCAATAAATATAAATCATATGTGCAGATTCACTATTGATAAACCCATTGAATGCAATAACCCTATGCCCTCTCCCAACTTTGAGTTTCCTGTGTTCGAAGCCGAAGAAGAGGAAGAAGAGGAGATCCCGGACGAGATCTCTCGATTACTTAAGCACGAGGAAAGAGCCATTCTTCCTCACAAAGAGCCTTTAGAAAAGATCAACTTGGGTTCTGAAGAAGACATAAAAGAAGTGACCATTGGATCGCTGCTTGATGCTGATATCAAGAGTAAGTTGACAGACCTTCTCAAAGAATATGTTGACGTGTTTGCCTGGTCCTACCAAGACATGCCTGGGTTGGATACCAATATTGTTCAGCATTACTTGCCATTGAAGCCAGAATGTCTGCCAGTTAAGCAGAAATTGCGAAGGACTCACCCTGATATGGCTAACAAGATCAAAGTGGAGGTTCAAAAGCAACTCGACGCAGGTTTTCTAGTCACCTCTGAGTATCCTCAATGGTTGGCCAACATAGTGCCAGTTCCGAAGAAAGATGGAAAAGTCAGAATGTGTGTTGACTACCGTGACTTGAACAAAGCCAGTCCAAAAGATGACTTTCCATTACCACATATTGACATGCTGGTTGATAACACCGCTAAGTTCAACGTCTTTTCCTTTATGGACGGGTTCTCCGGTTATAATCAGATCAAGATGGCTCCTGAAGACATGGAGAAGACATCTTTCATCACCCCATGGGGTACCTTTTGCTACAAAGTGATGCCGTTTGGATTGAAGAATGCAGGCGCAACTTACCAAAGGGCAATGACTACTCTCTTCCATGACATGATGCATAAAGAAATTGAAGTCTATGTGGACGACATGATAGCCAAGTCCAGCACAAAAGAAGAACATATTGAATACCTTTTGAAGTTGTTTCAACGACTAAGGAAATATCAGCTTCGCTTGAATCCTAACAAATGTACTTTTGGGGTTAGATCTGGAAAACTCTTGGGTTTCATTGTCAGCCAAAGAGGTATTGAAGTAGATCCCGACAAAGTCAGAGCTATTCAAGAGATGCCTGCACCAAAGACTGAAAAACAAGTAAGAGGATTTCTCGGACGATTGAACTATATCTCCAGATTTATCTCTCAAATGACTGCTACTTGTGGGCCAATCTTCAAGCTTCTCCGCAAAGATCAAGGGGTTGTATGGACTGAAGATTGCCAGAAAGCGTTCGACAGTATCAAGGAATACCTGTTAGAACCACCAATATTGATTCCTCCAGTTGAAGGAAGACCACTAATCATGTACCTTACTGTGTTGGAAGAATCCATGGGCTGTATGCTTGGACAGCAAGATGAAACCGGTAAGAAGGAGCATGCCATCTATTACTTGAGTAAGAAATTCACAGACTGTGAGTCTCGTTACTCCATGCTCGAAAAAACATGTTGTGCTTTGGTTTGGGCTTCAAAACGTCTCCGCCAGTACATGATCAACAATACTACTTGGTTAATCTCCAAAATGGATCCGATCAAGTATGTCTTTGAAAAGCCCGCCTTAACAGGAAGAATTGCCCGATGGCAAATGCTGTTATCCGAATATGACATTGAATACCGTGCTCAAAAAGCGGTCAAAGGAAGCATTCTCGCCGATCACTTGGCGCATCAACCAATCAATGAATATCAATCTCTCAAGTTTGACTTTCCCGATGAAGATGTCATGTACTTGAAAATGAAAGATTATGACGAACCATTACCTGAAGAAGGTCCTGAGCCTGGATCAAGGTGGGGCCTAATTTTTGATGGAGCAGTAAACGCTTTTGGCAACGGAATTGGGGCAATCATCATCACTCCCAAGGGTACTCATATCCCGTTTTCCGCCAGATTACTATTTGATTATACCAACAACATCGCAGAATACGAAGCTTGTATCATGGGTCTCGAAGAAGCCATTGACTTAAGGATCAAGATCCTAGACATATATGGAGATTCAGCCCTCGTGATCAACCAAATCAAAGACAAATGGGAAACTTTCCACCCTGGCTTGATTCCCTACAGAGATTATGCAAGACGTCTGTTGACTTTCTTCAACAAGGTTGAATTGCATCATATACCTCGAGATCAGAATCGAATGGCAGACGCCTTGGCTACTTTATCTTCCATGTTCAAAGTCAGTCACTGGAATGATGTGCCTAAAGTCAGAATCACGCGCCTTGAAAGGCCCGCATATGTGTTTGCAACCGAAGCAGTCATCGATGATAAACCGTGGTTCCACGACATCAAACGCTTCCTTCAAACTCAAGAGTACCCACTTGGGGCATCAAACAAAGATAAGAAAACTCTAAGGAGACTTTCTGGCAGTTTCTTCCTGAACGGAGATGTGCTATACAAAAGAAATTTCGACATGGTTTTGCTCAGATGCGTGGATAGACACGAAGCAGACATGTTAATGCATGAAGTGCATGAAGGGTCCTTTGGAACTCATTCAAACGGGCATGCAATGTCCAAGAAAATCTTAAGAGCAGGATACTATTGGTTGACAATGGAATCTGACTGTTGTAAACACGTGAAGAGATGTCACAAGTGCCAGATCTACGCAGATAAGATCCATGTGCCACCGACTCTACTCAACGTTCTCTCATCTCCATGGCCTTTCTCCATGTGGGGTATCGACATGATTGGAATGATCGAACCAAAAGCTTCAAACGGTCATCGTTTCATCTTGGTAGCAATTGATTACTTCACCAAATGGGTCGAAGCAGCGTCTTACGCCAATGTTACAAGACAAGTGGTTGTAAGGTTTATCAAGAACAACATCATTTGCCGATATGGTGTTCCCAGCAAGATCATTACTGACAATGGTTCAAACTTGAACAACAAAATGATGAAAGAATTATGTGAGGAATTCAAGATTGAGCATCATAACTCTTCTCCTTACAGACCAAAAATGAACGGCGCCGTTGAAGCTGCTAACAAGAACATTAAGAAGATCGTCCAGAAAATGGTCGTCACTTACAAAGACTGGCATGAAATGCTGCCATTTGCTTTACATGGGTACCGTACTTCAGTGCGTACTTCAACAGGGGCAACTCCCTTTTCTCTAGTATACGGCATGGAAGCTGTACTCCCCGTAGAAGTTGAAATCCCATCAATGAGAGTCCTCATGGAAACTAAGTTATCAGAGGCTGAATGGTGTCAAAGCAGATACGATCAGTTAAACTTAATCGAAGAAAAACGTATGACTGCTCTATGCCATGGACAGTTATACCAAGCAAGGATGAAACAAGCTTTCAACAAAAAGGTTCGACCTCGTGAATTTCAAGAAGGCGACCTCGTGCTTAAAAAGATCTTGTCTTTTCAACCAGATTCTAGGGGCAAATGGTCTCCTAATTACGAAGGCCCGTATGTTGTCAAAAGAACATTTTCTGGCGGCGCCATGACTCTTACTACCATGGATGGCGATGAACTCCCACATCCTGTGAATGCTGATGCAGTCAAGAAATACTTTGTCTAAAAAAGAAAAGAACAGCTCGGTAAGTCGAAAACCCGCAAAGGGCGACTTAGGCAAAAATGAGCGTCTCGGTGGACTGAAAACCCGAAAGGGCGGTCCAGGCAAAAATTAGAGACAAAAAAACAGAAAAAATTTATCCTGGTAGATTGAGAACCTGAAAGGGAAATCTAGGCAAAAATTAGGGATTTATGACAAAGTAACTGCATCAGTCTGTACTTCGTCACCTGAAGAGTCTGTACTTCATCAGAGGATCTTCAATCAAATCATTGCCAATCTGAAGCAACAAGCACAGTTGGAACTCAAAGTTGTTGGGGGGAATAGTGGTTATTGCTTTCAATGTAGCCTTTTCCGCATAATTACCATTTCCAACTTTTGTAAATACTCCATGGAATCACGCCTTTAGCTGATTTCCATCCTATTAAATAAATTTGAGCCTTGTGCCCATTTGTTTGCAATCTTTAATTTCTTTCAGCTTGCAAAATGACGCTTTAATTATTCACTTTTGAAACAAAAAAAAAAGAGAGAAAAAAAGTTTTAAATGAATTTACTTTCCCTTTTTCAAAATAAAAGCGAAACCGTCCTTTGAGTTGTGACCAACGGAAGGAACATCAGCAGTCGTCTCCATAGGATGAACAAAAGGATTCTCCCGAAAAAATTGTTGAGACAATGGTATTCTGGTCCCAGAAAAGAATTCCTGAAGCAATTATCCCTCGAGGTAAAGAAGCTCTTCTATCCCCAGTGAAGAAGCTCTTCTATCCCCATTGAAGAAGGTCTTTTATCCCCAGTGAAGAAGATTTTCCATCTCCAGTAAGGAGGTTCTTCCATCTCAATAAGAAAAGATGCTTATATTCCCCAGAGAAGTTTAAAACATGCAGCACCATTCATCACTCGTGTTTATCTACACCATGTTGAAAAACATTTGCCAAGTATCTGGTTGTATTGCGACGCTGGTCCATCTCCAGTATATACTTCATTGTCTGTCAGTATCGTCAGCATTCATGCTACATTCATGACATTCATCATTCATACGTATTTGCATCATTTATGCATGCTTGCATTTTTCATGTTTGCTTCGAAATCACTTGTTCAGGATATATCTATCCCAAAAAAAAGAAAAAGAGAAAAAAGAAAAAAAAGAAGAAGAAAAAAGAGAAGAAAAAAAAAGAAATAGGTATGGGCGTGTTATCTCTCCAGTAGGTCGTCACCCATAAGCAAAAAAAAACATATTCTTTCTCCAGTTCCCCACTGAGATCATTCCTCGTGGAAGAAGGTTGCTTTAGTTTCTCCTCTCAAAACGAAGGAGAAAATACCCATTCGAGTTCATTCCTCACTGGGTACAAAGTCTTGTTTGACTGTTTCTTTCCAATTCATTCATGGATAGAACCTTGTCTTTACCAAAAAATTAAAATTCCGATTCTCCAAATAGAGTCAAGAAAAAATTGAACCATAAACAATCGCCTCGTCATCTGAGCAGTTTATGTTTCTTTCAAAAATTTCCTCTCAAGGAAATTAATCATGAAGACCATTTGACGACCAGGGCCTTATTACTGTTCACAAGGCTGAATAACCAGTAATTTCCCTAGCAAAGTCTCCAGAAATCATTTTATCACTTGGCTGATAATTGATCATGTCTTCAAAACCACTATCACGAGGCTGGTAGTCGGTAACTTTTGTTCTGGTTATATTATTAAACATGTCTATCCCAATGCTGATAGTCGATAATATTAACCGAACCTTTGAAACTCTTTTTTACCTTGTCAAGTCTATCACCATGCTGATAGTCGGTAATACAGTTTCATACCTTTCACCTTCGCATTATTAAACAAGTCTATCCCCATGCTGATAGTCGATAATGTCGATAGGTAAGCTTTTCTTACAAAGCTATCATTCCCCGGTGGAGCATACACTTGCTTTCCCGAACAAAACGGATTCTCTTCCTAAAACGGATTGGGACATCCTTCCCCAATCTCTTTTCCCCAGCGGAGTCAGTTCTTGATATCCCTCGGTAAAGATATCCTTGCATCATTCGCAATTTTGGTATCTTAGGTCCAAAATTTGCGTCTTCTGATATTTAAGTCTCTTCCACCCTATCAAAACGAAGATTTTCAATCTTCATGTCTCAGGTTGAAGAAACTTAAATAGGGGCATCTGTCATACCCCAATTTTTGACCTAAGATACCACCTCATATCATTTGCATATGCATCATTTGCATCTCTAACAAATTGCATAGCTTGTGTTTGCTACTTGTGACTCAGCAGGATTTAATCAGGAAATCATTCATCAGTACAAATACCAATCAATTAGGGTTTTGTTCTCCCTTCATTTCAAATGAATCATCTTCATCAACAATCAACATTTGGTCCTCAGAGATCCATCTCAACAAGCTCAAAGGCTCTGAATCGACTGAATTAGGGTTTTGACTGAAGATAGCACACTCCTGACTTTAGCTCAGGATTTGACATAATGACTTGGGACATGATATCAAGACCTTAAGTGCATCATTTTGACCTAATCCATTGGCTCATAACATCTCCTATACAAAGATTGATCAGACAAATCCTCAGATCAGGGTTTTGAACTATCAGGGACTGAAATCAGGGATCACATTTGGGAAACCCTAAAAATCCCCAGGAAGTCAATCAAAGGTTTCAATCATCTTCAAATAATCCCTATGACAATATCCAATGGGAATTACATCTCAATTCAAGATCCACAGTCATCAATTTCATCAGGTCGACAATTAGGGTTTTTGACCTAATTCACTGAACAACTGACTTTTTAATCAGGACATGGTGCCACAACTCAAACTATGATTCAATATCCTCTAATGCTTCAATATGATCCATTCATACCATTCATTTGATGAGGATAGCCTGTTTCATTTGAAATCTCCAGAAACGCGATTCGTCTGAAAAACTCAACTATACAAGATCACCATTGACTTCTGGGGAATTTTGGTCAACCATGACTTTTGAAGTTTTGAATCATCAATATATGATATGAGAAGTCATTTGATCAAGGAAAATCAAGAAAATCAATCAAAAATCAAAAGTCAAAAATTTGACTTTTCATACTTAGAAAATTTTTCTAAGTGTTTTTCATGGTTTTTTCCAAACTTTGGAAGGGAATTTCTCAAAATTTCACCTACAAACTGAAAAAAACTTCCAACATGAAAGTTGTAGATTTTGATCCAATAAACAACTTTGACACATATAAATTTTTTCCATAAGATCAACCATTTAAGAGATATGGTGCTTCAAAGTTGGTATCTTATGAAAATTTCACTTAAAACTTCATTTTCTTCAAAGTTCATGGATCTTTTTCACCCATTTCCTTAAAGGTCTTGAAGAAACTTTCAACTAGGGTTTTGAAGTGTGTAACATGAGCTTTCCAAAATGTCTAAGAGCATGAAAAAACATGGAGTGTAGCTATGATTTTGAATTTTGCCATTAGTGACCATTATGCATGAAATTACAAGCCATTTTTACCAAAGTTATGCACTATTCTACCAAATGATCCAATTGATGACACATAGAGGCAATAATTGAAAGATATTTCTGGTTTGAGATCAGAATGGAAAGAGATAAGAAGCTTAGAGAAATAACCATGGTTTAGTTACTTTTAACCATATGCATTAAATGTGAAAGATTCCTTTCTATCCCTTAAGCCAAATCATCAAACTTTGAAGCAAGTGGCAAAGCTCTGAGTTCAGACTCTTTGGCCTATAAATAGAGGTCATTTCCACTCTTCAACTCACACCAAAACCTCATAAACATAGGTTTTCTCTTCCTTTCTTAGAATGCAAGTTTCATGGTTTTCAAAGAGGTAGAAAACTCAACCTCTAAACCTTGCAAGTTCTGAGCCAAGTGATGCTTCCCACAAGCCACAAACATCATATGGGATGTGTTTGAACCACTCACACACCCCAAATCACCCCAAAACTCAGAATCATCATCTCACCTCCATATGAACATGAATTGAACCTTATCATGCCAAAATCCATTCCAGGCCATTTCTGTCCAAACTATCACTTCTAACACCTTCCATATACTTCATATGAATGATCCAAACACTCACATACGACCTGTAACACCTCCATCTTCAAATTCGATTCATACTTGAAGCAACTGCAGTTCAGGTGCCATGGCCATGCTCAGATGAATCCAGCTTGTTCCAGACATCCAGACACCTTCCACAATCATCATTGAAGCTATCCAGATCGATACAAAGCATCTGTAACACTTATATTGAAGAATCAAATCTCCAGTTTTGCCGTTTTTGAGGTAAGTGCACATGAACTTCAAACTCTATGAATCATGCATCATAAATGAAATATTGCTTTGCCATCATGTTTCTGCATACATATGGATCATTAGCCCTCAATCAATTTCATAATTCATCAATCATACATCATTTCACGATCGAATTCAGTTTTAGGGTTCTTCATGTTCATACAAAAATTGACCCCCTTAGAGTGAAAATAAATGAATTATGAGGGCACCATCGTGTTCCTCGTGAAAAACCGAGTGAGATAGACCCTTTGATTGATCAAAACAACACAGTTTTGAAGAATTTTGAAAATCAGTTAGGGTTGTGTTCTTGGCGCCAGATTTGGTTTGGGAAATTCAAATTCTTGATTTTAAATATATTTTATCAAACGCGTATGTTTAACAAGCCACAAGCGTGGCTCAGTTGGTCCATGTTTTGGCTGGTGAGAGAGAGGGCGTGAGTTCAAGTCCTAGTGGAGACAAAACCAATTTTTTGCAACCTATTTTCTTCAATTTCTTCACAACTTCATCAATTAATTTAACCCATCAAAATAACTTATTTTTTCTTCATTTTTTAAACACTTCTTATTTAATATACATATTTTGACAATATCAAAAAAATCACAAAAAAAGATTTATTTAATATACTTTTAATTAGGTTTAAAATGACATGTTTTTAGGTATTTTCAAATACTTTAAATATTGTTTTATTTGATTTTTTCAAACTTAATTACTTGTAAATATTTTTTGTGATCAAACCCTAATCACTTAGGTCTTAATTAAGCATTAAAACTTGTTTTAAACTTAATTAAGTTAATTTCTTTCAAAATTCAAATCGTTTTAAAACGAGCGATCGCGATTCTTTTCAAAAACAATAAACCATTTCTTTTTGAAACTATTGATTAAATCTTTTTAATTGATCAATTGATTTTCAAAACGATGTGGGGCCTCTCGAATATTAGAGAGTATAAGTCCCTTTTGTCTTTCTTTGTACAGAAAACTTTTTCCAAAACCTTCACAGTTTTTAACGCCAAATCTTTCAACTCTTTTTCAAAACCATCCACCCTGTTTTATGAAAATAAAACAAGGGCCTCTCGAATATTAGAGAGTGTAAGTCCCATTTCTTTTCTTTTTGTACAATTTTTAAACAAATAAATTTCTTCAAATTAAAACTTTTTTCAAACAGTTTTCAGAACGACGAAACCTCGCGTCTGTAAATAAACAATCAACCATGTTTTGTAAATATACCATGGGCCTCCACGTAGGTGTAAGTCCCAAGCCCTTTTGTACATACCCACTCTTGTACATGAAATTAGGTATTTCATTGTACACATACATTTTTGTACATATCTCATTTTGTTTTTAACTTTGAATAACAAACCAAAAATGAAGGTTTTCTTTAAATCTTCCCAAAAAATATACCATGGGCCTCCATGTAGGTATAAGTCCCAAGCCCTTTTGTAAATACCTGTTTACATAGCTTTGAATAAACTCAAGTGGACTTCTCCCCGAGTGTGAGTCCCGAGCCCCGTGTATACAAATGGATCATGCTTACAGGTATATTTCCTTCATAAACTCCATTATATACACACACTTTGTCATATACATATATAATTGTTCATACCTGTTCATGTTTGTTCATACTTGTTCATGTTTGTTCATATGTGTGATGTGTGTGCTTATTCAACTTAGTACAACACTAGGTTCCCCATAGCCTCCTATTGGGCTTTGTGCAAAGAATCTCCACTAGTTTAGGTTAGGACATAGAGTATGGTTTCCCGGTGAAATCGCTCTAAGAGCTCAAACCAACTATACCATGCCTCTCCTTGGGCTTTGTACAAACGAGTGACCCTCCCATAGCCTCCTCTTGGGCTTACAATGCAAGGACCCTGGATTGTCCCTCCCATAGCCTCCTCTTGGGCTTACAATGCAAGGACCCTCGGATAGCCTCCTCTTGGGCTTCGTACAAGGACCCACGGGCTTCTTATAAGCATCCCCAATATCCAAATCAAATACCCTAGGAGATTAGACATTTTTCATCTCTATGCTAGGAGTATCTCTTCTATATCATCACAAACAATCAATCAATCAATCAATCAAACTTCTTTTTGCCACAAGGCTGGCTAATCAATCAAACTTCTTTTTGCCACAAGGCTGGCTAATAAATCAAACTGTTTTACCACCGTACTGGATGATTAATCAAAGTTTTTGTCACAAGGCTGACTTCATTGAAACTTTTGCCACAAGGCTGGTTGATTAATCAAAGTTTTTGTCACAAGGCTGACTTCATTGAAACTTTTGCCACAAGGCTGGTTAAACAAACAAAAACATCTTTATCATTCTAAGCACCCTAAGTGGCATGGCCCCGGGCTTATAATGAAAAGATTTTCAAACAAAAACAAACAGATGTATGTGATGATATAGATTAGATAC
Source organism: Vicia villosa (assembly GCF_029867415.1). Lineage (NCBI taxonomy): Eukaryota > Viridiplantae > Streptophyta > Magnoliopsida > Fabales > Fabaceae > Vicia > Vicia villosa. The sequence goes on from NC_081185.1 coordinate 133,758,845, forward strand.
ATCTAGCATTTAGACGACATTTGTCTATTTTCCTTTGCTTCCACTAGCATAAGTGGGAACTACGATTGCTCTGACTTTCTCAACATCCCTTTGAGAATACGTAGGCACAAGGTCGATCCTTGGCGAGCAAAACAAAACAAAAAAAACCATTCAAACCTTAGCACCCGAGCTACAGATGCTCTGATTCCCTCTAGGGGATATGTATGCAGAGGATCGCGATGATCTTTGCGAGCATAATCAAACAAACACCTTAGGTCCCACCTCTTTCTCACAAGAACCTCCACCACAACAAGAATGGAATAAACAAAACAAAGAAACCTATAGAGTACTATAGATACATTGGGTGCTAATACCTTCCCTTCGTATAACCAACCCTCTTACCCGGAATCTCTCCCCCACTTTTAAGGTTATTGCAGCTTTTTTCCTTTTCCTCCTTTGGAAATAATAAAAAGTTTGGTCGAAACAAAGAAAAATCATTTTTTTGAGCACTCGAGCCCAAAGAAGGCATCAGGTGTCTCATCCACAGAAAAAGGAACAAAACGATTTTTCGCCCGCGACAACTGCCAGGTTATGCTTCAATTGCACTAACAATATAGCCGAATACGAAGCATGTATTCTGGGTCTCAAAGCTGCAATCGATCTAAAAATCAAATTCCTGGAAGTCTACGGAGACTCGGCCTTGGTAATCTACCAAGTCAAAGGGGAATGGGACACAAAGCACCCAAATCTAATTCCTTACAAAGCATATGTGCTGAGTTTGATTCTTTACTTCGAAGAAATCACTTTCGAACACATCCCACGCGAGGAAAATCAACTAGCTGATGCTTTAGCTACCATGTCATCCATGTTCAAAGTCAGGTGGGACAACGAGGCGCCTATGATCACCATCTACAGGCAAGATGAACCATCCTATTGCAATGAGATCAATACCGAAGGAACCGAGGAAAAACCATGGTTCCATGAGGTAAAAAGATATCTCGAAGCTCAGGAGTACCCTGAAGGGGCATCCATTAATGACAGAAAGTTTCTAAGGAGATTTGCTGCCAAATTCTTTCTAAGCAATGGAACCCTATACAAACGCAACCATGACTCGACTTTACTTCGCTGTGTAAACAAGAAGGAAGCGGAACAGATCATGGAGGAAATACACAATGGTGCCTTTGGTATTCATTCCAGTGGACATACAATGGCTAAAAAGATCCTTAGAGCAGGTTATTACTGGTCTACCATGGAAACAGACTGCCATCATCACTCCCGAACATGTCACAAATGCCAGATATATGCTGACAAAGTACATGTACCTCCAGTTCCATTAAGCGTCCTGACGGCTCCTTGGCCTTTTGCAATGTGGGGTATTGATATGATTGGAGAAATCAAACCTACTGCCTCCAACGGACATCGTTTTATCCTGGTCGCTATTGACTACTTCACAAAGTGGGTAGAAGCAGCTTCATTTGCTTCTGTCACCAAAAATGTGGTGGCCCGGTTCATCAAATACAATCTCATTTGTCGGTACGGCATCCCTGAACGGATTATCACGGACAATGGCACAAATCTAAACAACAGAATGATTACTGAACTTTGCACACAGTTCAAGATCAAACATCATAATTCTTCTCCATATCGACCAAAGATGAACGGCGCGGTGGAAGCTGCCAACAAGAACATCAAGAAAATCATACAAAAAATGACAGTAAACTACAAAGACTGACATGAGATGTTACCTTTTGCTCTTCATGGTTATCGCACATCTGCGCGTACTTCAACAGGGGAAACTCCATTTTCCTTAGTCTATGGTATGGAAGCGGTTCTTCCAATTGAAATTCAGATTCCTTCCCTAAGGATTATGAAAGAAGCCAATCTAGACGAAGACGATTGGATTCAAACACGGTTGGACCAGATAAACTTGATTGATGAGAAAAGGCTCGCAGCTATTTGTCATGGTCAGCTATTCCAAAAGCGTATGATCAAAGCCTTCAACAAAAAAGTCAAAAGTCAAGCATACCAAACTGGTGGCTTGGTTGTCAAACGCATCATCTTACCACAAGGTGATCCCAGAGGCAAATGGACTCCCACCTACGAGGGACCATTCATAATCAAGAAAATATTCTCCGGCGGCGCCATGTTGCTTACCACCATGGATGGCAAGGATTTCCCACACCCTGTGAATGCTGACATAGTCAAAAAATACTTCCCTTAAAAAGAAAAAAAACAGCTCGCTAAGTTGAAAACCTGAAAGGGCAACTTAGGCAAAAATGAGCGTCTCGGTGGATTGAAAACCCGAAAGGGCGGTCCAGGCAAAAATTAGAGACTAAACAAATACTATCCCGGTAGGCTGAAAACCTGAAAGGGCGGCCTAGGCAAAAGTTAGGGAATGAAGCATACAACTGTGTTCCGTTCAGCTGCCTACTCACCATCAAGATTCAACACCTCAAAGACACCGATCAGTCTAATCACTTTCTTCCAACAAGTGAGGGATGAGATGCTCGAAGACAGATTGGCAATAGCAGAGTTGAAACTTGACTGGATCATTTTCACATAGCTATTTATCTTCATAAATATTTTTCAAAACTTTCTGACAGTTTCCTACTTCTAGGATTGTTGTCTCCCTGTGCTAACCCGCCTATCATGGCTCTTTTCAATGCAGCTCTTTCAAAAATCACTATTTTCATTTCTTCTGTTTAAATACGTAAGCATCCCAATGATAATTTTGAATGAACATATGCATTTGAATATGATTGATGTTTACCAGGAAAAACAGGAATGGCATTCAGGAAATGTCCCAATCATCTGGACATCATTCCATCAGAAGGAAATCACCAAGAGAAACGCATTTCTCAGCAAATTCCTCAAAAAGATTTTCTCTTCAAAAGAAGTCTTATTCCCCAGCAGGGTTGTTCCAGATTACTATCTTCAGAAGGTGTGATCCCCGCACCCGGACTTGGTCAGATAGTGCATCGGAGGATTATGCATCTTCCTCATTCCCATTTGAAAGGGCATCAGAACTTCCAGTTACCTTTGGTTCCCCAAGCAGTAGTCAAAGATCCTTCAACGGGATACCCGGGTTCTCAAAGAATTTCCCCAGACGAGGGTACTCAAGCAAGACAAAAGATCATCAACGATCACAATACATTCATGTCCAGCTGACTAGTGGGAATTTATTTTTCCAATTAGAAGCTTGACATCACATTCACATATTCACATTCACATATTCACATTCATACATCATATTCATACATCATACATCATACATCATGCATCATGCGCATATTCATACACAGCATAACATGCATATTTCTCCGGGAATATCTCACATTTACATGCATCATAAACATTGCATATCACTAACTTGATTTTTCAGGTAGGCAGATATCTTCAACAAAGATGTTCTCAATCACATGCCGTGTTCACCTGAATTCCATGAACGGTTCTCTCAGATATAATCAAGCCAAAGATTCATTCTGATCACTTACCAACTCAAAAACAAGCATCACAGATCAAAGTCGATACCTCAGACGGTTCCAAAACGATCTAGCATCACAGATCTAAAGCGATACCTCAGACGGTTCCAAAACGATCTAGCATCACAGATCTAAAGCGATACCTCAGACGGTTCCAAAACGATCTAACATTGCAGATCTAAAGCGATACCTCAGACGGTTCCAAAACGATCTAACATTGCAGATCTAAAGCGATACCTCAGACGGTTCCAAAACGATCTAACGTTGCAGATCTAAAGCGATACCTCAGACGGTTCCACAATGATCAACTTCCAAAATCGGAAAAACTTTGGACAAGTTCCGTAACGATTATCTTCCAAGACTTAAAGCGGTAACCTTGGACGGTTCCGAAATAGTCAACACAAAGACTTTCAAATCCTTCATCAAGATATAATCAATGAATTCATTCTGATGAACAAACCATCAACACATTCACCAGGTGGCATATGAAAGCCCATCTCAGGTAATGTTTCAATCTGCCAACAACATTTCGCAGACGACATTCAAATGTCACTTCCAACATCTCTTCTGATCAAGGTAAGTGCAAATTTTCAGGGCATCTAAATATTCAATCATCTTCTACCTTCAGATTTCATACAATCTCTTCAGGTTTAAGAAGATTGAATAGGGGCAACTGTTATACCCCAAAATTTCCCCACATATTTTTCAAGAAAACTCCAATCTGAAAATTAAGGGTCTCATATAATCATGGATTTTTATTTCAACAAAAATCCTGACATATGAAATACTTAGCTTTTAGAATTTTTCTTATACAGTAATTTGGCTTGCAGTTGAATTTATTCTTACGCAAACGCCAAATACTGTTTATTACTTCACACATGCTATTTATTTATTTACAGATAAATAGTACTGACACAATTGGTACAGAGTTAAATCTTTTTGCAGGCGCAGAATCAGGAAACTCAGACTGTACTGGTAACAGTCAGTCGACAGTCAAACTGCTGGCAGTACAATTCTCAGTGTTTTGTACCATCAATCAAATCAATCTTTTACAATTCAAAATTCCAAGATTTTTGTTCTAGAAGTCTTCTGAATATCACGCGATTAGCAGAGACTCAACACTGCACAAAAATCAGGTACGCTTAACTGTCTCCTACATAAACAGTCCCTGACTAGGGTTTTTCTTGTTTTTACAGGAGCAACAAGTTTTGAGAGCTCAAATGGATTTCATACACATCCATATATCTCAAAGTACCATCATACAAATTTTCAAACTTCAATTCACTCAGACGCACCGTCAGCAGCTCAAACAGTCAACAGACGACCCGTTTGACCAAAAAAGTCAACAAACAGTCAAAAATGAAATTTTTTGTCAAAATCCATATTTTGTCAAAGGATTCATCATTTGATCATTGGATGATCATAATTCATCAAGGAAAGATAAAAAATCAACAAAACCCTAAGATTCAAAATTAGGGTTTTTGCCTGAAAAGTCAACTCAACTTTGACTGATCATAACTCTCTCATCCTTCATCCAAAAAATTCAAACCAAAGCTTGTTTTGAAGGAAATTCAATTATCTTTCAAATGCCATTGATCCCATGGTCATTGGATTCACCATTTGAAAAATATGATCAAAGACATTACAGGTCATTTTCAAAGTCAACAAAAAGACACTTTTTTCAAAAGGACACACAAGGAGCTTCAAAAATCATTTTGACATGAGACCAAAGACATTGGTTAGAGGACTCTTTGAGGTTTCTAAAAAGTGCAATATCTCCTTCATATGACAAAAATTGAAGGATTTACACCTTGTTGAAGTTGGCTAAATTTTGGGAAAATACATGAAATCAACATTGTTCAAAATTGCATTTTTTCCAAAAGGGGCCAAGTTCTCAGCATTCAAACATCACTTCCATGTTATAATGGGCCTCCCACGACCAAGGCTAAGCCCATACCTTTTTTTATCCATTTTTGCATGATTTTATCTTACTTTAAGATTAAAATTAAAAGGAAAATGCATGGATAAAGGTTAGCTTACAAATCAAGCATGACTCACCTCAAAGAATCTTCATCTTTCTGCAGAGAATTGAAGGACAAGGCAGGTGCATTGAAGGCAAGATGACTTGGTCAAGAATTCAAGCTTTTTTATATTAAAAAATGCAAAGTTTCAACAAAGGCAACTAAGGCACATCTTAGCTTCAATTCTAAGCACACATAGCTTATAAATAAGCTATCATAGTTCAGCAAACAAAGGGAGACGAGTTCAGAAGCATCCATAAGCATATAGCATACTTGTAACCACTTGTAATTTTCAAAGAAACTTGAAATTCGAATTTTAAGTTTCAGTCCATTTCAATATAAAATAAACATTCAAACATCATCTCTGAACTACACTGAAACAATTCCAATCATTTCCAAGTCATAAACTTCACTGAATCGAGCTATATAAAGCCACGGTTTGTTCAAACTAAAACCAACTTATATCTCATAACACACGCATATTTAACAAGATGTAGATGCATAATTGTGTTTGGTTTGAAGCTCTGGTCGTTTCTGGAGCTTCAATTGGATTTTAATGGATGTTTGTAGCATATACCATTTTAGGGTTTGCTTAGTTCAAAATTAGGGTTCTTCATTAGGGCCAAAATTAAGACAAATTAAGGGCAGGGTTACATTCAGTGGAACAAGACGAATCCAATGGTACCATCGCGCCTGATTTTTATGCTTGTTTGACCCTATTCGTTATTTTGCAGATTTAGGGTTCACTTACAATAGCGCTTTTTTACAAAAGCGCTGTAAAAGGCCTTGTCTGAAGGTTGAAGACGATGAGGTGTCTCCCCCACATTGGTCCAGAAGCGCGCGCGTGTTTTTTAAACTTTCCACTAATCCAGTGCTTTGCAGGTGTACTGATCACCACGTGCCTCAATTTCTGGACCATCTGATCTCATTTAATGAATGGTTCAACGCGCCAGATCACTCTTCCCCACCATGCGCCCTCACTGATTACCACACAGGATCAGTATCCTTTTATTTTCTATTTTATTTTCTATTTTATTTTAATTTCTTTATTAAATTAATTTAAAATAGTTTTAAAAATCCAAAAAATACACAAAAAATATTTTTAGACTTCCAAAATAATATACTATTTTCTGAAATAAAAATATTTTATTTTTCTTCAAAATTTCAATATTTTGCATAATTAATTAGTATATATTTATATATTTGCTTTTTAATTATTCTAACCAATCAAAAAATCCCAAAAAAATTGTTCTTTATATAAAATATTGTTTATATATTATAAACTAATTTTGTACATATTTTGAATAATTTTATCTTTGAGTTTTAATTATTTGTATAATTATTTGCATAATTATGTTTTAATTAACTTAAATCAATTTCAAATCAATTTCCAAAAATTCCAAAAAAATTAGTTTTGTTTTAAAATTAATTAACAAATATTTTGTACATATTTTAAACTTAATTTCTAGGTTTAAATCTATTTTCATCTTTTTTTCTTCATTTTAATTTAATTAATCATGCATTAATTATAATTAAAACCAATCATAAAAATTCCAAAAACATGCCTTTTATTTTTCTTGCAATTTAAAATTCCTAGATAAATGTATAGGATGTCAAATTCATGTAAATAGGCTAGTTTACGTTTCCTGCACAATCGATGTAATAGCGTAGATTTACTTTCCGCACTTTACATTTCCGCATTTTAATTTCCAGCACATATAAACTGCGTGTATGTCAAAGATAAAATTGAACCGTTAGATCACTAACTTCAAAGATAAATATCTGAATCCAATCACAATCACACTTGCACCTCTTCAGGAAATCCCTTTTCAATCTTTCAAAATCAAAGTCAAAATTCCACTGTTTTGAGTACAAAATCGAACCTTGCTTTTATATCCGGTGAAAGGATAGATTTTTAAAGGAAATAGGATAAAGACCTTACAACTCAGGGTAGACCTCCTAGTTTGCTTGCTCAAATCAAAACAAACAAAATTCTCATACACTGTTGATTTTTCAAAACTTTCAAAAAGACAATACTTTGTATACATCCAAACACGGGTTATTACAAAGTTAACGTTCTTTTCAAAACATCTTTCGAAAGATAAACAAGCATTTTGTATACATCCACACACGGATCATTACAAAATTCAATTTACAAAGGTATTTGAAACCACATATGAGCAATTTCAGAGCAATTGAAAAGTGATCGAAAAACAAGTGAGCTAAGCAAACTTAAGAGCCCATGGATAACCATGGATACAAAGGGTGCTAACACCTTCCCTTTGTATAACCTACCCCCTTACCCAGAATTTCTTAAAGGTCTTTTTTCTGTTTCTTTTATAAACCTTTCCTTAATTGGATAAAATAAAAGGTCGGTGGCGACTCTGTGATATTTTCAAAAAAAATGCGAAAGCATTAAGCGACAAAAAAGAGTCAGTTCACGTATCTCTACAGATCAGAGGTATGGCCCGGTATTAAAAAAAATCGGAGGTCCACACAAGTCTTTGCAGCCTTTTTCCTCGCATACTCACACTTCTCACCTGCAGCACGAGGAGACGGTCTTCCCAAAAAAATGTTAATTGTATCCCTTGAGAAAGAAATTCCCCTACCTCTCACATAGGAGGTGTAAGTGTACACCCTTCCCTCAATCGGAATCGCATTGGCATAAAACTCACGCACGAGGTCCGCATTGATTTGAGTATCAGGAGAGATCAAAGCTTCCCAATGGCGTTCCGCAATGTTTTCCAGAAACTGATGAAAGTTACCTCTTTGTGGGAGGTCAAACACCTTTTCAGGCCAAATCTTCCGACCAACCAATTTCTCAAACCTTGCCTGCTGCTCTGGACCTAGGAACCTATGTGAATCGAAGGGTGGTTGCGGAGCAGCTCCTGAGCTTGAACCTGTCAATTGCCTAGCTCGCTTTCCCCGATCACTCCTTGACGACATCTACAAAAAAAACAACATAACATCGAACAAACATCGTCAAGCAACATTTATAAAATGTAACATATCCATCTGTAGCATTGCACTAGGCCCTAACCAATTCCACAACCAACAGAAAACAGAAACAACATTCTACACTCAGCAGGGTCCGCTCAGCGGAGGGGGTCCGCTCAGCGGACCTGCGCAGAAAATCAAAAATCCTGCAGATCGCAGGTCTGCACCAGAACATCCATGGGGTTTCAAACCCCTTTCAAGCACAAGGACACAAGCACATAAGCAATGGAAAACAAGAATATTAACATCCAATTCAAGAAACCCTAACATTTACAATTTAATCTAACCTAAATCTAAAACCTAAACAGAATTTCTTACTAAAATCAAACATAATTTACACCCTAATCTTACTTATACTACCAAAACACACTAAATCCTAAAAGAAACATAACTCTACAACCCTAATATAGTTTAAACACAAGATTATAACAGAAAAATAACACATACCTTGTATGAAAATGAAGAAGAACACGATAAACCAAGAAATTGAAGAGAAAATGAAACTTGAAGCTTTGAAAATGGTGGAGATGGAGATGGAATCAAGTGGAGGCAAGTATGTTTCAAAAGTGTGGTGAGTTAGGGTTCTGAACCCGCTCAGCCACAGATCTCTTTCTTAAATGAGCCTTTGGACCGGTTTGGTCCATTGGGCCCTTTTTTATTTTTCTGGTTTTTAGCAGGTCCGCTCAGCGGAGGGGGGTCCGCTGAGCGGATGACAGAAAACAGCATTTTTCTGGTTTTTTCTCAGTCTGTTCCACTCGATTCTTTCTCCACCGACTTTTCAAATGTTCCAAAACACATAAAACAGAGAATACTTACAATGTTGGGGTGCCTCCCAACTAGCGCTTTGTTTAACGTCGGTTAGCTCGACGGTCCGAGGCGGCTTTACGGATCAAAAATCGGAACGGATTCCGAACTTCGATTGACTTCACCACCAAGATACGGCTTGAGTCTTTGACCATTCACAGTCCAACTTTCATTTTTTGTCGGATTTTCTAACACAACCGCTCCATAGTCTTTTACTTGCTTGATTCGGAACGGACCCGACCACTTCGACTTTAATTTGCCCGGAAACAACTTCAACCTTGAATTAAACAAAAGAACCATTTGGCCTTCTTTGAACTCCTTCTCCACAATCTTTTTATCATGATATCCCTTCACTTTCTCCTTGTAGATTTTGTTGGATTCATAGGCTTGTAATCGCAATTCTTCCATCTCAAGCAATTGCAATCTTCTTATTTCACCACTTGCCTTAGGATCAAAATTAAGCAACTTCAAGGCCCAAAATGCCTTATGCTCCAATTCTACGGGTAGATGACAACTCTTCCCGTAAACCATTTGAAACGGAGTAAAACCAATCGGTGCCTTGTATGCCGTACGGTAAGCCCATAAAGCATCATCCAACTTCTGTGACCAATCCTTTCTTGATGAAGAAACCGTTTTTTCCAAGATTCTTTTAATCTCTCAGTTGGACACTTCGGCTTGACCATTAGCTTGTGGATGATAGGCTGTTGTTACTTTGTACTTCACACCATATTGTTGTAAGACTTTTTCAAGTTGTGTGTTGCAAAAATGTGAGCCACCATCACTAATGAGAATCCTTGGTGTTCCAAACCTTGTGAAAATGTTTTTCTTTAAGAACTTGATTACGGTCTTTCCATCCGCCTTTGGACATGCTATTGCTTCCACCCATTTTGAAACATAATCAACCGCAACCAATATATATTCACAACCAAAAGATGAAGGAAATGGTCCTACAAAATCTATTCCCCAACAATCAAACACTTCCACTTCTAAAATATTTGTCAATGGCATTTCATTCCTTTTGCTCACTCCACCACTTCTTTGACAATTGTCACAACTTTGTGCATGCAAGTAGGCATCTTTGAATAACGTAGGCCAATAGAACCCGGATTAGAGAACTTTTGCCGCCGTTCTTTGTCCACCATAGTGCCCACCATAAGGTGAGTTATGACAATGCCACAAGATTCTCATTGCTTCTTCCCTTGTCACACATCTCCTTAACACACCATCCACACCAATTTTGAACAAGTATGGATCATCCCACACATAGAATTTGGCATCATGAAGGAACTTCTTTGTTGCACTTTTACTCCAATCTTCCGGCATCCAACCCGATGCCTTGTGATTAGCCATGTCAGCAAACCACGGCCGTTCTTCCACCATGAACAACTTTTCATCCGGGAATGATTCCAAAACCTCTTCTTCTTTATTTGTTACCTCTTCATTCACCAACCTTGACAAATGATCCGCTACCAAGTTTTCCGCTCCTTTCTTGTCTCTAATCTCTAAATGGAATTCTTGTAGCAACAATATCCACCTAATGAGCCTTTGCTTTGAATCCGGCTTGGTAAGCAAATACTTTATCGCTGCATGGTCAGTGTAAACAACAACTTTCGAACCAATTAAATAGGACCTAAATTTTTCTAATGCATATACAATAGCTAGTAGTTCTTTTTCAGTTGTTACATAATTAATTTGTGCTTCATTAAGAACCTTACTAGCATAATGTATAGCATGAAATTTTTTTCCTTTTCTTTGACCCAACACCGCTCCTACCGCATAATCACTAGCGTCACACATTAGTTCAAAATCAAGTTTCCAATCGGGCGCTATGATTATGGGTGCGGTGGTCAATCTTTGTTTCAATTCATTAAAAGCTAAAAGGCATGCATTATCAAAAACAAAAGACTTATCTTTGTTGAGCAAGTTGCTCAAAGGCTTTGCAATCTTTGAGAAATCTTTGATGAATCTCCTATAGAATCCCGCATGTCCTAAGAAGCTTCGAATTCCTTTGACATTTGTTGGTGGTGGCAACTTTTCAATAACCTCCACTTTTGCTCGATCGACTTCAATTCCTTTGGAAGAAACTTTGTGACCAAGAACTATGCCTTCGGTAACCATGAAATTGCATTTTTCCCAATTGAGGACCAAGTTGGTTTCAACACATCTTTTCAACACGGCATCCAAATTCTTCAAACAAAGATCAAATGAGGCTCCAAAAACAGAGAAGTCATCCATGAAAACTTCCATTGTCTTTTCTATGAAGTCCGAGAAGATAGCTTGCATACATATTTGGAAAGTGGCCGGTGCATTACACAATCCAAACGGCATTCGCCTATAAGCAAAAATTCCAAAGTGACAAGTGAACGCCGTTTTCTCTTGATCTTCCGGATTGACCGAAATTTGGTTGTACCCGGAGTAGCCATCCAAGAAACAATAGAACTCTTGACCCGATAACCTTTCCAACATTTGGTCCATAAAAGGTAAAGGGAAGTGATCTTTCCTAGTAGCTTGGTTAAGCTTTCGGTAATCAATACACATCATCCAACCCGTCACGGTCCTTGTCGGAATCAACTCATTCTTGTCATTTGTGATCACGGTCATTCCTCCTTTCTTCGGTACCACTTGGACTGGACTCACCCATGCACTATCGGAAATAGGATAAATCATTCCGGCTTCCAATAGTTTCACCACTTCCTTTCTTACAACTTCTTTCATTGTAGGATTCAACCGGCGTTGAGGTTGAGCTACCGGTTTAAAATCCTCCTCCATCATAATTTTATGCATACAATAGGCCGGACTAATTCCTTTTAGATCGGAAAGAACCCATCCTATCGCCTCCTTGTTAGCTTTCAACACATGAATTAATTTCTCTTCCTCCTTCTTTGACAATGAACCACTAATGATCACCGGCTTCTTACCACCTTCTTCAAGAAACACATATTTCAAATGGGGTGGTAACATCTTCAACTCCAACTTAGTTTCTTCCACCTTTGGCTCATCTTTCAACTCCTCCATCTTTGCTTCAAAAGGACTTATCTCTTTAAAAACATCAAGATCTCGCAAACACTCTTCAATCTCTTTTTCTTCTTCTTCATTGAGAACATCAAGAGCTTTGGTTAATGTTTTCTCAAGAGGATTGAACACATGAGCTCGACTTTCAACTTGCATGATAACTTCCTCCATAGCATCAATTCTAAAATAATCACTTGTATCATTTGGATGTTTCATTGCTTCTGAGAGATCAAAACACACTTCCTCATCTTGGAACCTCAATTTCATCAAACCATCATCAATGTCTATCATCATCCTTGCCGTCTTCATAAAAGGTCTTCCTAGTATCAATGGGGTATCAACATCTTCCTCCATATCAATGACAACAAAATCAACGGGAAAAAAGAACTTATCAACTTTCACCAGTAAATCTTCCGCTATCCCAAAAGGCATAGTTGTAGACTTATCGGCTAATTGAAGTGTCATTCTTGTATTTTTCATATCAACAATGCCTAACCTCTTGACCATGGATAAAGGAATCAAATTGATACTTGAACCCGTGTCAACCAAACCTCTTCCAATATGAATGTCACCAATAGTAACCGGCAAAGTAACTCTTCCTGGATCTCTTTCCTTCCTTGGTAAAGTACTTTGAATGATGGCACTACATTTAGCATCTAGGACAACTGTTTCGGGCTCAGTGTAACTTCTTTTCTTTGTGAGGATGTCCTTCATAAACTTGGCATATTTTGGCATTTGCTCTAAAGCTTCACCAAAAGGAATATTAATTTGCAATTGCCTAAATATGTCAAGAAAACGAGCATATTGCCTCTCATTATCTTTCTTCGAAGGCGCATGAGGGTAAGGTAAATTACGAACGGGAGGACTCATAACTTTCTTCTTTCCTTCTTTAATCTTTCTCTTTTTCTCTCTATTTTTTTCTTTTTCTTCCTCACTTTTTTCTTCACTCTCATTTTCAACTAAGACTCCCTCATTTTTCTTTGGTTCTACTTCACTTTCTACCTCTTTCTCCTTTTCTATCCTAACTTCCTCCTCCTCGACCTCCTTCTCCACTTCACTTTCAAGCACCCTCCCACTCCTAGTTACAACCGCTTTGCAATGCTCCTTAGGATTGGTTTGAATGTTTGCCGTGAATGATGGTCCGGTTTGCTTCTCGGCGAGTTGTTTCGCAAGTTGGCCGACTTGAGTCTCTAAATTCTTTATTGCCGCTTCATTACTCTTTTGATTTGCCATTGATGCTTGCATGAATTGATTTAGAGTCTCCTCCAACTTTGAAGGCTTGTCTTGAGAAGGTGGTTGTTGTTGATAAGGACTTTGTCTTTGTTGATAATTATCCTGTCTCCACCCTTGGCCATATTGCGGTGCATTAGGCCTTTGTTGGTATCCACCTTGGTTTTGGAAAGGAGCTTGTCTTTGTTGATAGCCTCCTTGATTTTGATTCGCCATATAATTCACTTCATTCACCGGTGGACAATATCCGGTAGGGTGGTCTCCACTACAAAGCTCACACGAAGCGACTTGTTTGTTCTTGTTAGGATCATGTAATTCCTTGAGTTGTTGAGGTAACCTTGCCATTTGTTTTGTAAGCTCCTCCACTTGTTGAGAAAGAAGCTTGTTCTGAGCTAGAATAGCATCATTGGTTCCTAATTCAATAAGTCCCGGTTTCTTTTGAACAACTCCTCGGTTATGTTGCACCTGATGATCATTCCTGGCCATTTTCTCAATTATCTCTATGGCCTCCTCTGCTGTCTTAGCCATTAAGGAACCTCCAGCAGTAGCATCTAAAAGAAGCTTCGGTTGTGGTTGTAAGCCATTACGAAAAATGTGAATCTGGGTGAGTTCATCAAAGCCATGACTCGGACATTTTCTCAACATTGACTTATACCTTTCCCATGCTTCATTAAGAGTTTCATTCACACCTTGAGAGAACACTGAAATTGCTGTTTTTGCTTCAAGCAACCTTGACTGAGGAAAGAACCTATCAAGAAACTTTTCTTCTAACTCATTCCAATTTGTCATGGTTTGAGTAGGTTGATCAAGGTACCAATCCTTTGCTTTACCAATCAATGAGTGAGGAAATAATCTTTTAAACACTTGCTCTTCCTCTCTTCCAGGTGCTCCGACTGCTCCGGCAATTTCATAGAACTTTGTCAAGTGTGTATATGGGTCCTCATGATCAAGTCCTGCAAAGGGACTAGCATAAAGTAGTTGAAGAATGCCAGTCTTCATTTCAGAATTTCTTGCATTATTGTCATTTCGTGCAAACTGGCTGCTCTTCTTGGACTGTTAGCACATGGTGCTCTAGGAGGTGGTGGTGGTGGCGGTGGTGGATCCAGTTCTCCATGCCCTGCCATCTCTTCTTCTATAACTTGTGGTGCTTATGAAGTAGTAGCTTCTTGGGCTAATCTTCGTTCTTTGGCTAGTTTCCTTCTTCTTCTGGTTTTACTGTTCAATCTCCTTGCGGTTCTTTCAATTTCTGGATCAAAAAGAAGTTGATCTGCTGGTACACTCCCACGCATAAACCAGAGCTGAAACACTAACCAAAAAGTGAGCAAAGACTAGGCAATAATAATATTTATACTCAAAACACACAAAAACTATTGCTATGCTTATAATATCTTAACGCCAATCCCCGGCAACGGCGCCATTTTGTTAGAAAGTTTAGGATAAGTATTCTTAGTATCGTCTCCTCAGGGATTGATGCGATATTATCGCCGTTCTACAGCTTAGTGTATTTTGAGTTAAGGTTTTGGATGTTTTTAATGTCATGAAAAATAAATAGCATGAAAAGAAATTAAAGACAATAACTTCGGGTTTAAAAACGGTTTGGTAAAACTGTGTCAAGATTAGTGTTCATTAGTTTGCTTCATATGTACTCTAATGATTATATATATGAACCTATTCATGATTAATACAATCACGTATCCTCTCGATACCGTTTATCTCTAAAGCAATATCGTGATTATTATCATATTCACCGTCAGATGATCTCTCATGCCGACAATCAACATGATAATCTTAAAAGCTTGATACTTGTGATTATCAACTCACAAATCTATCTCTAGAGTTTGTTTATTGATAGATGAATATCTTTTAGATCTAGCTTTGAAACATATCTCTCAATAATGATCTAAAACAACAAATGAAACATAAATAACAAGATATTCACCATGTATTAATCATTAACCAAGTTCATACATAATAGAGCAAAGAAAGTACATATTTACAAACTAACTACCTCTAATCTTGACACAAGATGAAACTTAGCCCTCCATATCCATGGAAGCTTCAACAACAAGCAACAAACCAAGATTTAGTGACATCAAACTCAAGAAGATCAAAGAAAGATGTTTGGAAATCTTGATTTTCTCTTAAGAAAAATGGTTTTTCTCTTCTTCTCTTGCCCTAACTTTTCTCCCAAGTGTGTGTTATGATATGAACCAAGCTAACCACTCTTAATCATCAATTTTATGTGGCTAAGAACAAAAGTTGAAAAAGTAGGTCCGCTGAGCGGAGCAGGTCCGCTGAGCGGAGCAGTAAAAATATCTGATTTGTCTTCAAGGTCCGCTGAGCGGAGGTAAATTTTCTGCTCGTCTCTGCCCATGTCCGCTTCAGCTCCGCTGAGCGAACTTGCTGATGAAAAAAATTGCTGCATCCCTGCCTGGGTCCGCTTCAGCTCCGCTGAGCGGACCTCCTTGCACAAATCTTCTTCTTTTTGCATTCCACCCTCATTGCAAGCTTGTTTTGATCATTCTTCTCATTCCATCTTGCCCAAAAGTTGTTAAAACCTAAAGAAAAACATTACAAGAGTTAATAAAATAACTTAATTTAGAAAATAAACACAAAGTTATTTATTTACATACTATTATATCAAAAGGTAATCAAATTTGGCACAAGGGTTTCAGAAATACCACAAAACTTATATACAAAATATGCACAAATGGGATTCTAACAATTCACCAACTTGCTTAGCAGACAAAAACAAATCTTCCTTAACACCAATCTCAGGAAAAATAACAGTCTTATCAAAACAGTTGATATACACACGATTAAATTCCAACCAATTCATACCCAAAATCACATCAAGTTGCTCTAACGGAAGACAAACCAAATCAATCCCAAAATCTCTACCAAAAATACTCAAAGGACAATTCAAACACACATAAGAAGTAGAAACATAACCCATAGCAGGTGTATGAATAACCATACTTCTACGCATATCAGATAACACAAGATTCAATCTCTTAGCACAATCCAAAGAAATGAAAGAATGCGTCGCACCGGTATCAATAATAGCAATCAAAGGTGTACTATTATTAAAGCACGTACCTTGGATTAGCCTATCATCGGTAGAAGCCTCCGCTCCAGACAATGCAAACACTTTCCCTTTCGCTTGTTCCTTCTTTGGTTTATCACATTTGGTGCTAATGTGACCTTGCTCCCCACAATTGTAACAAGTCACTTTCGAACCACCTCTACACTCGTTTGCCTTATGACCACTCTTGCCACACTTGAAACATGTCACTTCAACTTTGGGACAATCAATAGCACGATGTCCCTCAACACCACATTTGAAACACTTGATCGGAGCACTAGATCCTCCCCCACTTGGCTTTCCGCCAAAACCAGCTTTCTTCTTATTATCATACGGTTTTCCACGATATTGACCTTTCTTCTCATTCATAGCCTTGTAGTGAGAAGCACTCTCCCTACTATCCTCATCATAAATCCGACTCTTATTAACCAACTCCGCAAATCGAGTAATTTGTTGATATCCAATTGCCTTCTTGATATCATGCCTCAAACCATTCACAAACTTCAAACACTTAGATCTCTTCGCATTCATAGTATTGTAGTGAGGACAATACTTGATAAGCTCTTGAAATCTTGCAGCATACTCCGCTACGGTACCATTCCCTTGCTTCAATTCAAGAAATTCCACTTCTTTCTTTCCACGGCAATCTTCTGGAAAATAGTTTTCCAAGAATGCATCGCGGAAAAGATCCCAAGTAACTTGAGTACCCTCCTCATCAAATCTTTGAGCCATATTGCTCCACCAATCCTCAGCTTCCTTTTCCAGCATGTGAGTACCAAACTGCACTCTCTGAGCATCGGTGCAATTCATGACCCGAAAAATCTTCTCAATCGCCTTCAACCAAGCTTGAGCTTTATCCGGTTCATGCTCTCCCTCAAAGGTAGGAGGATTGTTCCTCTGAAACTTCCCCAAGGCACGATACTCATCATCATCACCATTCCGATTTCCAGCATTAGCTTGAGGAATTTGACCAAGAGATCCAGCCAACATCCTCAATGCATCAGCAATGGCATCATCATTCCTCCCAGCAACCATTGTCCTACGACAAGTCGACAACCAACAACCAAAACAAACAAAACAATATCGATCGTGTCAGATACACAAATCTAATACAATGGGAATAAAGATATTAACTACTATTGACCAACTGGTCGACCATGCTCTGATACCACTAATGTAACACCCCTTTTCTAACCCCAAATATATTATACAATCAAACAGAGTAAGCATGCATAAAGGAAAAAGGGCGCCACATGTTGATTTTCACCAAATGAAAATCCCAAAATAACATACGTACAACATCCATAATACGCAAAGATCATATTGTAACACAAAATGTAATCTCATGTTCTCATACATTATGCATAAACGCTTGCGGAAAACAATTCGAATTGCTATTAAAGATTTCAATAAATATATCCCATACTATATTCATCTACCAAATTCAAATAACATCAATATCTTTGTTACTTGAACATTACAATTCTAGGCTACAACGGCCTTTAATCAACATATCCAAAAGTTATCACATACATCCAATATTCAATAAAACATAGAAAATAGCAATATTCAAACATGAACATAAGTCTAATAAAACCCCCAAGTGTTACATGATCAGAGCATATGACTCTCTACCTAATCAAAACGAAACCTCGGAGCTCTTCGGCTAAGCCACGAATCAAGCAACTACTCTTCTGAACCTGCACGTTACCAACCAAGGGTGACATTCAAACAGAAGGGCGAGAATTCAAATTCTAAATAGAAAATATAATAATGGGAAATGCAACATAAATAAGCATACATTTCACAATTCTTCACTTCTCTCAAAACATGCATTCATCTCTAATATAAGGTTAACATGTTCGATACGATCAAGCATCACAATTAATTCACAACCTCATATATCGACAATTTACATATATACACATATATCACTCATACATGTATATATTTCACATTTCACATCAAATATGTATTAATCGCATATATTTCCTTCTCATCACATTCTCTAATCCATATAAAATAATTCATCATTCCACATACATGCATATCAATCAAATTCGCATCCACACATTCATACCACATAATCACACATA
The DNA here is from genome assembly GCF_029867415.1 of Vicia villosa. Lineage (NCBI taxonomy): Eukaryota > Viridiplantae > Streptophyta > Magnoliopsida > Fabales > Fabaceae > Vicia > Vicia villosa. The sequence goes on from NC_081185.1 coordinate 133,777,551, forward strand.
ACAACATTTCACACCGACACGTGCGACTCAAGTGTGACTCTATGCGATATGCATGTGGATCCCTCCGTTATCATTTTCGGTCATGCCGATTGTCATTCTCTCTAGACTAGATAACCACCTCAAAGCCCCATACTCGTTAAGCTTTCAAACCCCGTACTCGTTAGGTTTGGGACAAGTAAATAAACATCACGAGATTACCCAACATTGCCACTTTCAAAGACTCATGCTTGTGTACGTGTGCAACCAAACAAGACTCATGCATTTAAGACGATCTCTCTATCTCTTAAATTACACAATCACATCTTTCCAACTTTGCACATCATTACCCAACATGACATTCCACCAATATCAAACATCAATTAGCATTTAGCAATCAATCACATAATACACGGTTATCATATCACATAATGCATCCATGAACATTGATCATGCACAATTCATCCATAACATACACATATAAGTAAATTTTATTCCCAATTATCATCATAATTAATCAAACAAGTTCCAATCCATCCTATTCTATCATATAGACAATTATTTAAGCTTCAATATGCTTCAAACGACACCTAAAAAGGAGTTACGGATCAAAAGTTATGACATTTTAAAGTTTGGAAAATTCTGCCTACAGCAGGGTCCGCTCAGCGACCATCTAGCGGGCTTTACAGTAACTTTCAGTCTTCGCAGCTCCTCTTAGCGGCCAGAGTCCCAGCTTAGCGGCCGTGCGATTATGCAGAAAAACTCAGCAACATACAGAACTGCGAAATCACACACCCACCACTCCAAATCACTTCCAAACATCAATAAACATCAAATACAACCAGTATTCATCATTATTGAACAACATATATCATCAAAATCATGTTTAATCATGTAAATCCATAGAAATAACATAGAAATTAGGGTTCATACATTTCTCATGAAATAGCAAAGAATAAAGAGATTCACACAACACAAACATTACCCAATCATAGATTCTACAAGAACTTGTATTCAAACCCTTACCTCTAACTCTCAATCGACCCTCTTCAAGAATCTACAAATTCCTTCTCCTTCTCTTCTATGTTCTTCTTCTCTTCCTTCTATCGTTTTTTTTCCTCTTTTCTTTCTAATTAGGTTATGGCATAACATTCTCTCCTAAATCTCATTATTTCATTGGGCTTAACCCACCTAATACTCTTTCTCACTCAACTAAGCCCATTTAACTAATTTCTAATAAAATTCTACCATTTATTAATTAACTAAATAACATATTACCACCCAATTAAATAATTATCACTCAAACAATAATTAAATAAAACACACAAACAATTATCAAATATCAAATAATCCTAATTAATTAAATCTAATAAAAATAGGGTGTTACAGAGGTGGCCTGTGAAGGCACATTTGTTCCAAAACTACGACATGATATACTAGTAGAAGCTATCAGAACAAATGAACATGGTGGGCGTGTCTGTGGTGTTGAGAAGGTGTCAGCATGAGGTTATACTCTGGTTCATCAAGAAAAAGCACCGTAAACCCGAAATTATAGGCACAAAGAGAAGAGAGTGATAAATTTTATAAGGAGCTAGATGAACAAAGGAAAATGAGATGCTAGTGTTTTATCGAAAATGTATGATATATATTGTGCTTATTCTGTTTTTTGTTCTAATTGAACATTATGATGTAGAGAATAAGTGGAAGCATTCAACAACATACAAATGAAAATGATCATTATGATGATGGTGATGGTGATCATTTTCCAAATAGAAGTGTTTTACGTCGTGCTAGCACCAAAGGAAGTAATTGTCCAACTCATCCCCCTCTAGATAACCACAATGGGTTATTGGATCCTTCCGCAAATGAAATCTCCATGTCATAGATAAGCGTCGTGAAGATTGATGACTCGCAACCTCTTACGCTAGAACATTGTCGAACTATAGAACTCTTCTATTATGATCCTAAAGATGTAAGCGATTTAATCATTGGACATATGTGACTGGACGTAGGTATAATACAAGTTTGATGCGCATAAGTATATAATTGAATATGCATGTCATATTAATACATTATCATTTTTGTATTTCCTCCCTTAATTTTTTAATTTTGTTTAACCATTTAGGTACATTAACTGTGGTTGTATAGAGTTAGACAAATCGAATATATATGGAATTCGAATCCATATAGTATTCGATAGACATATAATGATCCAAAAGAAATTGAAGATTACTTGAAAAACGGTTAAAGAGGGAGGAAAAGAATGTTACTTAGCACCAGTTATCAATGAGTAAGTAATTTTGTAACTATTGTTTATCTATTATATATTTAGTTTTGTTTTAGCAAATACTAATCATATATATGATCGCGTTTATTCAGTGATCATTGACAATTTATCATCATATCACTTAGGACGAATACGATAATTACAATGTGTTCCTTACATAGGAAATTTGAAAACAAAATGAAAGATATTATTAATTGGTAAGTGTATGTTGATATAAAGCTTTAGAGTAATATTTTCTTTAACATTGTAATTAGTTTAACTTGTAATATGTTTAATTCATTTTCAATATACAGTATTTTGCAACGACAAAATATACTTATAGACAAGGAAACACCTAAGGGGTTACCAGCGTGGGTATTATATCATGTAAAATATTGTCCTTGCCGGCATTGTTAATTCATGGGATACGGCATGTATTATATATGTCATAAATGTTTACATTATATTATATATAAGTTGGCTATTCAATTATCATCATGCATGATATTCACTTTTTTGCTCTTTTTTATGTAGATGTTTAACGACGAAACACCATTCTAATGTGCTTAAGTGTCCTACTGTTAGATTTATAGATATGTTTGATATATTTTTAAGATCAAAGATGTAAATAACATATTTTGCGTATAATGTAAATATTACTTTTGGCTTTTGATGCAAAATATAGGTTATTTTTTATGCTCTTTATGCATGATTAACAAAAAATACAGGTTGCTTTTAATTCTCTAATATGGTTAAAGTAGATATAGGTTAAAATATGGGAAAAAAATTTAAAGTAGAGAATTCATTTTTTTTAAAACAGCAGATATTTTAACAACGGTTTTAACACCTAACCGTGGTTGTATATTGAATGCTGACAAGAATAAATTCCAAAATGTCGTTGCTGAGAATCTAACCTGAGACCTTTAGGTCTATGAAAATGGTTGAGTTAACTAACCATTGTGATATCGCGTGCGTTTTCCAGTATACTACAACAAACTCAGGACAATGATTGTAAGTAACACATTTACAATAACACTCTACATAACAACGTCAAGACCCGCGTGATTATATATCTTTTCTAACCATTGTTAAATGTCTTTTTCGTAGTAGTGATTCTATCAATGTCTAACACTTTTTAATACATTTGATATCTTTTTAGAAATGGCTCCAATTGCACAATCTAATGAGGGGGTTTCTGATATTGAATCTGACTAGCTTTCGAATTTCGTCACAAAATTAGGTAATGCATATTTTTATTTACATGAAGAAGCAAAATTGTTGAAGAAGAATAATTCTGTTACATTTTGTTTATATTTTGAATACCATTCTGTCAATACCATTTGATTAGCATTCTGTTACCGAAATGCCATAAGTTAGAGAAGGGTGCAGATTGGTGGTAGAAGTGAGCTTCGAAGTGGTGGCTTGGATGTTAGATTGTGGTGTTACAAAACTCTTGAGAAAAATGATATTTGAGGAGTTAGTGAGAGGCAAGAAGGCAACAAGTCACTTGGATGCAAATGGATCTATACTATAAAGAACAAATTACATAGAATTTTTTTATCATTTCTCTCATATATGTTGTGTTATTTTTAATGTTATTTATTTTTCTTCTTAGAGATGTTTGTGATGAAAAATGGTTGGACTAAGGATTGTTTTAAACATCTTTTATAACTGGACACCAATGTTCCTTTATTTTCTTATGAAATTCTTAGTCCAATGCTTATATGATCTTTCAACCTCCCATACTACAAATAAATGATTAAGCCTCAGAGCAACTGCTGCATCCGAAAAAGCAAATTACAAGTAACTAAACATATGGTATGAAAGGCAAAATATTTGCTAGGTAAAGATAGAAGTTTCAAAATAGCTGCTAAAGTAAAAAAAAAATTGCACTTTCTAATATAAATCTAATTCATTTTTGTTAATCACTTCATTGCAAATGAAGGTTCTCAATGATGGCTCTAAAATATTTTAGTAAGGGGTGAACATTTATCGGTGGTTTAGTGTTAGTTTGGAAACACTGTTTTAAGGTATCCTTTTTCATTCCTTCAATGTATTGGTTTATAGAAAAACAAATGATGCTTTCGTTTACAGAAATAGTTATTATGAACCTTTTTCATGTGTCAATAGCATCTTTAATTTATTGAAGTTTATAAGAAATTGAACATCTTAATTACAATCCAATAAAAAAAATCATGTATTCATCGCCACTGATGCCAAGACATCATTGATTTTCTTTTGGACTTCATAAACACTTATTTTGTTAAAAATAGGAGTACACGAGGATCACTTGATATAATTTCAGTTTTCTTTATAAATGTTGAAAATAAGAGTACTTATTAAAAAACCATCGTATCTTAAAATAAAAAACAATGTCTTGAATCCTTGTAATTATGATTTGAAAGTCGAACAGATGCAAGCTTATTCTGGAGATTTGTAAAACGAGAAAACTATGTTTGCTCCACAAAGGGAATGCGATGATGACTATGACCTCTGCTTGGGATCTTTTGAGCTTGAAAATTTAATGACGAAATTCTTAGAGCCTGCAAATTCTTCAGAGAAAAATATGAAAGAAACCAAACATAAAATGTTCAATTTAATGGTAAAGTTGCACTCAATGCAATAAAACAGGCAATAGAAATGCTTAAAAGCAAATTAAACATTTCTAGCATAATAAATCACAATATAGCACAACCGTACATCACCAATATGATAAACATCATGTCCGGCTTCTTTATATAATGATGACAAAAAACAGTTCCATGGCTCACATGAAAGGCCATATTGGGAGAATCTCCCTCTTAGCAATGCAATTCTTGCATTTGCTATAGTTGAAAAAAAAGACGCAGTGCAATCATTGCAATTAGGCAATTGGCATTCCAATATCAGAATCCAAATTCAAAACACAATCGTAACATGTGAGACACAAGATTTTTTATGCAACACTTGAAATCATTAAATTACCAAAATTCATGGTTTACGACAAAAATAAAGACACTTTAAATTCTATACAATCACCATTTTAATAGTTGTATATTTATTTTAGGGGACAACTTCTCTACCCATCACAAAAAGATGGGTAGTGTACATTCAACCAATCATATGATGCCATCTAATTTTAACACAATTAATTATTTATTAAATATTACAATAGATTGTTGTTTTCAAGACATTTTACACAGGAGGTAACATTACCCAACTTTTTGAGTTGGGTAGATAAGAATTCACCTTTATTTTATTGGATGAAGATCAAATGACCCGCGTTTCAAATTAAATTTAAAATTTAAAATGGGTTAGGGAAATTTAAAATGCTTGGAGACCAATCTTCATCCAACAATAGGGATCCATTAACACAACATCAACAGGGTTTGGCAACCGGAGATTTACTGCAACAAAAAATCACAGCATATGGCATGTGAATTTACAAACTAAAAACAACTGAATACATACATACCAGTAAACGTTAACACACCAAACTAATCAAACCAAAACAGATAAACAAATTCCACAAGATAGAAAAAAATAAAATAAATAGCATTGACATAAAAATTAAAATTGAGTACCTGGAAGCAGCAGAACCAATGTTGAGATTGTGATGAAGAATCCTATCAGAGGCGGGATTAACATCACCGTCAGACAAGTCCTTCAAACCCTTATCAGTCGCTGCATCTATTAGAGGCGGTGCAGGAGGACGCTCTTGAGACACAATCCTCTGAAAGTAATTCCCATAGATATACTCAAGAGAATATTGATGCTCTTCAGTATACCTCGGAATGTGACCGTGCCATTCCCACACAATATACTCCCCTTCTTCATCCACATGAAATCCAACAGCAATACTACTTTCACGTATCATAACAGTTTCACCAGAATTAGGCTTCAAGGTATGTGCTTTCCCGTTGAAGATTCGGTAAACGACTTCGGATTCAATTCGAGATTCTTCTTGGTAAATTTCATGTAGTCTGTCGTCTTGGAAGGGATGGGGCCTGTCATCTTCAGTTTCGTATTCGAGTCCTTCTTCTTCATCGTCGGAAATGAAATCGTCGATAAGTTTTGTTGTGAGAATCATGAACTTGAAGCCTGCTGATTAGATGGCGGAGGAACATGGTTTCAAGGCGGTTGACGGAGGAGGAAGAGTTGTTTGGAGGAGAGCTCAAGGTGTTTGATCAATATTCTCACTGAAATGAGTGACAGGAATGAAACGGAAACTGGTTTTAAAGGATTTAAGAAACACAACTCAGTTAGATATTTGCAACTATCCCATTTTTTTTATTAATGCCAACTTTTTTTTATTGTTTAATAATTTTAAAACTATTTTGGAAGTTATTATTATATGAATAGTAATTTCACCACTATTTCAAAACTTTTTTTCTATACACATAATTTTACTATATTTTCTGCCATCCTTTTATTAATTAAAAATTTGAATTTATAGAAAATAATTTATTTTAGAAAGATATTATGAGGTACCGTGAATATGTAACTGGTTATTTTAGGAAAATAGCAAAGTTATAGTCATACATAGAAATGCCATAAGCATAATTCCGTTAGTGTAAAAAATATTTATTGAGTTTAATTTTTTTATATGGTAAGTGAATATTTTAAAATTAATTTATAACGTTGCTAAAGGTAAAATCATAATATTCTGACATATTTTAGAAAAATTAAATACATTATAGTAATAAATCATTTTAAGAAAAATAGTTTAAAAATATTGAAAGTTTTTTATAATAAATTATTTTAACATTTAAAAAATAACACGAAATTTATATTTAAGAAAAAATCAACTTTTACAAAATAGAAGATTTCAAACTATATTATATATTTTTTAATAAAATCAATTTTTGCAAAACAGAATACTGAATTCAAAATACTGAAGTCTTCTTTTCTTTTGTATTAAAGTTAAGTACTCTTTGTACTCACGTCGATACAATTATCTTATATAAAAAAATTGAGGTAAAGAAACTAATGTAAAAAATATATTATATATTTAAAATAAAATAAAATTATTTTGAATATTTTTATACAAATTTTTAAGACCTAAAATTATATCTTTGGTTGCTTGACCCTTAAAGCAGTTTTATAAATAATATGTTTTTTTTAATTAAAAATTTATATCTCTTTTAAAGTTAATGAAAATAGTAAAAAATAGGCATTTTATTTGCAGCATTTTCTTTTCTTTTCTTTTTTGAAAAAAAACTAAGATATTTTTAAAATGAATTTATATCTAATTTAGTTTGGGCTAGAACAAAATCAGACGCATCTTTGAACGTAATAAGAGGAACTTACCTGACATCTATTAGGTTGGTACTTACACCACCATATTTTTTAATAGTGGCAAAAATTATTTATTTCTTTAAAAAATTATAGTTTGAGAAAAAAAATCTACTCTCCAATAATTAGTAAATGATAATTTTTTTAATAGAATCGTTCTTTGAAAGAATTATTTTGAGAGATTAAAAGTGAAATATGAGATATTTATGATAACTATAAATATATTTAATTCTTAAATATATAATAAATTTTTTATTGATCCAAAAAAAAAGAAGAATTTTTAGCGGATTTTTTAAAAATACGATATGAGTTTTTACCTAAATTTTAAAAATATCTGATATGTGTCTCAGTTTTACCAAAAATTTAAAAAGTATGGTATGTCGGATATTTCCATCACCCTTGAAAAAATCAGTGGTCCAAATTCCGCATGCTCTCTGTAACACCCTCTAAATTCCACGATAAATATATTGCATAATCAAAGTAATTTAGCATGCATATCAAAAGATGGCGTCACATGTATTGAAAACTAAACAAAACAAAACACAAATACACCTGATTATGTTCATAACACGCATTTAAATTTATGCTTCATATGCACATCACAAGGGAATAATTAATCATTTTAAAACACTACCAATAATTAAATCTCATAATAGATAGTCATGCTTAAAAGCATAGGCACCAAAGGCCAATCATCATATAATCTCAATACATTAAAACATAAAAGAGAATATAACAAATATCTCTCAACAAATATGAGTTCAAACGTTTCTCCGTGTTACATAACCAGATCATGACTCACTACCTAAAATAACGATAAACAAGAAACTAGCTCCACGACTGATCCTTGTAAGCCAAACGTCACTACTCCTCGGTACCTGAGCGATGTCGAACAAAACATCATTTCAACAGAAGAGTGAGAATTCATATTAGTATAGAAATATATAATAATAAATACATAATAACATACATCAAATCGAGCTCAACACACTTCATACATTCATGTATTCAACAATTTTTAAATACAATTCACATGTTTTACATATACAATATAGTTCAACAAATCAAGATAACAAAGTAATCAATCAGTATTACCACCAATGTATCATTCACACAATTATCACATAAGCACGCCAAATTATTATTTCACATTGACACATGTGACTCCAATGCGAATCAATGCAATATGCATGTGGTACAAATTGTTATCCTTAGCGGTATCACCACGTCAATCTCCAAGACAGAAAACCACCAAAATAAACTCGTCATCTAAGCTTCAAACTCATCTCCAAGATTTGGGACAAGTCATTAGTTTCTACGAAACTAATGAACATTTCCTCTTCGCACCAAATGATACATGTGCAAATATCAACAATTATATGCAATTAAGACCATCTCCAAATCTTAATTATACAAGCATATATCCCACCATTCATCACATATGAATTATCTCACCTTTTGCACAAACATACACATATCATGTTATCAATCACATACAAAGACACCATCATAGCACTAACCAAATAAACACATCACAATTAACATTTAGCGATTAAAGCTCAACAATGTTAATCTCAACCAATTGAAATTCGTAACATACATATAAAACATAATATAGAACATAATCACATTTTAAACCACTCAATTCATCAATATAGAACATAATCACATGGATTGAACATATTATTTCACACAAACACCCATAGTTGATGAAATAGAAGCATTCTAACATGTATTCATCATATAGTATCAATTACTAACATAAAAATGATTAAATCATCAATTTCATGGATTCCACGTCAAAATCTAACATGTCAAAACCTAGAAATAAAATCTCCAAAACCTACACATGTTACTACCCATTACTTACATTATATACCCCATAATCACATGAAAAATCTACCCTTATCTTAGATGAATTCTTTCTCTACAGTTGCCTCTTCTCTTCTCTTCCTTTCTCTTCTTTCTCATCTTCTCCTTTTTTCTCCACTTCTATTTCTAACTTTCTATTCTCTTGTTTTAGTTAAATCCTTACTACATAATTTTCTCACTAATGGACTTACTAAATCTTACCCCCACCTTACTCATCCTATTATACTATTAGGCCCAATTAATTATTTTTTTATTCTCACACCCAATGACCTAATACACATATAACACATAAATCCACAAAATCACACAATTAATTAGCTACTATATTATATAATAATTAATAAAATAAATAACTAATAAATAGAAATCGGTGTGTTACACTCTCCCCCCTAAAATATTTTCGTCCTTGAAAATTCCCAAGTCACATTCTCACATGCCGGTCCTCCTCCAGTTACCCTCACTAAGGCAACCTCTTTACCACGAAACTTCTTCAACTCTCGATCCTCTATCCTCACATGTGATGTCTCCAGAGTCAGATTATCCCTCACATGCACATCATCTAATTGGACCACATGAGAAGGATCCGCAATGTACCTCCTCAACTAATACACATGAAAGACATCACGGTGATTAGCAAGCGACAGTGGCAAAGCTATATTATAAGTCACTTCACCTACTTTATTCAAAATCTCATAAGGACCAATAAAACGTGGCGTCAACTTACGCGACTTCAGCGCTTGACCAACACCTATTACTAGAGTAACTCTAAGAAACACATGATCTCCCACCTTAAACTCAAGTGCTTTCCGTAACACTCTTCTACCCCACGTATATTTTCGCATAATAATTTTGACAAAAAATAAAACAAACAACCTCAAGGGTGTCACATCTTCATAAATAAACTTCACTTAACAAATAGCCCTGCTTCGTAACATGGGTTGCCAAACTTTAAAACATGAATAACATCTTTAACATGGTAAACAAAACACTTATAATTTTGCAGCAGATTAAACAATTCAAAGCATCTTCATCACAAAATAACCATTACCATGAAAGGTGATTCAAGTATTAAGGAAAACATCAAAATTCATGCTTACAACGACATGATTATAAAAGTAATGCAAAATCCTTCAAAGACAACAATAATCATCATTCTCAAACCAATTGATCCCAACCCAGATGTTACATATCAGAGCAAGACCCATAGACTCAACGGAACTAAAGTAAGCACACTCCAAAGCTACCTCCTAAGCTTCTCGCACTAGATTTTATCACATGTGCGTTACCCATGTGGAGGCAACATTCAAACAGAAAGGGTGAGTAAATCGCAATAATTATAAAAATCATAAATAATAGATATAGTAGATACGGTATGGAAATAACAATAACGCAACATTATCTACCACCTCCAAGACATAACAACAGTTACTATTACCCACATAGAATCATTACAAAACAAGGATCACACCAAACAAATCACTTAGCACGCATATTATGCAATGTGACAAATAATGGCATGCAACATCTTCAGACTCATGCATGTGGTACCAATACGTCATTTATGACTTAGTCATTGTTATTCTCCAAGGATCTCCACCAATAGGATCGATTCCCGCTTGGAATAGGAGCATGTCACAATTTTGCACTCAATCCACACAATGGGATTAAGGACGTCATTGGATTAGATCGTCCCATAACTCCATCGAATCATCACCCTGCAAAAACCTCACTGGACTACTCGTCCGACAATGCTATGAATGCATGACGCGCAATAATATACAATAGTAAAACGCATCACTGTTCATCATACAAATCATACCTCATCACATTCATCATCACATGTTTCGTAACATGCAAATCATCAAAACAACATCAAAACATCCTAAATCATAAGTCAAATGGTCAACAATACATAGTCATTTCAATTCCACAATGGAAGCATACTTGGTAATATTCATCACAAAAACATCACCACCTCATCACAAAACAATTCTAGAAACCTACATCCTATGGTCCATTTTACTCTCCCAAAATATAGATTATTTTATTAGCTATCTTACGCTTCGAACGACACGACAAACAGAATCCAGAAACTCAAGTTATGCTCTTTTTTAATTTTTCTGCATCTGGTGTCATTCGCCCAGCGAGCCCTCTCCTTCGCCCAACCTTTTTAAACTCAACCTTGGTTTTGTATTATTAAAGCTCAACCACCACCTCTTTTTGATCAATCTTGGTTTTTTATTGTTAAATCTCAACCACCACTCTTTTAAATCACCCTTGTCTTGTATTGTTAAATCTTGACACATTTTAAAACTTGTTAAGTATTGTTAAAGCTTAACATTTTAAAAACGCATTGAGTATTGTTAAAGCTCAACACTCAAAAAGATTTTTCCACTTGGCTCTTTTATTTTCCTTTTAAGGGGAACTACAAATGCTCTGACTTCCCTATTTCACTTAAGGGGTATGTAGGCACACGATGTGATGTCGTACCGAGCACACTTTTTAAATTTCTTTTCTCACCCCCACTTTATTTAAACAAAAACTCATAAGCATTTTATAACAAAAACAACAATAATATATATTTCAAAGAGGTTCCTATAGAGTACCGTAGATGTGAGGGTGCTAATACCATCCCCTTGCATAACCAACCCCCGAACATAAGATTTTTGTCTTTTTATTAGTTTTGTTTTAAAAACTTTCGTGGGTTTTATTTTTCTTTTTTTCCCATTTCCTTTGGAAACAATAAAGTGCGGCGGCGACTCTACTAAAATGTATGAGCTAAGTCAATCAATGGCTTTAGTCTCAAGTTTTCACCGCTACAGTAGCTATGGTAACTTGAATATTTATGGAAGGTGGAAGATGATTGTTGAGGTGAAGTATAAATTATGTGTTGCTGTTGATATGAAATTTATGGAATGACTGGGATGTAGGAATGATAATATGAATATGCCATGGAGGAAAGGATTGAAATTCAAGATGAAAGCACCAATTGTTACGAAGCTAAATCTAAACCCTAACAAAACTAGATAAAATTAAGAAATATAAAAAACAATAAAACTAATTATAAAATAAAAACTTTTTCATTTCATTCATTGATTCTCAAATAACACATTACATCTTAATATATAGAACTCTAAAAATATCATAGCCATCCATGTAGCACAGTCTTAAGGACTAAGAAACTTCTAGAATATAATACTAATTAATATATTAAAATACTAATTAAATATCTAACTAATATTTAATAACTACTCTCTATCATAGGGATTTGAAAGAATTGTTCCAAAAACAATGTTACAACCAAAAGTATCCTCAAAATCATGCCAAAATCTGAGTTCAAGGACATAGTGAAATTTCTGACCATCTTGCCATTCCAATTAATCATGAAACACTCACTTTATCCTTCAATTTCTCTCAATTGGCAAAGGATTTTTGGATCATATTTTCAGTATGATGAAGTAAGAAACATGCTATTCAATTGCAGTCCTCAAGCATCAAGAATGGTTGCTTGAATTGTTCACAAATTGTCCATAAAGTCACGCATTTGGAAAGAATTCAACACTTAGCAAACGATTTCAAGCACTGAAAGAAAGCTTTTGACCTCAAATTTTCATCACCTTGTAGTATCAAACAACATCTTTGAATGCAGCTCCCAAGTGTTCAAATCGAGTGCTTAAGTCAACCACAATTGCCTTGGAAAGTTGGTCACTTGAACATGGATTCTTGATACTTAGAAAAAAATTCAAAACCCTAATTTTGACATCTTTTGAAATTTTCTTGATTTTTTTAATTTAACTTGATCAAATACATCAATCTTCCACATCTCCTTGATTCTTGACTTGAGAAGTTCATAGTTAACCAAAACTCTTAAAAGTCAAACTTTGAGTTTTAGCATTTGTTGACCTTTTAGCAATTGAATAAAAACTCTTCAACTATCAATAGATCAAGCTTCTTGGACCAACTAAGACAAATGAGTGGACCACAAAGAGGTATTAAGGACCCTTGAATCATGTTCCAATCCATGGGATCATGTTTTGGTAAAAAAATCAACATCCACTTAACTTTGACCAAAACTCAAATTTGGAGCACATGATGATTTAGAGCTTGATGAACTTGGATTGATGCAAACTCAAACTTTGTTATTTATGAGAAGGAGTATCTTGAACACCATGAATAAATGGAGGAGTTGAGGTATTGAGGGACACACAACATCCTCATTGATCAACGTTTTTGATCCTCTTGATCCAAAGCCCTATCTTGCAAAAGAACAAATCAAACAAGGCATATTTTTGTGCTTTCATGAGGTAAGTAATGCATAAAAGGTAAAATGAACACACAAGATGCTTGATGATCTCTACATAGGCAAACCCAAAGATAAGAGGGTTAGGAGCCAACCACAGGTTATGATTTTAATGTTGTGCAATGATGTAAATGGAGGTGGGATCTAAGGGGTTAAAATTAGGGTATGAAAGAAAGGTAAAATATTTGCTATGTAAAGTTACAGATTTCAAAATACCTACTAAGTAAAAAATAGTTGCTCTTTCTAATGTAAATCTTTAATTACTTTATTTGCAATGATTGTTCTCAATGATGACTCCGAAATATTTCAGAAAGAAATGATTATTTTTCGGTGATTCAATGTTAATTTAGAGCACCCCACATCCATCATACTCATTCAAGTTCTTTAAATGAGTTCCACTCATTATTTTATATTATATTACATTTTCAAATTATTTAAACAACTCCATTACATTTTCAAATAACCATCCAACTTACCAAAATCTTTAAAATAGATTTCGTTAATTCCTATAATATTCCCCATATTAAATTTCATACTACTTAATAATTAAGTTAATGCACCGCTGAAAAATGTAGGAACGTTTGTTTATATAGAAACTCTATTTTTCATGAAATATCCATAGTTTCTGACAAGTATCTTTAAAAACTCTGTGTGGAAGCCTTTAAAATCCAAGCAATATTCATGCTCTTAGAATCCTTCAATGTATTGGTTTATAGAAAATGTTTTTTTTCTTTTGCTATGACAAATGATGTTATAGTTATCAGGCCCGGCCCAAGGGCAAGGCAAGCTAGGCCTTTGCCTTGAGCCTCACTTTTTTGATCTATATAAAAGGCCTCCAAATAAATATGTCAATAGTATATACCACCAAATGCATTTCTTATTCTATATTTGTCTGTTAGCAAAGCGGTAAGAAACAACCAGTTTTTCTTTAAAGACAGCGGTTCGATGCGTGCTGTACTAATTTTGGAGACTCATTCATTTCTTTTACTATTAACTATCACAAAAACATTTTTCATTCAATACATTGATCATTATTCTAACACTACATATCTTCACTAAGATTTACCATTTTTTCCACACTAATAAAAACAAATATTTTTAATGAATAACTTTAACTTAGATTTCTAAAATAATATTCTCTTTTTAATATAATTCTTTAATTATATAAAAACAACATAAATTTTATTATGTAATTCAAAATTACATAAAATTAGTATGTTTACTTTACATATACATTGATCATTATTCTAACACTACATATCTTCACTAAGATTTACCATTTTCTCCACACTGATAAAAACAAATATTTTTAATGAATAACTTTAACTTAGATTTCTAAAATAATATTCTCTTTTTAATATAATTCTTTAATTATATAAGAACAACATAAATTTTATTATGTAATTCAAAATTACATAAAATTAGTATGTTTACTTTACATAAAATGTTCTAAATTTTGCCTTAGGCCTCCAAATCCGTTGGACCGGCCCTGATAGTTATTAAGAACATTTTTCATGTTTCAATAGCATCTTTTATTGAAGTTAATAAAAAATTGAACATCTTAATTACAATCTAATAAAAAAAGAAATCATATATGTATTCATTGCCACTCATTGCCTCTGATGCCTAGACATAATTGATTTTCTTTTGGTCTTCATAAACACTTACTATTTTTTTTTAGAAGAAACGCTTACTATTTTGTTAAAAAGAGGAGTACACGAGGATCACATGATATAACCATAATTGGATCTAAAAATAAAAAACCATGTCTGACATCTTTTACAAATATGATTTGAAAGCGTAAACAATAATATAGATGCAGGTTTATTCTTGAGATTTGTACTGGGAAAATGAGAAAATTATTGTTGCTTCACAAAACGAATGAGATGATGACTACCACCTATGCTTGTGATCCTTTGAACTTGAAATTTTTAGAGCCTGCAAATTCTTCATAGAAGAACATGAAAGATTCCAAACATAGAATGTTCAAGTCAATTGTAAAGTTGCACTCATTGCAATAAAACAGACAATAAAAATGCGCAAAAGCAATTTAAATATTTATATCATAATAAATCAAAATACAGCACAACCATACATTACCAACTTGAAAAACATCATGTCTGGTCTGGCTTCTTTAAATAATGATGACATACAAAAATTCCAAAGCTTAATAAAATAAAAATGATATCAGCAAACCAAATTCAAAACACAATCTTAACGTGTGAGACATAAGATTTTTCATGCAACAAACTTGGATCCATTAACTTACCAAAATTTATGATTTCCGACAAGAATAAAAACACCTTAGATTCTATACAATCACAATTTCAATAGTTGTAGATCTAGGTTGTTGGACGAAGATAGGATAACTCGTGTTCTAAATCATATTTTAAATTTAAAACAGATCTAAATAACTACATTCATCTACAACCAAATCATATGGCATGTGAATAGATAAACAAAATTCACACCAAAATAATCTAACAAAAATAGATAAACAAAATTCACAAGATAGCAACAAAACAAAACAAAATAAATTGAGTACCTGGGAGCAACAGAATCCTACCGTCCAGCACCATCAAAAGAATCCTTCAAACCCTTATGAATTGCTACATCCACTCGAGGCGGTGTAGGAGGACGCTCCTCAGACAGAATCCTTTGAAAGTAATTCCCATAGATATACTCAAGGGAAAATTGATGCTCTTCAGTATACTTCTAAATGTGACCATGCCATTCCCACACAATATACTCCCCTTCTTCTTCATCCACGTGAAACCCAACAACAATACTACTTTCACGAATCATAACAGTTTCACCAGAATTAGGTTTCAAGGTATGCGATTTTCCATTGAGGATCCGGTGAACGACTTCAGCTTCAACCCGAGATTCTTCTTGGTAGATTGCACGCAGTCCCTCGTCTTGGTAGGGACGGGGATTGTCTTCTTCATTTTTGTATTCCAGCTCTTCTTCCTCGGAAATGAAATTAACTTCGGTAACATGGTTGTCAGAATCATGAGCCTGGAGTCTTCCCATTAGATGGTGGAGGAACATGGTGTCGAGGCGGTTGACGGAGGAGGAATTCTTGTTTGGGGGAGCTCATGGTGGTTGACGAATGTCCTCAGTGAAAATGATTGGCTGGGTTTTGTGAAACGGAAACGAGCTTTACATGGTTTATGAAAACAAACACAAGACAACCTATATATTTTACAACTGCCACATTTTTTAATATTTTTTTAAGAGAAAATGGGTGATGCACTGACAGTGTAAAATATTTTTACACTGTCAACCAATCACCACCCATGTATCCAATTAAACCATTTTTTTATTAAAAAAAAACTTAATGACATGGCATATTTATGATTTTCTATTGGATGACAGTGTAAAATTATTTTACACTGTCAGTGCACTACCTTTTAGCTCTTTTTTTAATGCCAAACTTTTATAAAAAAAAAAATATAACACTCTGGTAGTATATAAAGAAAAAATTTCTTTTTTAATGTACTCTATTATATTTTCAATTTTATCCTTCATTTGATGCAAATATATATATATATATATATATATATATATATATATATATATATATATATATATATATATATATATATATATATATATATATATATATATATATATATATATATATATATAAGGAAAAAACTCTTTTATGGTAGACAGTTTTTCTTTTCTATTTTACTTTTATTTACTATTATAAATATGCTAAAAATAATATTTAAAGATGAAAATGGAAGTTGGTTATTTTATTTTTAAATCTATAATAACATTTAAAGGATCTTTTATTTAGCCTTTTTCCAATTGTATCCTTTATTTATTACAAATATTTTAAAAATAATTATTAAATATTGTAAATGGAATAAATCTACACACACATATAAAATGTGTAACCTTTTTTATTTTTTAATTTTCCTTTATTTAATATAAATATTTTAAAATAGTAATTAAAGGTTGTAAATGGAATAAGTTATCCTTTTTAAAAATCTATATATAATAATAATTCCGTCGCAAAATTAGAAATATTGAGAATTGCGGAAATTATGTCGAAGCAAAGCTTCTAAAACAATACGATAATGTGACACTGTGGATCAAATGTTGCGATCACGGTGCTTCAAGGACTAGAGGTATAGGTCTTGATGTGATGTCGTTAATCGATGTTTGTTATCTCAAATATGGGGGACCTATGGGATAACAACATGGTTAACACTCCAACACTCATGTCAGTTAGGGTTCAAGATAGTGGTAATGAAAGCGGAGATTAGAGATTGTGTACCTGAAAATCCTTTATGAGGATATTAATACCTTGGGTTTAACGGGACAGGTTGGATAATGAGCCTCTTGTTATTGGGCCTTTGGTCGACTCAGAATAATGGATCTCGAGCCTTTGGCCAGCAAGGAATAATAGGTCTCGGGTCTTTGGCCGACATGAAACAGTTACCGTTGATTATTTTACCGAGCACAACAGTTTCCATTATAGTATTGAAATGACACTGTATGAGGCATTGTATGGCAGGAGGTGTAGAACTTTTTTGTGTTGGCACAAGTCAAGCGAGAGTTCTATGCTCAAATATGAAATTATTCAGTAGACGACTGAGAAGATTAAGATGATCCAAGAAAAGATGAAAGTGTGGCAGAGTTGTCAGAAAAGTTACCATGACAAGAGGAGGAAGGCACTTGATTTATAGGAGGGAGATCATGTATTTTTTAGTGTTACGCGGGTAACTGGTGTTGGCGTGCTTTGAAGTCTCGAAAGCTCACGTCGTGTTTTATTAGTCCATACCAGATTTTGTAGAAGATAAGAGAAGTGGCTTATCGAAATGATTTGCCACCGCCGCTTACTAATCTTCATGAATTATTTCATGTGTCTCAGTTAAGGAGATACATCCCGGATTTGTCTTATGTGATCCAAGTGGATGATGTGCAAGTGAGAGATAACCTGACTGTTGAGGCATCAGCCATTCGCTACCACAAAAAAAAAAACGAGTCACCACTGAACATATTTATCCCATTGAGTGAAAGGAAATGTCAGCAAACCTCAAACTAGGGAAAAGGAATGGTCTCGCAACCAAGAGATGGGTAAGAAAGTCGGTTACGGGAGGAGAAGGTATTAACACTCCTCATGTATGTGGTACTCCACAGGATCCACTTTTTTGTTTCTAATCAAAAGGTGTGTTACACTACTACTTACTTGCTAAAGGGAAATGCAATGCATGAATAAAAAAAGGTTTTTTATAATTACGCTCGCTAGAGTTTCCCGAACGCTATGCCTACGTACCTCCACTGTACAATGGAGAAATCAGGGCATCATAGTTCTTCCCAACATTTTTTGTTTTTTTGTTTGTTGTGTGTTTTTTAGTGGACCAGGACGTCCTTATGGAACTTGAAATTGGTTGGTGTTTTTGATTAGGTAAATTCCTCAAGTGGTCCTCTTAGGCAAGAGGTACCTGAATACATTCACTTATTACTTTGAAAAATGTTTGACTTTTGTTAAATGCTTTATGATTTGATTAGGAAAAGAGATTTTAGTCTTATTATATGCATATGGGAGCACACAGGCTAAATTGAATCTCAATCCTACTTGTTGTCATACAATGATGGACCTAAAGTTATGACACAGGGAAGCCTACCTAAGTGTTATCATGCATGGTTTTCAACCTAAGGTCTGTCTCAATTCATCTTAGCTAAGATGGAACCAAGAGATCCTAAGGGTGCATTTGATAAAACAAGCAATGTCACAAATAACTAAACATGTAATAGGCAATCAGACGACAAGATGGTATCAAGGAATAAGGATCCTAAACATGAATTAGGACAAACCAACAGGTGAACATGAATCACTATCATCAAGAATCCTAAGAAGAGGTGTAACACCCTGGATTTCCGCTTACCCCGCAGGGCTTCCGGCCTACCAAGCATGTCACCAGCTTAATCAATAATCCCCCCTAGGTCCGCTTATCGGCTGCCCAGGAAATATTGTTTTTGCCTCCCGCAGGAATCGAACCATGTACCTAGGGGTTAAGTACATATTCATAGCAATTCCTGCTACCAATTGAGCTAGTAGCTCAAGTGGTAGCAGGAATTGCTATGAATATGTACTTAACCCCTAGGTACATGGTTCGATTCCTGCGGGAGGCAAAAACAATATTTCCTGGGCAGCCGATAAGCGGACCTAGGGGGGATTATTGATTAAGCTGATGACATGCTTGGTAGGCCGGAAGCCCTGCGGGGTAAGCGGAAATCCAGGGTGTTACAAGAGGACTCCTAGGAAGCATCACCTAAACTTGAACTAGGCAATGTACACTACAAGAAAATGTCAAGATACGTATCCTAAACATGAATTAGGATAAACCTACATGTGAATATGAATCACAACCAAAGGAATAATAACCTAAACATGCATTAGGTACACATGTTACAAGTAAACATGCTATTAAGTACTCAAGTAATCTGAAGCAAACAATAGGATGCGAGGCCGCTAAGCGGATGCTGTTTGTTTTTGAAAAATAAAGATGGCTCGCTAAGCGGAGCCTAGTTTGCATTTCGCTACTGTTTTAGTCCGCTTGAAGCAGGGCTATTGAAATTGTATTTCCATAAGCGCGCTTGAAGGTCGCTAAGCGGACCTTGCTGTGCAAAACTTGTTCAAACTTTGACATGATGTATCTTTTGAACTGTAACTTGTTTTTAAATGCCGTTTGAACTTCCATGAAGCTCTAATTGATGTCTTTCCATTGTATATGCTTTGAATATCCTTGGAAATATTTATGAATCCTTTCCTTGAATTTAATTGCTTTATATTGTGAATGTTGTTGTGAAGTGAAGTATTGTTGTATGATGGTGATGCAACATAGCGACGTGATTGTAAAGTGACGCATTCTTATGAATGATGATGATTTTGTTTTTGTTTTTGTTTTTGAAGTTCTATATTTGATTTAAAATGTTCGATGGTTGTTTAGACGATGTTGTGACATATTGTTATGTTGTAATTGTGGATGTGCATCATTGAGTCGCATCCATTGCATATTGCATGCCTGAAACTTATGGCAAACACGACGGCCTGAAAACTATGGCAAACACGATGGCCTTAATGGAAAATAGCGACGATGTTTCCAATGGCAAATTTTGAGACGATGAGAGTTTTACTCCAAATGGTACCACATGCACTTGCATAAGTTGAGTCACATGTGAATTGCATTTGAGTCTTATTTGATTATGTTGTTGTGACTTGATGAAGATATGTTTGTTGTGATGTGGTGACTTGATGAAGATATGTTTGTTGTGATCTGATGACTAGATGATGAGATGTTTGTCGTGATGTGTTGAAATCTTACTTGTGAATTGCATATATTGTCATGGTTGATTGTTGACATTGTTGCCGTTTCATAAGTTGATTATGTAATGTGAATTATTGTATTGAGTGTTGTGATGAGAAGTGGTGACCAATGTACGATCTTTTCTCTTGATTTGAATAGTATCATACGTTTCTTTATAATGAATGATATCCAACCCCTTCTGTTTGAATGTTACCCTCTGTTGGTAACGTGCAGGTAACGACGTGGAGTAGCCGTTTACCTTTTAGCTCGTGTCGATGTGTCTATGCTTTGATACGTAACACTCGGGGAACGTCTAGCTTGTTTTGACTATGTCATGTTGTCTTGTCATTTTTGTTATTATATTTGGATATTGTTATCTCTCATAAGATTATGTTGTTATGTCCTACAGAGATATGTTGGATTTTTAGTTGCCCATGTTTGGCATGTATGACTTGAATATTGTTGTTGATGTTGTCCCACTGCGATATTATGTCGACTACTTGAGTATTGATGTTTAATAGATGTGAGTTTCCTCCATATTACTTTCTATGTATCTATATATATGTGAGCACCTGTATGATTTGTTTTACGATGTAATTGTGACGCCTCAAATGTGATGTATGTTTTGAGACTTTTACACTCTGATTTTCCTGTATATTTGCGGGATAGATTTGGGGTGTTATAGACTTGTTCGGGCGCAATGTTGTCCGGCGGAAGGCTGACAGTTCCGTTAAGTGAGATAGTGTCACTTATGCCCGTCTGACGAGCAAGGGTTGAAGGCTCTCTGATTGTTGGCATGCATTTTTCTAAAACATACTAAGGAAGATCATGTTGGAAGACATGCTATATGACTTAGCATTCTGACTTCAACATGTTGAAGAAGATGTCATGACATCCTGACATTACATCCTGGCTGCAGAAAGCTGATCTGGCAAGTGGATCAGGCGTTATTATTTGCTATAAGAATATTTAAATCAGCTCAAAATATTCGAAGAAATCAATCAGCTGATATTTTTGCCAAGGTGGACTCAATCAAGAAGATTTCCACGGTGTCTTTGATTGGAGACATTATAAGAAAGATTGGATTGAAGTCCTAATTTCTTGGAGAACAAGTAGCATATTTTTGGCAGCCTCTCTGCTGCGATTTGAAGCCCAGCCCAGAAAAGAATTATCTATATATAGAAGGGCTGTAACCTAGTTTATGTGTGAAACTGATATTGTTTATTTTAGGGTTTAGGAATCCTTATTTTTCTGTGTGTTCCACTATGTACATTTACAAACCTTTAGGTGTTGAATGTTGTTTGATCTACAAAGCTTTTAAGCAAGGAGAGTATTTGCATCCTCGTAAGCTTTGAAGCATCGAGGAGTAGTTTGTTTATTTTTATTTGATTTTTAATTTGTCACGGGATTGTGACTGGAAGGAATTTGAGGAGGGCCTCATACCTAGGTGAGACTTAGGTAGAAATCATAGAAAGGGTAGTGATTAAGTGAGAAGGGTAAACTGAGACTGTTTAACTTCGAATTGATACTATCACATATTAGTTTCATCTTGGCTTGGTAGCCCCTAGAGTAGGAAGGATTGTTCCGAACTGGGTAAACATATCGCCGTGTTATTTAAATTTCTGCAAGTTTATTATTGCTGTCAGTACTATTGTTCATAACTCAGATATTGTGTCGTGACATCTCATTCGACATCACATATCTGATACCAGAATTTCAATTGGTATCAGAGCAGGCACTCTGCTTTGCATCTGAGTGAGATCTAGGGAGGTTATCAGAATTTTAAATTCTACCAGCGAACTCGTCTAATCGAACCAACCATATTAATTTTTATAATTTATATCATCATTATCATGAAAACTAGTATAAGACATTACACTTCAAGAAAAAAAAATGAAATTCCATTTATAACATTCATAACCTATATGGATAACTTTACCCAACCTAGAAATTTTATATTATTAAGGAATATTAGTTAATGTAAATTAACTAATTTTAAAAAATATTTTAGCACATTTGTTTTAATGTATCTGATTAATCCAATCCAAATCAACTTGTTGTTTTTCTAATTGGTTTAGTTTGAACTTTATCACATAAATGTACAAATTCAATCTAAACAAATCCATAAATTTTTGATCAGTTCGGACATCCGTGTCTCTCAAAACCGAATGAAATAAAATTTCTAGAGTTTGGTAAAAAAAATCTGAAAAATAAAATTTCTGTTGAGAAGTTAAAGAGGTGTATTTATTTTTTATGTTTGAATAGTGGGGTATAAATAAATTTTATATATATATATATATATATATATATATATATATATATATATATATATATATATATAAAAATAATTTATTGTTTATGAATAAAAACAAAATTAAGGGGTTACCGGTTCTCATAGTCTCTTAAAAATTACAAAGAGGCAATACCAATTACAATTACATGATTCATATTCACCAACTCTCAAAATCACCAAAGACAAAATTTTAAATGATTTACTTAATATGAATCTTGTAATTGTAATTGTAGTTGCCTCCTTTTGAATTTTGAAAAGAGTACATAGAGGGTGGATAACATACATGGAAGATCTAATACAAATACTTAATTCAATTGTAAACAAAAGTCATGTAAGGAACAAGACCTACCTAACAGTTGCATATTAGACACAACCCATTGTTTCCAAAAAAAATTCACCATAAATGCGCAAGAGTTAAGTAACAAATGGCTAAATACTAAATATAAAAATGTCATATTATTAATTCTTAAAGCAAAAAGATAATGAAATATTAAAAAAACCATGTTTGGCATTTAAAAATTAAAAAAACCATGTTTGAACATTTTTCATGTGTCAATATCATCTTTAATTTATTGAAGTTAATAAGAAATTGAACATCTTAATTACAATCCTTAAATAAAGAAATCATTTATTCATTGCCACTGATGAAGACATTATTGATTTTCTTTTCGTCATCATAAACACTTATTTTGTTAAAAAGAGGAGTACACGAGGATCACCTGATATCATTTAGTGTTGAAAATAAGAGTACTTATTAAAAAACCATGTTTGGTATCTAAAAATAAAAAACAATGTCTTGCATCCTTCACAAGTATGATTTGAAAGTCAGACAGGTATACAAATGCAGACTTATTCTTGAGATTTGTACTGGGAAAATGGAAAAACTATCTTTGCTCCACAAAGAGAATGGGATGATGACCATGACCTCTGTTTGCGATCCTTTGAACTTGAAAGTCCAATATCGAAATTCTTAGAGCCTGCAGATTTTTCATGGAAGAATATGAAAAAACCAATCATAAATGTTTAAATCAATGGTAAAGTTGCAATCAATGCAATAAAATAGGCAATATAAATGCTCAAAAGTAAATTAACATTTTTATCATAATAAGTCACAATATAGCCTAACCATACATCACCAACATGAAAAACATCACGTCAAGCTTCTTTATATAATGATGACAAAAAAAACAGTTCCATGGCTCAAGTGAAAGGCCATTGGGAGAATCTCCCTCTTAGCCATGCAATTCATGCATAAATTTGCTATAGTTGAAAAAATAGAGGCAGTGCAATCATTGCAATTAGGAAATTGGAATTTCAATATGAGCAAACCAAATTCAAAACATAATAGTAACATGTGAGATACAAAAAATTTCATGCAACAAACTGAATTCATTAAATTACCAAAATCCATGGTTTCTAACAAGAATAAAGACACCTATGATTCTATAAAATCACAATTTTAGTAGTTGCATATCTAGATTATTGGATGAAGATTGAATGACTCGCGTTCCAAATCAAATTTTAAAGTTAAAATGGATTTGAGAAATTTAAAATGCTAGGAGACCAATCTTCATCCAACAATAAGGATCCATTAACACAACAACCACAGGGTTTGGTAAAACGGAGATTTGCTGCAACAAAAAACAAAAGCATATGGCATGTGAATTTACAAACTAAAAACAACTGAATACATAAATACCAGTAAATATTAGCACACCAAAATAAATAAATTCCACCAGATAGAAAAAAAAAACAAAAGAAATAGCATTGACAAAAAAAATTAAAATGGAGTACCTGGAAGCAGCAGAACCAATGTTGAGATTGCGATGAAAAATTCTACCAGAGGCAGGATTAACGTCACCATCAGACAAGTCCTTCAAACCCTTATCAGCCACTGCATCTATTGGAGACGGTGTAGGAGGACACTCCTTAGACATAATCCTCTGAAAGTAATTCCCGTAGATATGCTCAAGAGAATATTGATGCTCTTCAGTATACCTTGGAATGTGACCATGCCATTCCCACACAATATATTCTCCTTCTTCTTCATCCACATGAAATCCTACAGCAATGCTACTTTCACGAATCATAACCGTTTCACCAGAATTAGGCTTCAAGGTATGCGCTTTCCCGTTGAGAATCCGATAAATGACTTCAGCTTCAATCCGAACTTCTTCTTGGTAGATTGCACGCAGTCCGTCGTCTTGGTAGGGAATGGGCTTGTCATCTTCATATTGGTATTTTAGCTCTCCTTCTTCGTCGAAAATGAAATCATTGTCGGTAACATGGTTGTCAGAATCATAAGCTTGGAGCCTTCCTATTTGATGGCGGAGGAACATGGTATCGAGG
Source organism: Vicia villosa (assembly GCF_029867415.1). Lineage (NCBI taxonomy): Eukaryota > Viridiplantae > Streptophyta > Magnoliopsida > Fabales > Fabaceae > Vicia > Vicia villosa. The sequence goes on from NC_081185.1 coordinate 133,803,206, forward strand.
CGGTTGACGGACGAGGAAGAGTTATTTACAGGGGAGCTCATGGTGTTTGATGAATCTTCTCATTGAAAAATGAATATGAGTGACTTGGTTTTGACGGATTTTATAGAGTTTAATAAAACAACTCAGCAAGATATTTTCCAACTGCCACATTTTTTATTATTTTTTAATACCAATATTTTTTTTAATATTTAAAATTTATGGAAATTGAATCCTTTTGGAAAGATATCATAAATCTATCATATATACATATTACATTTAAAGAAATTATAAATTAAGTTCAATTTTATTATGAGGTACACTGAATTTTCTTTATTTCTAGAAGATAAGTTAGTTTTAGAAAAACATCAAGAAAATACTTATATAGAAATGTCATAAACAAATATTGATTGAATCTATATTCAATTATAAAATATTGACCTATTTTAGAATAATAAATAAATTATAGTAATAAGTAATTTTAAGAAAACACTTTATAAATATAAACATTAAAGTAATTCAATATGAAATTTCTTTAAAAAAAATATTAACTAAATTATAAATATTTAAATTAATTATATTTTAAATGATAAATAATATATCAAATTAAGTGTGTGGCTTAATAATGAAGAGTTAGGTCTTGAAGGTCTGATCCTATCAAAGTCTCGGGTTTTAGGCACAAATTACTAATTAAAAAAATATGGGGACAACTTCTCTACCCATCACAAAAAGTTGGATAGTGTGTCTTCCACCAATCACATTGCATCATTTAGTTTTATTTTATTTAATTAATTATTAAAAAGTATATTTTTTGGTTGTTTCCAAGAAATTTTACATTGAATATAACTTTACCCAACTTTTTGAATTGGGTAGATAAGAATTCACCAAAAAATTTTTCAAATTAACCAAATTTAACTTATTTCTCATTCAACAACGTGACAAAAAAAATTTAGGTCAAGGGTGCAAAGCATGTGTAATCTTTTTTTTTTTTTTATAATACGTACTTAAAGATCAACTTTGATAGTAAATTTTATAAGAATTATAATATTTTATAACACTTAGTGTTTAATGCAATTTTTGTTGAGTATATTAAGTTATTAATTTTTATATATTTTTAAAAATATTTTATAGTTTATCAAGTACGTTCCGTTTAAAATCTAATATATTTTTTAAAATACAAGATATCTATAATATAAGAAAATTTACTGTTCTGGATTTCACTAAAATACCCTTTAATCATCTTAGTCTAAATTAATATTTTTGGGGCAAAAAATGTCTTTTGGTTTTAAACAGATAATACCCTTCTCACTTTTCACAAAAAAATTCTTATTCACTTCTCACTTTCTTTCGTTTTCCTCTCCGCTCCTTCAAAACCCAAATCCTCTCTCTCCAAGTTCAAAACCCTAACCTCACCACCCAGCCAACTCGTCTCCCTTTCACTCTCTCTCTATTATTCAGGTAAGATTTCTTCAAATTCAGTTAAGTTTTTATCTCCCTTTTTGTTTCAGACGATGTTTTGGTTACTTTTTTGTTTTTGTTTCAGATTAAAGCTTTGTGATTTCAGATTTGTGGTTTCAGTTTCTGAAATTTTGCGATTTAGCCTTTTTTTTTTTGTTTTTCTGGTTTAATATTCGTGGTTTCGGTTTCAGAAATGTCCATGTGTGCATTTTGGTTTCAGAAATGTCCATGTTTGCATCTTCGGTTTCAGTTTATGGCTTTGGAGTCGCAGAGAATCAAGCACATGATCGTATTGATGAAAAATATTGGAAAATGAACACCAAAGATATGTGAGTTTTGAGGAGTGAGAAGTGCAATTTAACATATATATTCTCCTGAGATTTAGTTGGAAGATTCATGTTGTTCAGAAGGTGAAGTTGTTATCGGTCTTTGATTTCTCTTTCACAAAATTTGTTTTCTTTTTCTTTTCATCACTGCAGTAATTATAACTTCTTTGTCTACAAAATTTCTTTGATAATAATAATAATTTCTTTGAATTGCAGGAAACTGGTGATAAAGGACTTCTCCACCACGATTCTGAAACACAAGAAATCTCCTAACCGACTTGTCGTCGCCGAGGGTGCCAACGAAGACAACTCCATTGTTGCTATGCACCGACAAACCATGGAAAATTTTAGGCTTTTCTGCGGTGACACCGTCCTTATGAAGGTAATACTTTGATCACTACCCTCTTTAAATTCATTCCTTTTCAATCGACAAGCGCTTTATGTAATATTTTGTACTCTATTATTACCCTTGATGTGTGAAGAATGAACATTGTGTTCAGGAAACCATAAAAAAACACACATGTTATGATGCAAATATCGAAGTGCAAGTGGAATTGAAAATGTGATTCTTTTAAGGTGTAGAGAATTCAAGCAAAGTTAGTGAACTTTTCTCAACTTTTGTATTTTATTTTCTGTTACTAATGTAATTCTTTTAAGGTATAGAGAATTCAACCACATTGTATACTTATGTGGTTGATTTCTTAAATTGTGTTTGATTTCATGGTTTCAATTGGGAATTTTGGAAGTTTGTATATGCTTAGAATAGGATCTGGGTTCACGATACATCAATTTTTGTGCTGGTGGTTTATTTATTTTCACGATACATCAATATTTTGTTAGAAAATATGGTTTCTATAGCATCTTAAGAATTATTTACGTATGTCGATGAATTATTTATGAATGTCTTCACTGGAGTTTAATTGTCATCTGTCATCCTAAGGAAGTGCCATGCAGGGCCGGCCCAATCTGTTTAGAGGCATAAAGCAAATTTTAAAGTGAGGCCTATAACTTGTTTAGAGACCTAAAGCAAATTTTAAAGTGATGCCTATAAAATGTCTTTTAAAATATTAATTTTGTGATTGTTAAGAGTTGAACTCAAGACCAAAAAGAAAAGAGACCTATATTTTACCAACTAAACTACAATAATATATGTAACTTAGTGTCATTATATATTTTTATAACTAAATAAAAAAGTTCGAGGCCTTTTTTAAGCCCAAACTTTTGAGGCCTAAAGCCCTAGCTTGAGTAGCTTGGCCCTTGGGCCGGCCCTAGTGCCATGCTTCAAAGGCAAGATATCTTTCATTTAAGTTATTATTTTATGGTTTATTTGTAATTTGGATCTTGCATACCTATTTCAACGAAGGGGAAACATCAAAATATAATTGGCTACATAACAAACAAATAGAATTTAACTTGGTCGGCCTGTCATAGTAGTTCGATAACTATTCCTGCTCCACCTTAACCAATGGAGTACGATAATCAGTGGTGATAATGAACCGAAAGCACGGGCTCCTGTATCTTGTAGCAATGAACAAAATATTTTGTTTTAAGTTATGAAATTTATGAATTTAAAATTATAAGTTTACTCAATTTTTGGAACAACATCAACTGTTTAACCATTTGGGTCATTTGTATCTAATCTCTTTAGACAGATTTCGCAGGAAGACTTGATTTCCAGTCTGAGCCATGGCTGGGATTTCAATCGGTGCCAAGGATCAAATTCAAAAAATGCTTGATAGGAATCCGAAAACTAGGTTTACAACTCATCAATTGCTATGTAAGTCTAAAATTTCATATAGAGCAAGTGTAATATTTTATCTGAATACTTGAACAATGATTGGAATGGAGTTGAAACTCGAAGATATGAAACTTAAGTAGTTTTCTGTGGCAGGTCATCCATGGATTGTCGATGATAATATTGCACCAGAAAAACCTCTTGATACTGCTGTTTTATCTCGCTTGAAGCAGTTCTCTACAATGAATAAACTTAAAAAGATGGCCTTATATGTAAGGCTTCCGTGGTAACTGTTAAAGGGTTTGGCTGCTTTTGTTTGTGATACTGCTATGGAGTCTACTGCTAGGAAGAAAGAGGAATCATGGCATGAATATGAGACTCAAATTTCTTCTCAACCTTAGGTTCAGTTGTCCGTATTCATAAATTTTACTACCTTATTTCTTATTTAATTATACATAAGTTATAAGTCTTGCATGTTTATCTGTTGTTTGGTTCAGGATTTTACCATTCTGCCATTTTAAATACCCATGATGTTTGTGGAGAAACCTTATGGGAGTTGGCAAAGAGAAGTTACTCATCCTTTGAAAATGTTGTGAACAACAATAAGCATTTCACATATATGTCAGACCTCAACTTCCTCATGTGCAAGGCCATTGATAACCTTGGCATGACACCGTCGTCATCCCTTAGAACTGCACTGGTCTCTGTATTTGATGACCTTGTCATTGATGATTCGACTGAAATCCATGAAGAGCTTGGATTGGAAGACTATCTGGGTTGTGCTTCCACTCATGGTGTTGGTCTATCGATAGCCATATTTGACGCCATACGGAGTGAAAAGTTGGATTGTGCTGGTATATATCCTTCACCCTTTCATTCAAGCTGAGCAGATTCAAGGATTAGTTGATCATATGAAGAGAATACTTGTGGATGGTTGTAGAGGAAAAATTAATAATTTAATTATGAGCATTTGGTGAAAATTTTAATGACCAATTCGTAAACTTGATCGCCTCTTCATTTTCAGTTTTTTATGGTTTGAAAAGGATTCGTGACTTTAATTTTGCGCTTCTTAATAAATGGAGGTGGAGGATTCTTGGAGGATCGGAAGCTTTATGGTACAAAGTGTTGAAAGCTCGTTATGGGGACATTAATCTTCATGTTATTTCTTATGGAGGGAATAGTAAGAGGATCTCTAAATCCTTATGGTGGAACGATATCTTGACTTTGGAGAAAGCGCACAAGGAGGATTTGTTTGATAAAAATTGTATATTTGGGCGGATAATAATTGTCTTATGGAGTTGTTTCCGGATGCTTACAATCTTTCGAAATTAAAGTTTGTAGCGGTGGCGGGAATGGGTGGATGGGTGAATGGTAGGTGGGAGTGGGGGGATTTCGGTATTTTGTCGGCTAATAGTTCGGGGGCAGCCATGGTGGCGGTTCACGACCTTCGTTCTTTCCTAGAGGTGGCGCACCTGGTGGGGATGGAGTTGGACGAAGTGGAGTGGTTGGCGAAAGCGGATAAAAAGTTCTCCATCAAAAGTTCCTATCTTCTTTCTAATGCTTTTCATGTTCCTTTTGGCCCCGAAAAGGAATTTTTTACTTCTTTTAGTAGCCTTTGGAATTTGGTGGTGCCTCAAAAAATTAAGGCTTTTGGATGGAGGTGCTTTCTTAATAGATTGCATACAAGGGATCTTCTTCTTGTTAGAGGTATTTCTTTCTCTAATTCTATTGCTTGTGTGTGTTGTGGTTTGGAGAGGAAATCTTTGTATCATATCTTTCTTGGTTGTGGGGTCTCTGCTTTAATTTGGAAGGAGATAATTTCTTGGATTGGTTTTGTTGATTTTGGTTTTGGTTGTATCATGGGGAGTTTTTTGAAGTGGTGTAGTTTTTGCAAATCCAAGAAGGTGATCAAACCCGGTAGAGAAGGAACTATTTGGTTGGCTATTTTATGGTCGATTTGGAAGCTTAGAAACGGGATTATTTTCCGAAATGATTCGTGGAGTGTTTCCGATACCGTTTGGAGTATAAAGACTCTTGTTTAGAGGTGGTCTTTCATAGAAAAAATTACTCGCACCAATTATAACTTTTATGACTTTAGCAATGATCCTTTGCTTTATCTTTCTTAGGTTATATTTGGTGGGTAATTTTCTTTGTTTTTGAGCTTGTCTTGCTCTTTTGTAATTTTTTTTTGTAGAACTTTTGGTTCTTTTAATATGTCTTGATTAAAAATAAAGTAAAATTATGAATAGTAATTTTACAACCATTTTAAACAGTTTATATATATATATATATATATATATATATATATATATATATATATATATATATATATATTTTAAGTCATTAACTGCCACATAATTATTTTTTAATTAATTATATTTATGGAAATTGATTTTTTTTAGAAAGATATAATCTAATTAACAAAATTTATAATATATCTATATTTAAAATTAAAACAATTGTAATTTAAATTCACTCTTTATTAGGTCAATCTTAAGAAAATATCTAGATAGACATATAGAAGTGTTATAAACATAATTTTATTGATACAAAAATATTTATTGTATCTAGTTTTTTTTAAGGGCAGGTGCATGTTTTAAAACAAAATTGTAATATTGCTATATATTAGGAAAAATAAATAAATTATAGTAATAAAAAACTTTTTAAAGAAAACATTTTAAAAACATTGAAAGTCATTATGAAATTACTAAAAAAAAAAAGTTGATTAATTGAATTCCAATTGTGTACATTAATTGCATTTTTAATTATAAATGATATAATAAAATAACCAAATTTAACTTATTTCCATTCAACTGTATTGACCAAAAAATAATTATAAGTATTTTTTAAATTAAATTTAAAGTAATAGTTACTTTCCCTTCCTCCATTTACTAAACTCCATATATAAAATTTACCGGTGAATTAAGCGGTTATGAACCTCTTGAAGTATATGGAGAATTTTCAATAAAAAATTATGCGAGCAATCAAATCCTCATACACATATCATAAAAAATTAAATTAAATATAATTTAGACAACTTACGTATCTTTTTGGTTTTATTTTTTGTGTTGCAACGTGTTTTTTCACACTACAACTTTTTTAAAAAAAAATCTGACTGAACAAATGTATTAACATTAAATTTTTTTAATAATTTATACAACTAACGACATGATAATCACATCGCAACATATTTTTTGCCAGATCATATATCACGAAGCTTCTTTAGTTGTAGTGGATGATGTCTATAAACTTTTTTCCAATAAGTAATTGTATTAATCACAAGCAAAGATACAAACAAAATATTATCCTTTTAAGCAAGAAAGAAGTAAAATGTTCTAATAGTGAAAATTATAAGTCGGAGAAAAAATATTAACTGTCCTAATATTGATTATATTCTCAGGATAGGCGCGTGTTTTTAAAACTTAATTACAATCTTGGTAAAGATAAAATCATAATATATTGACCTATTTTAGGTTAAATAAATAAATTATAGTAAAACATAATTTAAAAAAAAAACACTTTAAGAAAATTGAAAGTAAATCATAATGAAATTCATAAAAATAAAAATATTAAATGAATTATAAATATCTACCTTAATTATATTTTTTAATGATAAATAATATATCAAATTAGTCAAATCTAACTTATTTCCTATTCAACTTTAATGACCAAATTTTGCTATACACATTATACAATTTAAGATTAATGTAATTATTATATGACCTTAGGTCAAAGGATGCAAAGTATGTGTTTATTTTTTTATAATATATAATTAAAGATCAATTTTTAATAGTTAATCTTATAAGAATTATAATGCTTTATAACAGTTTGTAATGCTTAATGCAATTTTTATATTCTATCAAGTAAGTTCAATTTAAGGTAGAATGCATTTTTTAAAATACAAGTAAAATATTTATAAAATTATATAGCTACACATGTTTAATATGTTGGATCATTAATACAATGTAAAAATATTTAACAAATATAAAAAAATTTATTGAATAGATTAACTTGAATCCCTAAATCTAGTTAAATCTCAAAAAACTTTTATAAGTATTTATAAATTATTCTCTCTATTTCTATGGTTTTAATTTTAAACTTATATACACATATAAAAATATTAATAAATTTAATTTGTTTTTATGAAATCATTTTTTTTTTCTTTCAACATTGTTCACGATTTATAATTAACAACATTATTTATAAAATAAGTGTCTCTTTAATAAAAAAAAATTCATAATAATTGTTATTTAACTTTTTCGACTCAACATTAATTAATTTATATCAATTTTATATTAATTAATATTGTCTACATTGTTTTAAATAAGTTAATTTATTATAAATTTATGACAATTTATAACATTCAATAATTGAGACCCTTTTTTAAAATTGTGTAACATTTATTCAATCATTATTAATATTTAATCATTGTGAACATATTTTTTAAAAAAAATATTTTTAATCGAATTGAGTAATAATTATTATTCTATTAAACTTCAAAATAACAAATAAATAAAAATACAATTTTTCAATAACTAAACAATTAAAATGACAGGTGTATCCTTTACAAGTATAACAGGCATACAGATGAAGGCTTATTTTTGAAATTTTTTTTTTTTTAATAAGCAATGAATATATGAATCGCACTAGGGGTGCAACCCTTACAACAAAAGAACACTAATTAGTGTTTTAACAAATTAAAGGAAGTTTATACCAATTGTAAAAATTGCTCCTAAAACTTGAAAGAAACCTATCTATGCTTATAGCTTACAAACTCTTCCGAAAAGAACATGAAAGAAACCAAACATAAAATATTCAAGTCAGTGGTAAAGTTGCACTCAATGTAATAAAACAAGCAAATTAAACATTTCTAACATAATAAATCACATTGTAGCACAACCATGCATCACCATTCACCAACATGAAAAATATCTCAGTCTGTTAGTAGAGTCTGTGTGTATCCTCAGGCACAATCCTCTGAAAATAATTGCCATAGATATACTCAAGAGAAAATTGAAGTTCTTCAGTGTACCTCGCAATGTGGCCATGCCATTCCCATACAATACACCCCCCTTCATCATCCAAATGAAACCCAACAACAATGTTATTTTCCCGAATCATAACCGTTTCACCAGAATTAGGCTTCAGCGTATGCGATTTTCCATTGAGAATCCGGTAAACGACTTCACCTTCAATTCGAGATTCTTTTTGGTAGGTTTCATGTAGTCCGTCGTTTTGGTAGGGACGAGACTTTTCTTCTTCATTTTCATATTCTAGCTCTTCTTCTTCGTCGAAAATGAAATCCTTGTCGGTAAATATGTTGTCAGGGTCTTGAACCGGAAGCATGCACATTAGGTGGCAAAGGAATATGAAGTCTAGGCAGTTCATGGTGTTTGATAAATGTTCTCTGAAAATGATTGACAAGGTTTTGACAAAACAATAAAGAGTTTTATAGGGTTTGAGAAAACACAACTCATCTAGATATTTTCAAACTGCCAACATTTTTTTATTATTTAATAATTTTAAATTTATGGAAAATAAATTCTTTTAGAAAGATATCATAAATCTATCATATATGCATATTTACATTTAAAGAAATTATAAATTAAGTTCAATGTTTATAATGTAGTACACTGAATTTGCTTCTTTCTAGAAGATTATGTAGTACCATGAATAAGAAATAAGTTAGTTTTAGAAAAATATCAAGATGATGTTTATACATAGAAATGTCATAAGCAAAATTCCTTTAGTGAAATTATAATGTTGAAAAAGAGAAAATCATAATATGTTGACCTATTTTAGATTAAATAAATAAATTATAGTAAAACATAATTTTAAGAAAACATTGAAAGTAAATCATAATGTCATTTATAAAAAAAAAAATTGTTAACTGAATAATAAATATTTACCTTAATTGTATTTTTTAATGATAAATAATATATCAAATTAGTCATATCTAACTTATTTCCTAATCAACTTAATGACCAAAATTTTCTATACATATTATAAAATTAAAATTAATGTAATTATAGGATCTTAGGTCAAAGGATGCAAAGTATGTGTTAATTTTTTTTTGATAATATATAGTTAAAGATCAATTTTAATTGTTATTCTTCTAAAAATTATAATTCTTTATAACAGTTTGTAATGCTTAATTGGATCATGCAAAAGATCACCTTCGTTAGATGAAATTTGACGTCAAAAGGAGTATCCACCGGAGCAGCAAATTGGAGCCCCGCCAAGGAAATCAGATATGTAGTATACTTGTGTTGATGAATAAAAATACCATTGGAATCAAAATGAATCTCTAGACCCAAAAAAATAATGCAGGCAACCAAGATTTTTCATCTGAAATGAGGCTTGAAGTTATTGTTTAAGTTGTTGTATGGCTACTTGATCAGAACCAGTAATGACCATGTCATCAACATAAATAAGAAAAACGCAATTCCAGTAGTCGTGCGATGGATGAATAATGAGGAATCATATTGACTTGGAGTAAAATAAAATCCAAGAAGAGTAGATAGAAAATTTTCATACCATTCTAGAGGAGCTTGTCGCAGACCATATAATAAGCGTTTAAGCTTGCAAACACTTGGAGAGGATAAAAGTGGACCCTGAGGAGAATTCATGTAAATATTATCTTCAAGGTCCCCATGAAGAAAAGAATTCTTCACATCCATTTGATGAAGGGACCAGCCTGCAGAAGAAGCAGCAATAGAAACCATTGTTCTAATGGTAGTCATCTTGGTTACAAGAGCGAACGTCTCATCATAGTTTATCCCATATTCTTGTTTGTTGCCTAAAGCAACCAAGCGAGCCATGTAACAGTTGAGAGAACCATATTCTTGTTTGTTAATCATTTGTATACTTTTTATGTTTCAACGATTTTTTAAGTATATTTCTACAAAGAAAACTTGTAAAAATGTCTGTTTTTAGTTAATAATATTAAAAAATATTTAATATAAACTAATAAATATTTATCATATTAATTTTTTATAATTATTTTATTTGATTTAAAATATATTACAACAGTCTTATCCATTAAATAGAGTTTATATGTATAAAGTGAATAAACTAAAAGTAATATAAATAAATTAACATGTTTAAGGTGTTTCTTTTTATCAAAAAAGAACTAACTTGAAATTGAAGAAAATTAAAATTGTAAAGAATTTAAATATTATAGAAAAATGACACAAATAAATAGCATTTTTAATATATAAATATTTGTGGGTGCTTAAAAACATGGGTAATGCTAACGAGTGCTCCCGGGGCACTGGTTAAGAGATTAAAATTGTAAGTTGAGCATTGTTTATTAAAGTAAAAAAGATATGTTTTTACCTAAAATATTTGTATTCAATGCATTAAAAACATAAATAATTAGCTTTTTAAAAGAATATTGTGTATATTGAATGCATTGAATCTAAGATATTTTCTTTATTTGAAATGCTTAACCAGTGCCTTAGGGGCACTCGTTAGCATTACCCAAAAAAACATATATAACCTAAAAAAGGAAAACATGTTTTTAAAGAAGGAAGTTACATGGTGATTTTTTATTTATGGTAGTAGTTAATATAAGCAAAATGCACTAAATTAGATAGACTCAATCTATTTTTTTTTTTTTGTCAATGGAATATGCTTTATAACATTTCTATGTAAATATTATCTTAACATTTTCCTAATTCTACCATATCATATATTCAGTGTACCACATCTTCTAGAAACAAACATTTATTACTTACTTTTCATATAATTATTATTTCTAATATACTTTACTACATACTATTTATATAATTATTATTTCCAAGTTTCAAAATAGATATTAAATTAGAATTATCAAATATTAAATAAAATGCCATATATCCTTAATATATTAAAACAAAATACAGATTTAGGCGCCAAAGTTTGAATAAAATCCCGCCTAAAGAGTTTTTAATCATATTATTTTTTTTCCAACAAATTATATTTAATATATTAATTCACATTTAATATTAATTAATCAAATTCATTACTCCACCACTAATTTCTATGTACCTCAACTATTCAATCAACAAAAATTCTAATTTTTTTTCCTAAATGTACAATATCTATCAATAATTTGTTTCGTGCATCGCACGGGTTGAAAGTACTAGTATAAAATAGCAATTGCAAAATATCTATTACCTTGTGTTTTCTTAAATCCCTATAAAATCCTTTTCGGTATCATAAAAACCTGCAATTTATTTTTACTAAAAACATTCATCAAACTCCAAACAACTCTCCCTTCACGATCACTAGCTCTAGCGAACGTCTCATCATAGTTTATCCCATATTCTTGTTTGTTGCTCAAAGCGACCAAACAAGCCTTGTAACGGTTGAGAGAACCATATTCTTGTTTGTTAATCATTTGTATACTTTTTATGTTTCAACGATTTTTTAAGTATATCATTTCTACAAAGAAAACTTGTAAAAATGTTTGTTTTTAGTTAATAATAATAAAAAATCTTTAATATAAACTAATAAATATTTATCATATTAATTTTTTTATAATTATTTTATTTGATTTAAAATATATTACAACAGTCTTATCCATTAAATAGAGTTTATATGTATAAAGTGAATAAACTAAAAGTAATTTAAATAAATTAACATGTTTAAGGTGTTTCTTTTTATCAATAAAAAAGAACTAACTTGAAATTAAAGAAAACTAAAATTGTAAAGAATTTAAATATTATAGAAAAATGACACAAATAAATAGCATTTTTAATATATAAATATTTGTGGGTGCTTAAAAACATATTTAACCTAAAAAAGGAAAACATGTTTTTAAAGAAGGAAGTTACATGGTGATTTTTTATTTATGGTAGTAGCTAATTCTCTTAAGTTTATATAGTAATATGCAAATGCACTATAGATAGACTCAATCTATTCTTCTTTTTTTGTCAATGGAATATGCTTTATAACATGGAAATTTCTTTCTCTACCTCCCTCTTTTCTTGGTCAGTTCTGGTGAAAAACCCAAAATACTCTCACTTCGAAAACGCATTTCCGAAACGTTTTTTTTTTCAAAATTTGTCTTATTTCCGATATGCACTTCCGAAAACACGAAAAAAAGGTGTTTTCGGAGATGCATTTCCGAAAACACCCCTTTTTTGGATTTTCGGAGATGCATTTCCGAAAACACTTTTTTTTTGTGCAGGGGGTGTCTTCAGAGATGGATATCCGAAATATTCCAAGACCAAATTGGTCTTGGAATGTTTCGGATATACACTTCCGAAAAGAATTCAATAATTATTAAGGTGAATCAATACAATTAATAGCTATAAAATCAAGGTGAATCAATAAAATGAAGGTGAATCAATAAAATCAATGTGAATCAAAATTTCCTAAACAATTTTAAAGTTCAAAATTATTATTAACTTATATAAATCAAAAACATTTTAATTCTATAAGTAAATTTTAAATTATATAGAATTAAATATAAAATTTATTCATTAAATAAAATTAAGACAAAATCTCTTTTTAATTTTTTTAAACTAAATAAAAAAATTATAACTCATTTTTAATTATGAATCGGAATAGAAATATATAAATATATAATAATAATTATTAATTTTGTAATTGAAATATATAAATATATAATAATTAATATATAAATATATAATAATTATTATAAATTAAAACCCTCATTTTTTAATTTTTATAATTATTATATAAATATATAAATATATTTATAATTAATATATAATAATTATTATATAAATATATAAATATATAAATATATAATAATTTTTATAAATATATAATAATTATTATATAAATATATAAAATAAACACTCATTTTTTTAATTTTTTTTGTAAATACATAATAATTATTATAAATATATAAATATATAAATAAAAATTATAACTCATTTTGTAAGTGAAATTATTTTAATTTTTTTAATTAAAATTATTTTAAAATTTAAAATATGAATCAGAATAAAAATATATAATAATTATTATTCATAACTCATAAATTATATCAAAATATATAATTATTATTATTTATTACTCATAAATTATATCAAATTTATGATATATGAATTAATTAATATCCTAAAATTAATTTTTGAGATTTTTAGATTTTTTTTTGTTTTTTCGGAGATGCATCTCCGAATTAATCAAAATCGCATTTTTTGGGATTTTTTCGGAAATGCACTTCCGAAGTCTGGAAAAATTTAGAAAAAAAATATTTCGGAAATGTATTTCCGAACCAGGGGTAAAGTGGGATTTTCGCTGGGGGTGACCCCATAGGGAGGTGGGTAAAGAAAAAATCTTATAACATTTGTATGTAAATATTATCTTAACTTTTAATTTTACCTATCATATATTCAGTGTATCACATCTTCTAGAAACAAACATTTATTACTTACTATTCATATAATTATTACCTCTAATATACTTTATACATACTATTCATATAATTATTATTTCCAAGTTCCAAAATAGATATTGAATTAGAATTATCAAATATTAAATAAAATGCCATATATAAAAAATAGCAATTGCAAAATATCTATTACCTTGTGTTTTCTTAAATCCCTATAAAATCCTTTTTGGTATCATAAAAACCAGCCATTTATTTTTACTAAAAACATTCATCAAACTCCAAACAACTCTTCCTTCACGATCACCAGCTCTAGCAAAATTTTCCTTGACTACCTAATGAGAAAGCTTCAACTTCAAGATTCTGACAACAAAGATTCTGACAAAGAAGTATACGAAAATGAAGACGACAAGCCTCGTCTCCATCAAATTAAGAAGTATACCTAATGAGAATATTAATTTTTGGTTGTTTCTTTTGGATTTTTTCATAACAGATCCTCACACGCACCAACTGAAGATATGTGACTTCGGAAGTGCTAAAGTCTTGGTTCGTTTTACAGATGAAGAAGGGGAATATCTTGTTTGGGAATGGCATGATCACATTATGGGGTTCACTCCTTAGTATATATATGGCAATTACTTTCAAAAGATTGTGTTTGAGGAGCCTCCTTGTGTTTAGTTTGATTTGAGATGAATGATGATATTGTTTGACATGAAAACCAAAAAAAAAGAGTTTTTTTTTGTGCAAATTGAGAACTATAAAAAATATATAAATCCGTTGTGGCACATTCTTGTCAATTTTATTATTTTATCAAATTGTTGTTAACTTTTTTTTTTTTTGGTATAAACCGGGGTATCCTCTGCGCGCAACTGCAGAGACTAATCCCTCGAGCCGGGTAGGACCATATAGGCGGTAAAGCTTTATTTCTTACAAGAATTAATGTTTCCATCATTTAATAAAAATGTCGTGTTTTTAATGTTTCCTCTAGGATTTTGAATAATGTACTAGTTTTGTATGATTCATGTTTGTTGATGTATGAAATTGATTGTTTTTGTGTTAGGTTAATTTGAAACATGACACTTGATGGTACAATCAATTCATGAATTTTAAAATTGTAGACAAGAAAAAACTAGAATTGACTGTCGATCTCATTTGAAAATAAATTGATGAGAAAAAATATATTGACATTGGTTTTTAACACTACACCGTAAATATGTACAAAAATCATACACTTTTAGTTTATAATAATTTATTTCTCTTAGTTTTTGTGCAAGGCTACATTGCTGTGTTATAATAAACTTCGGTGTAGATACAATGTAATAAAAAAGGTGTCAACATAGCAAAACTCTAAATTGATTATACTATATATGTTGGCTGCATTTTGTCTGCCAGAATAAAGTATAAGATTAATATTTATCACTCATAAAATAATATTATTTTAGAGAGTAGTAGAATCAATTTAGGGTTCAATATGTCAGGGACGTCCTTATAAATATGGCAATCTTCAATTTTAATCCTTATAAATTTTTTCTTCAAACAATGGTCTTTGCAATATTTTTCGTCTCTATTTTAGGTTCCTTCTGTTGGATTCTACTAACGAAAGCTTACGTGGCACGCCACGTCAATTAAAGTCAATTTTTAAAAAAAATAGACAGATTGCGGAGACTTTAAACCCCCAAATAACTTTTAAAACCATAAGTTTTCACAAACATTTTCTTTCGATGCATAATTCATTGAAGGCCTATTTGAAGTGTAAGATCTATAAATTTTTTAAGAGGTGTTAACTATTTTTCATGCATGCCATGTCATCCCTTATTGTATCATATACCAAAAGATGTTGAAAACACACATCTAATATATGAATACAAAGCAAACAGAAAAATAGTGTGAGATTGAAGCGAAAAACCATGCAGAAGAAGAAAAGACAGTGAAGTGAATGAGAAAAGAGAAACCAACATTAACGTTAATGAAATTAATCCTTAACCCACACCACTTTATAGAAAGAAATGATATATCATATTATTGAACAATGGTGCAGAAAATCACAATCCAACTACATCAAAGAACTATATTTATAATTTTATATGCACTTACCAAAATAACACAGTTCGACACTTTTTCAATAAGCAATCATATAAGATATTGTACTAGAGGTGCAACCTTTACAACAAGAATTCTAAATAGAATTGAAACAGTTTAATGGTAATTTGTACCAATCATAAAAATAAATTATAGAAGTAGAATCACTATTACACAATCATCTCAAAGCTAAAAAAACATTATAAAAAATAATGGTATTTCTCATTAGCCAAATACACCAAATTAGAGCTAACCAAATTGAATTGAATTTAACTCTAGTATTGTCTTTTTTAATGATCACTTCGGCACGATTATAAAATAAGACACATTGATTCCACAATGTCATATTTATAAATGAGATTCACGATCAATTCTAGTTTATTTCTGTCAAGTGTCATGTTATTTACAAATTTTATAATTTATGAATTGATTCCACAATCAAGTGTCATGTTTCACAATTAGCCTCACACAAAAAACAATCAACTTCATACATCAACAATCACAAATCATACAAAGGTCCTAATACCATAATGTAAAATCCTTTATTTCAAATGAAGATATATTGTTTAAAATATTTATTTAAGTTTTCTTAAAGTTTTCAATTTACACAAAAACTCAATTTTTTTCCCGCCACTACAAGAAAAATGAGTTTTCGCGGCGACAAAATTGTTGAGAAAAATACGAAGTTGCTGCGAAATATATTTTTTTATCGAAAAAATTGTCGTTACATATCATTGATATGAGTGCCGTTGCAAAAAGTTTTGCTGTGACATTTGATGTCGCTCTGATAACAAATGGTTTCACAACAATAATTATTGCTGCCTTATTTGATCGAGCACAATGTCCATAGTCGTTATCAAAAGATGCTTGTTGTCAACAACTAAAGATGTTGTCGAAAATTATTTTAGTCAACAATATGAATTGTTGTCATATCTTCTATACCTCAACTATAAAAATAATTGGTATAAATTATATTTCTTAACAATTTATGTCATTAATAAAAATATAATTTTATTTTTCAACATCTTTTTAAAATTAACATAATTGACATTTTTATTTATATTGTTATTACTATTTAAAAATAAATAATTTAACAATATAAATCACAATATTGGTAATATTTTTTTTCATGAAATGTTAATGATAATTAATATAACATTAAAATAGAAAATATCACAAATTATTCTAATTGACATAAAAATTTAAATTTCTAAAAAGATTAAAAATTAAATATTAATAAACAACCTTGTTCCCATAAAAATAAAAATAAAAATTACATGATTAACAAATAAAATTATGAGTCTCGCCAAAATAATTATTAATTCATCTTTATATCTTTGCTTCGAAGCTTTCTTGGTGAAATAGTTGAAGTACTCTTATTTGACCTGCAATTTCAAAACAATTAAAAATTAATGTACTAGTTTCTTTTACAATACATTCTTTTGCAATAAAAAAAACTAATATAGTAAAAAGCCACGTCAAAATACAAGATGAACAAGTATACACACATTTTTCAAAACTCTTTATTACACAAAAATACTAGTTCATTTATTGGAACAATGTTACAATATTGCTCCAACTTTTTACATAAAACATAATTAACGTTAACATCCCATGACATTATATATCAATTGCAATCCTGAACAACACTTGTCTCATACGTTATCATTAAATATAACTCTTATAAAAATAAACTACACTTAAAATATTCATACCACATATGTAAGACGTAAGAAAATCATACTTAGAAATTAAACTAAACATATGGAGGCTCCTCATCCACAATCCTTTGAAAGTAATTTCCATAGACATACTCAGGAACAAATCCATGCTCATAAGTGTACCTCATAATATGACCATTCCATTCCAATACAAGATATTCTCTTTCTTCTCCCGTATAAAACTTGAGAGAAATGTGACTTTCATGAATCTGAGTCGTTTCATCAGAATTAGGCTTCATAGTATCTGTTTCTCCATTGAGGATCCGGTAAACGATTTCATCTTTAAGTTTAGATTCTTCTCGATATATTGCTTGTAGTCTGTCTTGGCAGAGACAAAGTTTGTCGTCCTCATTTTTATATACTTCTTCATCGTCAGAATCTTTGTTGTTCGAATCTTGAACATGAAGCCTGCACATTATAGAGTGGGGGAACATGTTATCGAGGCGGTGGACGGAGGAAGAAGAGTTGTTTAGAGGGGAGCTAATGATGTTTGCTGAATGTTCTTAGTGAAAAGATTGATAGAGTTTAGACAAAACTGTAACAGGTTGATTTTTTCTTTACCCACCTCCCTATGGGGGTGACCCCCAGCGAAAACCCCATTTTACCCCGCTTCGGAAATGCATTTCCGAAATATTTTTTTTTCTAAATTTTTCCAGACTTCGGAAGTGCATTTCCGAAAAAATCCCAAAAATTGGGATTTTGACTAATTCGGAGATGCATCTCCGAAACAACAAAAAAAAATCCAAAAAAATCCCAAAAATTAATTTTAGGATATTAATTAATTCAATTATCATAAATTTGATATAATTTATGATTAATGAATAATAATAATTATATATTTTGATATAATTTATGAATTATGAATAATAATTATTATATATTTCTATTTTGATTCATATTTTAAAATTTAAAATAATTTTAATTAAAATAATTAAAATAATTTCACTTACAAAATGAGTTATAATTTTTTATTTATATATTTATATTTATAATAATTATTATATATTTATATATTTACAAAAATAATTAAAAAAAATGAGTGTTTTAATTTCTATATTTATATAATAATTATAATAATTATTATATATTTATAAAAATTATTATATATTTATATAATAATTATTATATATTAATTATATATATATTTATACATTTATATAATAATTATAAAAATTAAAACAATGAGTGTTTTAATTTATAATATATATTATATTTATATTTATAAATTATACTTAATTTTAAATAATTCAAAATTTACTTATGAAATTAAGATGTTTTTGATTTATATAAATTAGTAAAATAATTTTTAACTTTAAAATTGTTTAGGAAATTTTATACCTATTAGTTGTATTGATTCACCTTGATTTTATACCTATTAATGATATTGATTCACCTTGATTTTAATTTTTTAATAATTATTGAATTTTTTCGGAAGTGTATATCCGAAACATTCCAAGACCAATTTGGTCTTGGAATATTTCGGAAGTGTAAATCCGAAACACCCCCTCCCAAAAAAAAATTCGGAAGTGTATATCCGAAACACCCCCCTCCCAAAAAAAAATTCGGAAGTGTATATCCGAAGACACCCCCCTCCCAAAAAAAAGGTGTTTTCGGAAATGCATTTCCGAAAACCCAAAAAAGGGGTGTTTTCGGAAGTGCACTTCCGAAATCACCCTTTTTTTCAGAAAAAAGTGATTTCGGAAATGCATTTCCGAAATATGGGGCATTCTGGGAATTTCGCAAGGGGTGGCCAAGAAGGTTAGGAGGTCTATTAAGAAATTTCCAACAGGTTTTATAGAGTTTAAGAAAGCAACTCAGTGTACATATTTCTTAATATTTTTTTAATGACAATAATTTTTAATATTTAATAATTTTCAATTAATGGGAAATGACTTCTTTTAGAAAGATCTCATATTGTTAACAAATCTAACCTATTACCATATTTAAATTTAAAGTAATTATAATTTAATTCAATATTTACTATTTTCTCTGGTTCTATTTATAGGAAATAATTATTTTTAAAATATCTTCTATAATTATATATAATTTTTGGGCTGGTGTATTTTACTTCCTAAAATACCTTTTATTTTCTTTCTTAATAACTAACCTTACAATTAAAAAAAAAATTATGTTGTTAGTAACTTCTAACGGTTACCATCATAAAAATTTGATTGTTAAAAACTTCCGTTTCCCCACATTTTTCCTTTACTATTTACCATTTTATTTCAAAAGAGGACAGCATATAAATACAATACCACATCTGTGAATCACGTTATACTACAAATTTCTCCACGTGCATCACATCAATACAATGTTTTACCTCAAGACTAGACCAATAAGGAAGATCGAAGGAAATCGACCTCTTTTTCCATATATTTTTCACAATAGGCCGCTTTTGGTACTTTCCAAAGACAGCAGTAATGCCCAGTTGTCGTTGATAAACTTCCTCTCCAGTTAAGGGCTTTGGAGCAACACCATGCTCTTGTTCCCCATTGAAAGCTTTCCGCAATCTACGATATGGATGATAACGATTTAGAAATTTTCGATGCCCGAGATAAACAGTCTTCTTTCCTTTTTCAAGATGATTGTAACATGTGCCTTTTTCACATATAGGACACGCTTTATGCCCTTTAACTTTATACCCACACAAATTGTCATACGCTGGAAAATCGTTGATGGTGCAAAATAACATGGCACGCATATTGAACTGTATGTGCATCGAAAACATCCACCCTTTCCTCCCATAACACTTTTAAATCATCAATCAGTGAACTTAGATAAACATCTATGTCATTTCCTGGTTGTTTTGGGCCCAAAATCATCATCGATAACATATATATTTACGCTTCATGCACAGTCTAGGAGATATGTTGTAAATCATCAGAAGAACAGGCCAAAAAGAATGGTTAGTATTTAGATTACTAAACGGATTCAATCCATCAATAGCAAGTCCAAGTCTAAGGTTTCTCGATTCTTTGCCAAAATTTGGAAACAAAGAATCAATTTTCTTCCATTGCAAAGAATCAGCTACATGGCGAATTTGTCCATCACATTTTCTTTCTTCTGCATGCCATCTAAGATTCTTTGCATCGTCTGCATTAGCGAATAATCTCTTGAACCTTGAAATGATTGGTAGGTACTATACCACTTTCGCGGGAGGACCCTTTTTGACCTCCTCATCATCACTAGATTCACCATGTCTCTTTTTGTAGCGTGACGCCTTGCACTTCGGACAATGGTTATAGTTTACATACTCTTTTCTGTATAATATGCAATTATTAGGGCATGCATATATCTTTTCATACTCCAAACCCATCAGACACAATATTTTCTTCGCCTCATAAAACGACTTGGCAGTATGTTACCTTCTGGAAGCATTTGTGTCAACAATTCAAGCAATTCGGTAAAAAAGTTGTCAGTCCACCCGTTAACTGTCTTCAGATTAAACAATTTTAACACGGCTGACAAACGTGTAAAATCTGTGCATCTCGGGTACAAAGGTGTATCCTTTTCAATGCATAAACTATCATATGCATGTGCCCTCTTAAACGAATCTTGTCCAATATCACGCATCATGTCTTCTAGACGATCATCCATTTCTACACTAACATCATCTCTTTGGAACGCATTTGTCTTTGCTACTACTTCACCGTGTCATATCCATTGTGTATAACTTTGACAAATCCCTTCACAAATTAGATGATTCATGATTTCTTTCTTACTAAGTTTTGGTACTTGATTTGCACAACGAACACATGGACAGAAAAAAACGTAGGAAGACTCTCTTCAGCATTACTTTCAGCAAAATGTAGAAATTCCATCACTCCATGTTCGTACTCAGCACTTAATCGATTAGCTCTCATCCAACTACGATCCATATCTATGTTCCGAAATTAATGCATAAATAATTAAATCATTAAATCATTATGACGCCTACAATTGACATTAAATATTTGTCCAAAAGGCGGGGGTGTAGACATTATTTCTAATAAAACTATTTCATGAATGAGATGGTGTATTGAAAGATTTGATGATTTGAAGAAATTTATTAGAAAGGAGAGACTTTTAAACATGAATGAGATGGTGTATTGTTGTAATTATTTTTTGAAAATTTATAACTATTGAGATGGTGTATTGTTGGATAATAACTTTTATTGGAAAGTTTATAACTAACTGTGTTGAGTTGTAATTTTGCTCTCCAAATTTATAAATGTGTGTTAACTTAAAATTTAAAAAGAAAAACACCGCATTCAGAAAACCCATAAATACATATGTCTGAAAGCTTAAACATATCAGTATCCAACTCAAGTTAGGCCACAATAAGAAACTAACCTTATAATAAATCAGATGAACCCCAATTAGCTATGTATCTTCGAGTACCTAAAAAATACATAGTGCAAGAGTCATTATAAGCTCATAATGTGATAAGTAAAGTAATTAGAACTGCACTAGGTAATCTTCTGCTTCCTTATACTCCAAATTAAAATGTTTCATAAATACAAATATACAGACCAAAATAATTTAATTCAAATATGACTTAAATTTTTCATAAATAAAATATGCATAAACGGGCTTATCAAATCCAAACTCCAAATTAACAAATTCGAACGAAATAGCCAAAATTAATATGATAGATCTTTTGTGTTTAATTTAGAACAAATCTAAATGAACTTAACGAAGACAATTAATGGACTACATAGTTTCATTTATAGGTTTGTTTTATTTTCTTACATGTGGAATTTGGTGGCTAAGCAAAAGCACTAGAGTTTAGTGTGTTGCATTACATTACCATTCACTTGATTAGATTATTGTTTTTATGGCTGAAAATGAACTATAGTTTATTCAAACATGGCAAAATATCATTGCAAGAGTGTTTTTAGAAGGATCTTTCCGATAAGATGAAAAATACAATTCAGGAATGGTACATCTAGTAGGTGTGAATCTATTTTTAAAAACTACTTCTGATGATGAAGGTTGCAGACATCTAAATGAATTAGTTTTATACGTTGGACTTTCAATAACAAACAATATATGAGAGAACAAATTTATTGAGAATATGTTATGGTTTTATACAAATGAATAAGCACAGGCCAGTAACCCTTAATTATATTAATCACAGTATTATAATCCTAATTAAATAAGAAAAATATTTATAATACTTATTAAAATTGTAACACAAATTAAATTAACAAACAGTCCTTAAGCATTAGAAAACAAATCTATGCCTGATGGAAAAATCAAACAAGTTTTCTTCTTTGACCTTGATGGTAAGACTTACTAAGAATTTTCTGATATTACTAAAATTTGCCATTGTTATTGTTGTCTGTGAACGGCTTGGTTAACTAACATGAAGTATTTGCAGGTAATGGCTTGGAGGTCGCAAGCAGATGATAAGTGGAAAGAAGAAGAAGGAAACTCACAGTGACGGCGGGTTGCAGCAGTGGAGGAGTGGCGGGTTGGAGCGGCGGAGGTGAAATCGCAGCAGAAGGATGTTCGATGGTTGGAGTCGCGGCCGTGGCGTGGTGGTTCACATGGGAAGACGGTTCACGGAGTGGTGGTTCGGAGCGGAAGGTGGTCGTGTTCGCGGGTTGGAGGCGATTGCATGCAGCAGAGCGGCGGCTGTAGATTGAAGCACTGAATAGCGAAAGTGAAAGTGAAAATAGGGTTTTGTGAAAGTGTGAAAACCCTATTACGTCGGTGGAAAATGGAACTGATGTAAAGCCACGCGTAAAAAAATTTATAAAACTGCCACGTGTATACAGGATAAATCGGTGGAAATTCTGACCGATGTAAAAGCCTCCTTAGTTTTCACCTATTGGCTTTTTTACATCGGTGCATTTAATGGCCCGATGGGAAAGGAGTTATAACAATTTCTCAATTTAATTACAAAACTGCCACCGCGTTTTTTTTACATCAGTGGAAATTATGACCGATGTAAAGGACTAACTCCTTTATTAGATTTTTCACATTGGATTTAATGGCCCGATGGGAAAGGAGTTATAACAATTTCTCAATTTAATTACAAAACTGCCACCGCGTTTTTTTTACATCAGTGGAAATTATGACCGATGTAAAGGACTGACTCCTTTATTAGATTTTTCACATTGGCGCATATTTTGGCTCGATGGGAAATCTGTTATAACAATTTTTCAATTTAATTACAAAATTGCCACCATGTTTTTTTTACATCAGTGGAAATATATGTTTGATGTAAAATCCCAAAATCAAATATTTTTTATATCATTGCAAATAAATACCTGATGTAAAATTATTTAACAAATATTTTTTACATCATATATTTTTATACCTGATGTAAAGACCTTTTCTAAAATGTGTTACATATAGTAGTGTTAGGTCCTTCCCATTAGATTCCACTAATGGAGGCTTACGTGGCACGTCACGTCAGTTAAAGTCAATTCTAAATAAAATAGACAGATTGCGGGGGTTTAAACCCCCTAAATAACTTTTAAAACAATAAGTTTTCACACACAATTTCTTTCGATGCATAATTCATTGAAGGCCTATTTGAACTTGACTCATCAACCCATTTCATTGTAAGATCTATAAATTTTTCAAGAGGTGTTAACTATTTTTCATGCATGCCATGTCATCCCCTATTGTATCATGTACCAAAAGATGTTGAAAACACAATCCAATATATGAATACAAAGCAAACAGAAAAGTAGTATGAGATTGAAGCGAAAAACCATGCAGAAGAAGAAAACACGGTGAATTGAATGAGAAAAGAGAAACCAACATTAACGTTAATAGAAATGAAATTAATCCTTAATCCACACCACTTTATAGAAAGAAATGATATCATATTATTGAACAATGGTTGTAGAAATCACAATCCAACTACATCAAAGAACTAAGTTTATATGCACATACCAAAATAACACACTTCGACACCTATAAAGCCTATACTTTATCCTTTTTTTTAATGATCACTTCGGCACGATTATAAAATAAGACACATTTTCCTATTAATAAGCCAATAATTAAAATGTAAATGAATAACTTTCATACTTCAAAAAGTGTTTGATGTCTTGTCTTGTTTTTCATTTTGTATACTAGTGGATGAAGCAGTTGACAATAGTTTAAGATGTTGTGTTAGTGTTAAAGCTTTTGTCTCCGAAGTCCTAATTGTACACTTTAATTTAACTTGATTAATTTTTGCATGATACAATGTTGTTGGACAATAAATTCCTAGTTGTCCTCTCCTCTTATGCTTACAGTGATCAACTTCATCTGTGATTCAATTTACGCTATATATCATTTAGATTTTTCTCATTTCTTTCTAAAGGTTATAGATTCTTTTCATGTTATATATATTATAACCACATCACCATTTATTAATCCTAATAAAATGACGGATTAAAATAACCACATCCAACTTGGTAACCTCTTTTTAAACAATTCTGTAACTTCATCATATCATTACAAAGTGTGATTTGTATAAGAGGACATTGATCAAACACCTTGTGTACAAAATTGAGAAAGCTCATATCAGAACATGTACATTGTCAAATACTCTAAGGAAGTAGTCATTAACCTTTTAGTTTTATATCTACCAAAGCCTAAATTGAATGATTCATTTTTATTGTATGTATCAATATGGATTTTAAAAGGTAAAATCAATTACAGTGAAAATGACTTTAACATTGAAGCATCATGTTAAAGTTGAAACTTTGGTTTAGTTGTTTCTAAATTCTTGTTGTGGAATATCATATAGATATAGATGTGGAAATATAAAATTGAACTCACATCTAAACACAGTATCAATTTTCTAATGAGAAAAAGTACAACGAAAAGAAAGAGATGAAGAATTAATTGCTTATCAATTTTTTTTTTTTGTTTTCAAGTTTTTAAAGGGAGTTTAAAATCCCCGCAAGCTGTCTCTTTTTTGTAAAATTGATTTTAATTGACATGGCGTGCCACGTAAGTGTCCGTTAGTGAAAATTAATGAAAGGGACCAAAAATATTACGAGGACCATTGTTTGAAGAAATTTTTTATAGAAATTAAAATTGAAGATTGTCATATTTATAGGAATTAAAAACATATTTAACCCATCAATTTATTTATAAATGAGATTCACGATCGATTCTAGTTTATTTTTGTCAATTGTCATATTATTTACAATTTTTATAATTTATGAATTGATTCCACAATCAAGTGTCATGTTTCACAATTAGCCTCACACAAAAAACAATCAACTTCATACATCAACAATCACAAATCATACAAAGGTCATAATATACCATAATGTAAAATCCTATTTCGATGGAAGATATATTGTTTAAAATATTTATTTAAGTTTTCTTAAAGTTTTCAATTTCCACAAAAACTCATTTTTTTTTCCCGCTTACATGTCAAACAATATCATCAATTATCTCAAATTAAACTAAACATATGGAGGCTCCTCATCCACAATCCTTTGAAAGTAATTTCCATAGACATACTCAGGAACAAATCCATGCTCATAAGTGTACCTCATAATATGACCATTCCATTCCCATACAAGATACTCCCTTTCTTCTCCAGTATAAAACTTGAGAGAAATGTGACTTTCATGAATCTGAATCGTTTCACCAGAATTAGGCTTCATAGTATGCGCTTTTCCATTGAGGATCCGGTAAACAATTTCATCTTTAAGCGTAGATTATTCTTCTCGATATATTGCATGTAGTCTGTCTTGGCAGAGACAAAGCTTGTCGTTCTCATTTTTATATACTTCTTCATCGTCAGAATCTTTGTTGTTCGAATCTTGAACATGAAGCCTGCACATTATAGAGTGGGGGAACATGTTATCGAGGCGGTGGACGGAGGAGGGAGAGTTGATTAGAGGGGAGCTAATGGTGTTTGCTGAATGTTCTTAGTGAAAAGCTTGATAGAGTTTAGACAAAACCGAAACAGGTTTTATAGAGTTTAAGAAAGCAACTAAGTCTAAATACTTTTTAATATCTTTTTACTGCCAACAATTTTTTAATATTAATAATTTTCAATTAATGGGAAATGATTTCTTTTAGAAAGATATCATATTGCTAACAAATCTAACCAATTACCATATTTAAATTTAAAGTAATTATAATTCAATTCAATAATTATTTACTATTTTCTCTTGTTCTATTTATAGGAAAAAAAATTATTTTTAAAATATATTGAATAATGTCACTGTAACATTTTTTTACTTTAGCCAACAGAATAGTAATAGACAACGCCTTACAATCCGTTGCATAAAGAAAAATAGACCGCGCT
The DNA here is from genome assembly GCF_029867415.1 of Vicia villosa. Classification (NCBI taxonomy): domain Eukaryota; kingdom Viridiplantae; phylum Streptophyta; class Magnoliopsida; order Fabales; family Fabaceae; genus Vicia; species Vicia villosa. The sequence goes on from NC_081185.1 coordinate 133,830,105, forward strand.
TTTTGTAACATTGTAATACTTGTTAAATAAATACTGTTTAGTCAAATACAATATTATCAAAACTTATCATCTTACTAATACATATCATATATATTTCGTTTATGATAGTTTTTATGGTAAAATTGATTTTTGTTACAAAAATATCTATAATATCTTTTCATATGTTTATAAAATAAAATGAGAATTAAAGATTTTTTACAATAAAATGAAATATCATTAATATAAGACACATTTTTCTTTTTTAGGAATGTTTTTATCGTTATACTAGAAAAAATTATCCCCTCAAAAAGTAAGTTTTAGTTATAAAATAAAAAGGTGTTTTTTTGTTATCAAATAAAAGATTTTCATTTATTAAAAACACATCGGATTTTATATTTATAAAATATAAAAAACTACACAGAAAAAACAAAATGAGACATTAAAAATTAAAAAATTTGTGTAGTAAAATGAAATAGCTTTAAATAATTTTTTAAAAAATATATGTTTCTTTATAGGAAGGTCTTATCATTATAACAAACAATATATATATATATATATATATATATATATATATATATATATATATATATATATATATATATATATATATATATATATATATATATATATATATATCTTCTTAATAGTGCGTTTGATTTGCTAAAAAATGAGGTACTAGACACGATAATTTTTTTTATTTTGTTTGATGCAGAAACTAATCATGATATTGGACAAAAAATATGGCAAGAGACTGGACAAAACCATGAATTTTTGTTCTCCACAAAACCATAGAATAACTTTTTGTCCCAAGCACAAATTATCAAAAAACCATTTTTTACTCTCCTTATCATTATTTAATATTTTAATTCATAAATATAATCTTCATATTTTATATATCAATAAAAATATTATAATAAAAAGAAGTTTTGATTAATCGACATATCAAACAAATTAGAAAAAAAATGTATTTAATATTTTTCTTCTCTTCTCATTATTTAATATTTCGATTCATAAATATCAATATTTAATATTTATAAAAGAAGTTTTGATTATAAAAGAAAAGTATGCTTTTTATTTATTTATTATATAAAATATTTTTATTTACGGTAAAATAATTATTTTTTTATTATAGCCAAAATAAACAAAACAAAACTGGACCAAAATGTAAAAAATAAATAAATAAACAAAGTAAAGGCACCACAACCCTAATCTTCAATGCGTACTCAGGTTTCAATTTTCGTTGGTCGTGCCTCTCACCTTCATATGTGATCTCCAGTCGCCGTCTGTCCTCACTCCTCAGCCCTCGCAGATGCATGCATCTCACCCTTCGCTCTTTCAAACTTTGCGACAATAACACATTTACCATCTCTCATCAATTTCCAAATTGTTTCCTCTTATGCCCAAATTTGTAATTTGATCCCCTTGTTTTCCTCGACTTCCTTCGTTGTCATTTGGGACATTTTTTACCGGCTATGTTATTTGTAGATTTAGCTAATGTATTTTGATAATATATTGTTTAAATACGATAATTATTTAATATATTTAAAAGATAATTTTTTATCTCATAAATAGGACCGGAGGTAGCATATGGTTAAAAGAATATTGACTAGAAGATATGATATACATACTAGAAAGGTTAAGATATCTAGCTGTTGCACAAAATCAAGGCGCCTTCAAAATAGTTTAGTCTTAAGTTTGCACATTTCGAACCAACTAGACAAGTGTTCTTACCGATTAGAAAAGTCAAATTTTGCTTATAGCAATTTTGACTACTCTTAATTCATCTTACACAACTTCTAGACGATTTTCAAAATATTTTCTTTTGATAAAGCATTTTGAAAATAGTTAGTGTGTGCTTTAGCCTTGCGTTTTTACGATAAAGTCCTTTTGCCTACAATCGTTCACTCATTACTAAATTAGGGGATTACCACATTACTTCTCAAGACTTTTCCAGATACTTCTTTATGTTGACATGTGCTTAAGTAGCTTAAGATGAGGCTATAGTTGCATTCCATTTGATTGCTATATTATTAGATAGTTAAGTCCATCATACCCTAATGATGAGGTTTACATCTTTATCCACTTAATTGTCCATGCTTAACTTATCAGGGTACATTAGTTGTCATCATCAAAAGTAGATATCCTTTTGTCTCTCCAAACACTCACAAAAAATTTTGTTATGCGTCTAGACTTGTATGTGCTTGAGAAATGGTAGAAATCTAGTTGAAATGGTTCGCCCTAGGAACATTTCACTTCCCCATAATGACATTCTAGACACTTAACAGCTTGTTAGATCGACAGTTGTAGTAGCAGGGAATTTAAATTCCGTAGTAACCAATGAACCTATACTTACCCTAATAACGAGTGTGACGCCAGCACCAAGAATGGTGGTTGCATTGCCTATGGCAACAAACATTCTGACCATTTCCAGGGTCACGCAAGCTGCTATAGGAGAGCTTAGGCCTTCTTATGCTCCAGGTCTTATGTTACCATAAGTCTCAACGGACTTCCCTTATGGTATGTCGACTTCTATAGGAGAACCTAGGCCTTCTTATGCTCCAGGTCTTACATTACCAAAAGTCTCAATGAATTTCCCTTTACTCGCTTAATCGCTTGCGATTGACTTATCTGATACATTTGTTATCAACATTAAAATTAGATGTTCTTGTTAAAAGCTTATCACCTACAAAACAAAGTTATCTGATACATTAGTTATCAACATTTCTTTGTCTCAATGAAATATGCTTTATAACATTTTTATGTAAATATTATCTTAACATTTTCCTAATTCTACCATATCATATATTCAGTGTACCACATCTTCTAGAAACAAACATTTATTACTTACTTTTGATATAATTATTACTTCTAATATACTTTACTACATACTATTGATATAATTATTATTTCCAAGTTTCAAAATAGATATTAAATTAGAATTTTCAAATATTAAATAAAATTTCATATATAAAAAATAGCAATTGCAAAATATCTATTACCTTGTGTTTTCTTAAATCCCTATAAAATCCTTTTTGGTATCATAAAAACCTGCAATTTATTTTTACTAAAAACATTCATCAAACTCCAAACAACTCTCCCTTCAAGCAAAATTCTCCTTGACTACTTAATGAGAAAGCTTCAACTTCAAGATTCTGACAACAAAGATTCTTACAAAAAAGTATACGAAAATGAAGACGACAAGCCTCGTCTCCATCAAGACAGAGAAGAATCTAAGCTTAAAGATGAAATCATTTACCGAATCCTCAACGGAAAAGCACATACTATGAAGCCTAATTCCAGTGAAGCGGTTCAGATTCATAAAAGCTACATTTCTCTCAAGTGTTATACAGAAGAAGAAGGGGAATATCTTGTGTGGGAATGGCATGGTCACATTATCGAGTTTACTACCGAGGGTAGATTTGCTCCTCAGTATATATATGGCAACTACTTTCAAAAGACTCTGTTTGAGGAACCTCCTTGTGCTTAGTTTGATTTGAGATGAATGATGATATTGTTTGACATGAAAACAAAAAAAAAAGTTTTTCTTGTGTAAATTGAGAACTATAAAAAAATATATAAATCCATTGTGGCACATTCTTGTCAATTTTATTATTTTATCAAATTGTTGTTAACTTTTAATTAGGTTTATTTCTTACAAGAATTAATGTTTCCCTCATTTAATAAAAATGTCGTGTTTTTAATGTTTCCTCAAGGATTTTGCATAATGTACTAGTTTTGTATGATTCATGTTTGTTGATGTATGAAGTTGATTATTTTTGTGTTAGGTTAATTTGAAACATGACACTTGATGGTACAATCAATTCATGAATTTTAAAATTGTAGACAAGAAAAAACTGGAATTGACTGTCGATAAATTGATGGGAAAAGAAATATATTGATACTGGTTTTTAACACTACACTACATTGCTCTGTTATAATAAACTACGGTGTAATAAAAAACGGTGTCAACATAGGAAAGCTCTAAATTTATTATACTATATATATCGGCTGCATTTTGTCTACCAAAATAAAATATAAGACCAATATTTATCAATAATAAAATCAATTTATTTTAGAGAGTTGTATAATCAATTTAGGGTTAAATATGTCAGGGGTCCTTATAAATATGACAACCTTCAATTTTAGTCCCTACAAAATTTTTCTTCAAACAATGGTCCTTGCAATATTTTTCGTCCCTATTTTAGGTCCCTCCCGTTAGACCATTTACAATGGGGGTGTTGAAAAAATTATTCAATAGTTAAATAGGTGCAATGAGGTGATCGAAGAACGTTTGCTGAGGTTTTAACGGAGAAAGTGCCTGAGAGCAGGCAATCTGTTCCATACATTTGTCTGGAGTTTTCGTCGAAGGAAAGCAATAGATCCCGTTTGTCTAAGGCTTATGTTGGTTGCTTGAGATGTCCTGGCTCAGCAGGTAGTCTACAGAGCTGTATTGAAAGAGCAGGTTTCTTCGCGATCAAAGTGACGCCGTTGGGTGCGAACAAGTGCTTGTTGGAGGAATCTGAAGCTGGTATTATAGAGTCTTTCATTAAGGATGGTGAAGAATGGTGGAAAGATTGGTTTTTGGATATCGCAATGTGGAAATTGGAAGATGTGGATTCTTCTCGTGCGGCATGGCTGAACATCTACGGGATTCTGCCTTTGGCTTGGAGTGGGGAATTCTTCTCGAATCTGGCTGCGATGTTATGGAATTTGATTAGTATTGATTCTAGCACTGCTGAAGGCTAATCTATGGAGGTGGCAAGGATTCATATTTCTTTGGGAATAGAGGTCAAAATTCCAGAAACAGTGAGGGTCTTGGTGGATGGTAAAATGTTTTCGCTCGCGATCAAGGAGGTCCCGCCGACAAGCCGAATTCTTTCAGGTAATTCTAGACATCTTTTCCCTGGGCCAGAATCCTCATATTCTGTGTGTTCTGATGATTTTAGGTCTGGTGATGATTCTTGGCGGAGTGAGACGAAGTTTAAGGTCGATTCATCTTCTGATAGCATTGAAGATTTCTCGGCGCGCGGGGAGGAAATTATTCGGAGGAGAATAGTCTCGTACCAGTTGCTAATTCTCTTGTTGTCAACAGAGGGGTCAAAACAGGGAAGGGTTTTGGTTTGGCTGGTCAGAAACTATCCAAGAAGGCAGTGGTTTCTAATAACAGGGGAGTTTGTGTACATAAGTTTGGTGAGTGTTTTTGCTCAGCAATAGGAGCAGTTCCCTGTATCGATGGTCTTAGTGGGGGTGAGAATTTTTCGTCGCATTCTGTAAAGGCTCCAGTGGCAGGAACTTTTGATACGGCGGTTAGAAAAGTAAGGGTGGAGGGTTCGGGTAAGAAGTTTACGCAGGAGGGTTGTGGTGGATCAGAATCTTGTGGCTCGATCTCGACGGGTATAGATATTGAGTTGGTCGATTGCTCTCTGAATTTGAAGAAAAGGCAGGGGAAAATTGTAAAGTTTAGAAATCTCTTGGATTTTGGTGGGGGGGAGCTTTCAAACATAAAACAAATTTGATTAAGAGGAGCAAGAGAAAGGGAAAATGAAGGGTTATCTCAAAAGCTAGGGGTGGTATTAGTTCGATGACGAAGGAGGAGTCAATTGAGGGGTGTTATGAATCTCTTTCGGAGATTAACTTAATCGGACCGAACAATAGTAAACAATGGGAGAATGTGGTCAAAGATGATGATGGGAGGATGAGGATGGCGTTTAAAGAGATGGGCTTAGGTAATTTGAAGGTTAGGAGCGGTTTCAAAAGTTTAAACAGTGAGTTACAAAAAGAGGAGGTAGGGAGAAAACAGTCAAGGAAGGAGAAACCATCTTCTTGGAAATGATTATTGTTTCTTTTAATATTAGAGGAGGCGGCAATGCCCTCAAGAGAAAGAGAATTAGTTCTATCTTAAAGAAGGGAGATGTGGACATAGTGTTGATTCAAGAAACAAAATTGTCTAATATGGAGGATTTTGTGGCTAAGAGTATGTGGAGTAATACGGAGGTTGATTTTTCGTTCTCTAACTCCATAGGCTTGTCGGGAGGCATGTTAATTTTACAATCGCTCACTCATTACTAAATTAGGATATTACCATATTACTTCTCAAGACTTTTTCAGATACTTCTTTGTGTTGACACGTGCTTAAGTAGATTGAGATGAGGCTATAGTTACATTCTATTTTATTTCTATTATTAGATAGTTAAGTCCATCATATCCTGATGATGAGGTTTGCATCTTTATCCGCTTAATTGTCTATGCTTGACTTATCAGGGTACATTAGTTGTCATCATCAAAAGTAGACATCCTTATGTCTCTCCAAACACTCACAAAAAATGTTTTATGTGTCTAAACTTGTATACGCTTGAGAAATGGTAGAACTCTAGTCGAAATGGTTCGCCCTAGGAACATTTCACTTCCCCATAATATCATTCCAGACACTGGATAACTTATCGGATCGACACTTGTAGTAGCAGGGAATTTAAATTTCGTAGTAACCAATGAGAATATTTTGTCAAAAAACGTGGGAATAATTTTGGCGAGATAATTAAGAATATTGATCATTGTCCTTAAACAAATATGTGTCGTCCATTTCATGAGTATCAACACTCAAGACATTTCCATTCGTGATCCACGTAAAACCTAACAGACAATTTTTTATTTTTTTATTAAATAAGAATGAACATTAACAAACATTTGATAAAATAATAAAAATTACACCATTGTATCACAACGAGTTTATATATTTATTATCAATTTGCATAAAAACTCTTTTTTCGCTTGCATGCTGAACAATATCATCAATTATCTCAAATCAAACTAAACACATGGAAACTCCTCAGGCTTAATCCTTTGAAAGTAATTTCCGTAGATATACTCGGTTGAAAATCCACGCCCATGAGTGTACCTCATAATGTGACCATGCCATTCCCACACAATATACTCTCTTTCTTCTTCTTCCGTATAAAACTTGAGAGAAATGTGGCTTTCGTGAATCTGAACCGTTTCACCAGAGTTAGGCTTCATAGTATGCGCTTTTCCGTTGAGAATTTGAAAAATGATTTCATCTTTAATCATAGATTCTTCTCTATATATGACTTGTAGTCTGTCTTGGCAGAGACAAGACTTCTTACCCTCAATTTTGCTTACTTCTTTTTCGTCAGAATCTTTGTTGTCAAAATCTTGAAGCTGAAAGTTACTCATTAGGTAGTTAGAAAATTTTTTGTTAGAGTTGTTGATGGTGGAAGAAGAGTTGTTTGGAGGAAAGCTCACAGTATCAAATATGTTCTCTCGGTAAAAAAATAAAACTTGTAGATTTTATGAAGAAGAAAAACGGATTTTATAAGGATTTAAGAAACACAAGTAAGAAGATATTTTGCAACTGCCAATTGTTTTTATAAAATGCCATAATTGTTGATTTAAAATCTATTTTGGAAAAATAATAAATATATGAATAGTAAGTAATAAAAATCAAATTGTAAAATTAATATATATTTTTCCAATGACTTTCATTCAGAAAAGTGTTATTTAAGATTTATTAATTTTGTTCATTAAATATTTTTTATGATTTGATTCAATATGAGTAAAGTGTTTGTCATAATTCGATAATGCTTTTAAGATATTCCTAAAATGTTTTTTACAGGATAACCTTTTTGGCTAGATAGTTTATCAAATATTTTAATATATTCCAAAAATATTTTTGATATTCCTAAAGTATTTTAAGATATAATTCATAAAATATTTTTTTACAGGATGACCTTTTTGGGAATATAGTTTTTCAAATATTTTAAGATGTTCCTAAAGTATTTTAAGATATTCCTAAAATAATTCTTAAAATATTTTTGATATTTTTTGTAAATAATTTATAAAATACTTTTTTTATAGGATAATCTTTTTGGTAAAATAGTTTATTAAATATTTTAAGATATTCCTAAAATAAGTTTAATATTCCTAAAGTACTTTTGATATTTTTGATAAATATTTTTTTGCAGGATAATCTTTTTGGTAAAATAATTCATCAAATACTTTAAGATATTTCTAAAATATTTTTGATATTCCTAAAATTTTTTAAGATATTCCTAAAATAATTCCTAAAATATTTTTGATATTTTTGGAAAATAATTCATAAAATATTTTTCTAAAATAATTACTAAAATGTTTCGGTAATCTTTTTAATATTCCTAAAATATTTTAACATTTTTCTAAAAGGAAAATGCTTATTAGTAAGAAATCATAAAAACAAGAAACGCAATAATAAATCACAATCATTCATTATCACTACAATTCCATGATCCTTATTATAAAGGAAATTAAATTTAAAATTAATTTAAAATTAACCTTTAAAATAGTGATATGTGTGCATTCTTGCCTTTTTTTCTTTAAATTGTTTCGTACTAAATTCTTGCCTTTTTTCTTTAAATTGTTTCGTACTAAATAACACTATTCTTTCTATAATAATTTAGTAATCTTTTTAAATAGACTTTTTATTAAGAATGATTCATCATAATAAAACAAAACAATATTTTTCATTTCGTACCCTAATATCAAGAGTGATTTCACAACCATAAAATCAATTTGTTTTAAAAAGAGTTTTCGAATTAAGAACTTAATATTAGTATAATCAATTTATTTACAACTAAAATCCACGTTAAATTCTAGTTTATTTGTATCTATCATTCTTAAATTCACGAATTGATTCCACAATCAAGTGTCATGTTTCACAATTAATCTCATACATAAATCAATCAACTTCATACATCAACAAACACGATTCATACAAATATCATTCTATAATATAAAGTTCTTAATTTTTGATAGACTATATTGGTTAAAATATTTACTTCTCTAATAAACACAATTTTTTTATTAAATAAGAATGAAGTTAAATCTTATAAGACATAAGCTTGATTCAACATTAACAAATATTTGATAAAATAATAAAAATGACAACATCATATCACAACGAGTTTATATATTTTATATCAATTTGCATAAAAACTCTTTTTTTCCCGCTTGCATGCCAAACAATATCATCAATCATTGAGGTACTCTTTCTTCTTCTTCCAACCTTAACCTTCTTTGTGCTTTTTGTAATGCTCATCCCGAATCTCCTTGTCACTCTTTCTTGAATTGTCAAAAAGTCGAAGAAATTTGGAAGGATATTGCCAGATAGTTGGGTTTGCCTCATGTCATTAATGTGGGATTTAAAGAAAGTTTTCTTTCTTGGTGTGATTCGTGTCGCTATTTGAAATTCAAAAGAGGTAAGGAGGAATGTGATTGGCTAGCCGTTTTATGGTCTCTTTGGATTTGTAGGAACAATATTTTTTTTTAAGGATGGCGAGTGGAATGCTAGAGATGTTTTTTGGAATTGCAAAGTCTTGCTTTGGAGGTGGTCCTATATAGAGAAAATTATCCATTCCAATTACAATTTTTATGAATTTAGCAAAAACCTTTTGCTATACTTATCTTAGAATCTATTTGATGTGTAATTTTCCTTTTTGTGACTTGCCTTTCGGCCATTTTTTATAATCGTGCTTTGAACTTTAGTTCTTTCTCAATACAACTTGATTAAAAAAAAATCAATCATCTCAAATCAAACTTAAACACATGGAGACTTCTTAGGCTTAATCCCTTGAAAGTAATTCTTGTAGATACTCAGGAGAAAATCCATGGCCATGAGTGTATCCCCTAATATGACCATGGCATTCCCATACAATATATTCCCCTTCTTCTTCAATATAAAACTTGAGAGAAGTGTGGCTTTCGTGAATTTGGACTGTGTCACCAGAGTTAGGCTTCATAGTATGCACTTTGCCATTGAGCATTTGAAAAACAATTTGATCTTTAATCATAGATTCTTCTCGGTATATGACTTGTAGTCTGTCTTGCCAGGGACAAGACTTGTTATTCTCAATTTTGTATACTTCTTCTTTTTTGTCATATTTTTTGTTGTCAAAATCTTGAAGCTGAAACTTACTCATTAAATAGTTAGAAAATATTTTGTTAGAGTTGTTGATGGTGGAAGAAGAGTTTGTTTGGAGGAAAGCTTATGGTATTTGATAAATATATTATCGGTAAAAATAATTGGTAGAGTTTTATGAAAAAAAATGGATTTATGGATTTAAAAAATACAAGTTAAAAGATATTTTGCAACTGCCAATTGTTTTTATAAAATGCCATATTTGATGATTTAAAATCTATTTTGGAAGTAATAAATATATGAATAGTAAGTAATAAAAATCAAAATGTAAAACTAATAAATATTTTTCCAATTTGACTTTCATTCAAAAAGTATTATTTAAGATGTGTATTTATTATTTTTTAACAATTGAAATCATGAATCATGCACATTTAAAAAAATTAATTGAATAAATATTAAAAAAAAACATATTAAATAATATGATTATAAAATAAAACAAAAATAAATTAAACATTTCCTTTGCTTGAAAAGTATTCACACAATGGAAGTTTCAATTCCTTTCATATTGATAAGGTACAATGAATTAAAAAAAAAAACACACACACATGTTTAATATACCAAAAAATCACACACATATACTTAATATACCAAAAAATCAACATGAAACTAAACTTTTATATATATATATATATATATATATATATATATATATATATATATATATATATATATATATATATATATATATATATATATATATATATATATATATATATATATATATATATATATATAAAAAAGTTTAGTTTCATGTTGAGTTTTTGGTATATTAAGTATATGTCGGAACCATCCTTAGTGCTATTGATTTGCATCTTGAGTATGTTATTTTTGAGAGTGATTCTCAAAATACGATTCACGCCATTTGTTCTGATGTTAATGGTTTCTCTGAGTTTAGTACTATTACTTCGTCTATTCGTAGTTTATTGGATAATTTTCCCAACTTTGAGGTAAAGTTTGTAAAGCGCCAAGCGAATTCGGTTGCTCATGCTTTAGCTAAGGCAGCCGATTCTTGGACTAGGAGTAGTTTCTTTAATATGGTTCCTCCTTGTATTGACTATTTGCTTATTAATGATATGAGTTGAGTTTCCTTTGTTAAAAAAAAAAGTATGTCGGTTTCTAAAAGATATAATATACTGAATATGCGATATATTGGAATTAAAAATATTAAGATTTAATATAATGATATGTGATACGTTAGAATTAGAAAAATATTAAGATAGTAGTAATATTTACATAGAAATGTAATAAAGCATATTCCATTTTCTTGGTTTCTAAAAGATATAATATATTGAATATGTGGTATATTGGAATTAGGAAAATATTGAGATAGTAGTAATATTTACATAGAGATGTAATAAAGTATATTATGTTTTCTACTGTATACTAAATATGTTGGTTTCTAGAAATTGTAATATACTGAATATCATGTGATAAGTTGAAATTAGGAAAATATTAAGATATTAAGATAGTAGTAATATTTAGATAGAAATGTAATAAATCATATTCAGTTTAATATGTTGGTTTCTAGAAAATGTAATATACTGAATATGTGATATGTTGGAATTAGAAAAATATTAAGATAATAGTAATATTTAGGGTTAATAGTAATTCACCCCCTGTAATGTTAGCGAATTTTGCTTTTTCCCCCTCCCTACCTTTTGACAACGGTTTTTTCAAAAAACCGTTGCCAAAACCTGCCTTTGGCAACGGTGGGGGTAAATCGAAACACGCTCATATTATAGGGGATAAACTACTATTAACCCTAATATTTAAATAGAAATGTAATAAAGTATATTTCTTTTTCTGCTATATATTAAATATGTTGGTTTTTAAAAGATGTGATACGTTGGAATTAAAAAAATATTAAGATAGTAGTAATATTTAAATAGAAATGTAATAAAGCATATTCCGTTTTCTGCTATATACTAAATATGTTGATTTTTAAATATGTGATACGTTGGAATTAGGAAAATATTATGATGGTAGTAATATTTAAATAGAAATGTAATAAAACATATTTCGTTTTCTGCTATATACTAAATATGATGGTTTTTAAAAGATGTGATACACTGAAATTAGAAAAATATTAAGATAATAGTAATAATGTTTTCATAGAAATGTAATAAAGCATATTTAGTATTTTTTTTTTCTATATACTTAATATTTTGGTTTTTAGAAGACATAATATATTGAATATGTGATACGTTGGAATTAGGAAAATATTAAGATAGTAGTAAGATTTAAATAGAAATGCAATAAAGCATATTCAATTTTCTGCTTTATACTAAATATGTTAGTTTCTATAAGATGTGATATACTGGATATATTTACGTAGAAATGTAAAACATATTCTGTTTTCTACTATATACTAGATATGTTGGTTTTTAAAAGATGTGATACATTCAAACTAGGAAAATATTAAGATGGTCGTAATATTTAAATAGAAATATAATAAACCATATTTCGTTTTATGCTATATACTAAATATGTTAGTTTTTAAAAGATGTGATACGGTAGAATTAGAAAAATATTAAGATGGTAATAATATTTAAATAGAAATGTAATAAAGCATGTTCTCTTTTATGCTATATACTAAATATGTTGGTTTTTAAAAGATGTGATACATTGAAATTAGAAAAATATTAAGATACTAGTAATAATATTTACATAGTAATGTAATAAAATATTAACGCATACTCCCTCAATTCTTTATTATAAGCAAAATTTCACTTTTTAGATACATTGAATAATTAATGTATCTAGACTATATATAGTTCTAATACATTAATTATTCAATGTATCTAAAAAGTGGAATTTTGCTTATAATAAGGAATGGAGGGAGTATAGATGAAGAAGAGGTGCATACGTAAGCTGCACGTGCATGTTATGCTGCATGGGTTGTATCTCACCTAATGATTACCTCATGTTACTTAGGTAGTTTGTGTAAATGTATTGTAAAAACTATATAAACTACTTGTAACTAACTTTCTCGGTAATCAATGCAATCCATTCTATTGTTCTTCATCTTCTTCCTTCCTTTTTCTTTCTCCATCAATGGAGGTTTATGATTGCTTAGATGGTATCAGAGCAGGTTCGACCTACTCTATTTCCGCTGCATTCTAATTCTTGCTTGAAGCAATTATTCTTCTTTTCCGTTTGTTTTATTGAATCAATTTGTTTTCATTTCGTGCATCAATGACGAGCAACGACAATAATAAAATACAGGATCAGCTTGATCCCTATTATGTTCATTCGTCTGAGAATTCATCAACAGTGTGCGTCACGTCAGAGTTATCCGGTGACAACTATCATGCCTGGTTGATGAAAATTAGACGAGCCCTAGCAATGAAGAACAAATTTCAATTTGTTAATGGATCCATTGAGATTCCTGATGAAGGTGATTTGAATTACGTAGCTTGGCAATGATGTAATAATCTGGTGCATACATGGATTATCAACTCGTTAATGCCATCAATTGCACAAAATCGATAATACTGTGGATATATGGAATGATCTCAAGGATCCATTCATGAGAGGTGATAGAATTTGTGTAGCACAGTTGCATCAAGAAATTTCGAATTTGAAGCAAGGAAATAAGAAGGTTTTAGATTATTTCACGGAATTGAGAAGCCTATGGGAAGAATTGGATCAGTACAGGCCTATGCCAAGCTGTACATGTCGCATAGCATGTGCTTGCTTAGCCATAAGAAATAGCAGAAGTTTTAGAGCTGAAGACATGATCATTCCATTCTTGATTGGAATCAATGAAGAATTCCATGGAGTTGTGTCACAAGTCTTGCTTATGGATCCACTACCACAAATCAATAAAGTGTTTTCTATGGTGATGCAGCAAGAGAGGAAGATAAGTGGAACTCTATTCACAAAGAACAATGTTGTTGAAGATGGAGCAGGTATGATAAATGTTGTCGATGGAACAAAGCAATCATTTGGTAGAGAAGAGGAAATGGTAATTCTTATGCAGGCAAGGGAAGAGGAAGTCTGAAAGTTTGCACTTATTGTGGTATAACTGGACATATAGTTGATAACTGTTACAAGAAACATGGATATCCTCTAAGCTTTGGAAGAGGGAGTTCATATGCTAATCAGGTGGAGGTAGATGAATCTGAAAAATGTGTTGTTGCATCAACAAGTGATGGTGGAAACATGTCCCTTACTAGAGAACAATATCAGAATTTGATGAAGTTGCTTGAGAAGAATACAAGCTCCATCAATCTTACTAAGATAGGTGATCGGAAAAATAGCAAGTGTACTATTTTGCCTCTGTAGTAATAATAGGGAAATTCCCCGAATGTCGATCTCAAGGACTGCACGTTAATATCGAGTTTCAATAGTGGTTCAATTAAACAAAAACTATATTTGGAGTTTTGTTTGCAAATTGTCACTAAACAATAATTAAAATAAGCAGAAAAGTAAATTGGCTTTTTGACAAATATGAGTATTATGCTAGGGGTATAGTGTGTGATTGTTCCTGTGATAACCTTGGATTTAGATCTCTTCAACAAGTTCATAACCTTTAATTACCGCCCCTTTAGATTATTTTCCCCTAATTCCTTAGTGGGAAAATGTCATACCCCAATTTTTGACCTAAGATACCACCTCATATCATTGCATATGCATCATTTGCATCTCTAACAAATTGCATAGCTTGTGTTTGCTACTTGTGACTCAGCAGGGTTAAATCAAGAAATCACTCATCAATACAAGTAACAATCAATTAGGGTTTTGTTCTCCCTTCATCTCAAATGAATCATCTTCATCAACAATCAACATTTGGTCCTCAGAGATTCATTTCAACAAGCTCAAAGGCTCTGAACCAACCAGATTAGGGTTTTGACTGAAGATAGCATACTCCTGACTTTTGCTCAGGATGTGACCCAATGACTTGGGACATGACCTCAAGACCCCAAGTACATCATTTTGACCTAATACATTGACTCAAGACATCTCCTACACAAGGATTGATCAACAGTGAAATTTCAAATCATCAGAATTAGGGTTTTGAACTATCAGGGACTAAAATCAGGGATCACATTTGGGAAACCCTAAAAATCCCCAGGAAGTCAATCAAAGGTTTCAATCATCCTCAAATAATCCCTATGACAATATCCAATGGAAATTGCATCTCAATTCAAGATCCACAGTCATCAATTTCATCAGGTCGACAATTAGGGTTTTTGACCTAATGCACTGAACAACTGACTTTTTAATCAGGACATGGTGCCACAACTCAAACCATGGCTCAATATCCTCTAATGCTTCAATGTGATTTATTCATACCATCCATTTGGTGAGGATAGCCTGTTTCATTTAAAATCTCCAGAAACGCAATTCGTCTGAAAAAGTCAACTGTACAAGATCACCATTGACTTTTGGGGAATTTTGGTCAAACATGACTTTTGAAGTTTTAAATCATCAATATATGATATGAGAAGTCATTTGATCAAGAAAAATCAAGAAAATCAATCAAGAATCAAAAAGTCAAAAGTTTGACTTTCCATACTTAGAAAAATTTCTAAGTGTTTTTCATGGTTTTTTCCAAACTTTGGAAGGGAATAACTCAAAATTTTACCTACAAACTGAAAAAAACTTCCAACATGAAAGTTGTAGATTTTGATCCAATAAACAACTTTGACACATATAATTTTTTTCCATAAGATCAACCTTTTAAGAGATATGGAGCTTCAAAGTTGGCATCTTTGGAAAATTTCACTTGAAACTTCATTTTTCTCAAAGTTCATGGATCTTTTTCACCCACTTCCTTAAAGATCTTGAAGAAACTTTCAACTAGGGTTTTGAAGTATGTAATATGAGCTTTCCAAAATGTCCAAGAGCATGAAAAAATATGGAGTGTAGCTATGGTTTTGAATTTTGACATTAGTGACCATTTCACTTGAAATTTCAAGCCATTTTTGCAAAGTTATGAACCAATTTGCCAAATAATGCAAGTAATGACACACCAAAGCAATGATTGAATGATATTTTCTGGTTTAAGATCAGATAGGAAGGAGATAAGAAGCTTGGCCAAAATAACCATGGTTTAGTTACTTTTAACCATTGCATTAAATGTGAAAGATTCCTTTCTATCCCTTAAGCCAAATCATCACTTCTTGAAGCAAGTTGCAAAGCTCTGAGTTCAGACTCTTTGGCCTATAAATAGAGGTCATTACCTCATTCAAAATCACACCAAAACCTCACAAAGCATAGGTTTTCTCTTTCTTTCTTGAATTGCAAGTTTCATGTTTCAAAGTGAGGTAGAAATCCCAACCTCCAAATCCTTGAAGCTATGGCCAAAGTGATGATTCTAGCAAACCATAAACATCATATGGGATGTGTTTGAATCACTCATGCACCCAAAAACACCTCAAATCTCAGAATCACTACCTCACTTCCATAATTGCATATATTGAACCTTATCATGCCAAAATCCATACCAAGCTATATCTGTCCAAACCAACACTTCTAACACCATCCATATACTTCATATGAATGATCCAAACACTCACCAGCAATCTGAAACACCTCCATCTTCAAATTCGATTCACTCTTAAAGCATCTGCAGATCGGGTACCATGGCCATGCTCAGATGAATTCAGTTGGTTCCAAGCATCCAGACACCTTCCATAATCATCATTGAAGCTATCCAGATCATCACAAAGCATCTGTAACACCTCCAGGCACGATTTCAATTTCCAGTTTGGCCGTTTTTGAGGTAAGTGTTCTTGAACTTCAAACTCTATCATACATGCATCATAAACGCAAAACTGAGTTACTATCTTGTTTCTGCACCATCACTGAATAATAGCCCTCAATCAATTGCATCATATCATGATCATACACGATTTCACAAAGATTTGTCATATTAGGGTTCTTCGTGTTCATCAGAGGATTAATCATCTTAGAACAAAAATAAATGAAATTAAAGGTCGTCATCATGTTCCTCGTCCAAAACCGAGTGAGATAGACCCTTGGATCGATCAAAACAACACAGTTTTGAAGAATTTTGAAAATCAGTTAGGGTTGTGTTCTTGGCGCCAGATTTGGTTTGAGAAATTCAAATTCTTGATTTAAAATATATTTTATCAAACGCGTATGTTTAACAAGCCACAAGCGTGGCTCAGTTGGTCCATGTTTTGGCTGATGAGAGAGAGGGCGTGAGTTCAAGCCCTAGGGGAGACAAAACCAATTTTTTGCAACCTATTTTCTTTCATTTTTTAACAAACTTCACCAATTAATTTAACCAATCAAAATTCATTATTTTCACTTCATTTTTTTTACACTCTTTATTTAATATACATATTTTGACAATATTAAAAAAAATCACAAAAAAAGATTCATTTAATACTTTTTTAATTAAGTTTAAAATGACATGTTTTTAAGTTTTTTAAATACTTTTAAATATTGTTTTTCACTTGATTTTTTAAATCTAATCACTTGTAAATGTTTTTGGAGCAAACCCTAATCATCTAAGTGCTAATTAAGGATAACCTTTTTGTTTATTTTGATTAATTAACTTCTTTCAAAATTCAAACCATTTTAGAACAAGCGATCGCGATTCTTTTCAAAAACGATAAACCATTTCTTTTTGAAACTATTTGATTAAATCTTTTTAATTGATCAATTGATTTTCAAAGCGATGTGGGGCCTCTCGAATATTAGAGAGTATAAGTCCCTTTTCTTTTTCTTTGTACAGTTTTTTAAACAGAAAACTTTTTCCAAATTACTTCCAAACAGTTTTTAAAACAATAAATCTCACATCTTTTTTCAAAACCATCCACCCTGTTTTATGAAAATAAAACAGGGGCCTCTCGAATATTAGAGAGTATAAGTCCCTTTTCCTTTTTTATACAGTTTTCCTTTGTACAGAAAACCTCTTTCAAAACAATAACTTTCAAACAGTTTTTCAAACCTCACGTCTGTAAATAAAACAATCAACCATGTTTTATAAAATAAAACATGGGCCTCCACATAGGTATAAGTCCCATTCCAGTACATGAAATTAGGTATTTCATTGTACATACACATTTTTGTACATATCTTAATTTGTTTTTTAACTTTGAATAACAAATCAAAAATGAAGGTTTTCTTTAAATCTTCCCAAAAATATACCATGGGCCTCCACATAGGTATAAGTCCCAAGCCCTTTGTGAATACCTGTTTACATAGCTTTGAATAAACTCAAAAGGGCCTCTCCCCGAGTATGAGTCCCGAGCCCCTATGTATACAAATGGAGCATGCTTACAGGTATATTTCCTTCATAAACTCCATTATATGCACACACTTTGTCATATATATGTGCTTGTTCATACTTGTTCATATCTGTTCATATAACTGTTCATATTTGTTCATGTACTCGTTCATATTTGTTCGTACTTGTTCATGTTTGTGATTGTGTTATATATATTTGTTCAACTTAGTACAACACTAGGTTCCCCATAGCCTCCTATTGGGCTTCGTGCAAAGAATCTCCCTAGTTTAGGTTAGGACATAGAGTATGGTTTCCCGGTGAAATCGCTCTAAGAGCTCAAACCAACTATACCATGCCTCCCCTTGGGCTTTGTACAAACGAGTGTCCCTCCCATAGCCTCCTCTTGGGCTTACAATGCAAGGACCCTGGATTGTCCCTCCCATAGCCTCCTCTTGGGCTTACAATGCAAGGACCCTCGGATAGCCTCCTCTTGGGCTTCGTACAAGGACCCACGGGCTTCTTATAAGCATCCCCAATATCCAAATCAAATACCCTAGGAGATTAGACATTTTTCATCTCTATGCTAGGAGTATCTCTTCTATATCATCACAAACAATCAATCAATCAATCAAACTTTTTGCCACAAGGCTGGCTAATCAATCAAACTGTTTTACCACCGTACTGGATGATTAATCAAAGTTTTTGTCACAAGGCTGACTTCATTGAAACTTTTGCCACAAGGCTGGCTGATTAATCAAAGTTTTTGTCACAAGGCTGACTTCATTGAAACTTTTGCCACAAGGCTGGTTAAACAAAAACATCTTTATCATTCTAAGCGCCATAAGTGGCACAGCCCAGGGCTTATAATGAAAAGATTTTCAAACAAAAATCAAACAGATGTATGTGATGATATAGATTAGATACATCTAGCATTTAGACGACATTTGTCTATTTTCCTTTGCTTCCACTAGCATAAGTGGGAACTACGATTGCTCTGACTTTCTCAACATCCCTTTGAGAATACGTAGGCACAAGGTCGATCCTTGGCGAGCAAAACAAAACAAAAAAAAAACATTCAAACCTTAGCACCCGTAGACCTCGAGCTACAGATGCTCTGATTCCCTCTAAGGGATATGTATGCAGAGGATCGCGATGATCTTTGCGAGCATAATCAAACAAACACCTTAGGTCCCACCTATTTCACAAGAACCTCTCAATAACATGGAATGAAAAACAAAGCAAAGAAACCTATAGAGTACTATAGATACGTTGGGTGCTAATACCTTCCCTTCGTATAACCAACCCTCTTACCCAAAGATCTCTCCCCCCACTTTTTAGGTTATTGCAGCTTTTTTCCTTTTCCTCCTTTGGAAATAATAAAAAGTTTGGTCGGTACAAAAGAAAAATCATTTTTTTTGAGCACTCGAGCCCAAAGAAGGCATCAGGTGTCTCATCCGAAAAAAGACATACGATTTTTCGCCCGCGACAGAAAAATGGCGACTTCACTGGGGACCATCTTTTTATTGTTTCCAAAGGAAGGGTTAATTCTATTTGCTTTATTTTTCATTTCATTTTTTGTTATATGTGTGGTTCTGGTTCTGTTACTTGCGTGGTTCTGTTACAAGTGATACATTATGGACAAATCCTAACCCGGATTAAGTACACATAAGAATTAGGTGGAGGGTATAGTCATGTGCAGGCGCACGTGAGAATCCTTCCGCTCAGTGGAGGTTCCTTGTTGGTAATATATGTTTAGCATGTTTCGTAGCGAAGACATTATTACTTTCATTGAACTGTAGAAGCTGAGTTGGCCGTAGAACCCCAACCCATCTTGGCCTTATTAGGTTGTGGTGCAGAAACTATTCAGGTGAAGACTTGGATTAGTTGTCATGCGGAGAACCACACTCAGACGAGTTTTTCTTGAGAATATTACTGGCTCATGAGTTTAATTGTGGAAAGCCGGTAATATCCGAAAGAAAAATGTAGACTCTGACGTATCAGTAGAACATGTTGTTAGAACAAGATTTGTTCTGATCAATTATCTTAGTTTTGATGATAACAATAATATGAATTTTGCTTAAGATAATATGGTACTCTAATCCAATGCAATTTCCCTTTCAGGAAATATATAAAGAGTACGCATAATTCAGCGCTCAGAAGCTTTGTCTCAAGGGTTCAGCATGCAACATCAGAACATGGTCTGGCAAGACATCAGAAGATGGTCGAAGCAGAATCAGAACATGGGTCTATGGAAGCATCAGAAGAACATGAGATCAGAAGCACTGAAGCTCAGAAGATGGTATCACGCTCAGAAGCACTTCAAGGTCAGAAGATCAGAAGATGCTATGCACCAAGCTGTTTGACTCTGATGATATTCAAACGTTGTATTCACAAACATCAGATCAGAAGAAAGTACAAGTGGCAAGCTACGCTGACTGACAAAAGGAACGTTAAAAGCTATTAAAGGCTACGTCAGTAGACACAGCGTGAACAAGGCTCGAGGTAGTTGACAAAAGCGTATAACATTAAATGCGATGCTGTACGGAACACGCAAAGCATTAAATGCATTCAACGGTCATCTTCTCAACGCCTATAAATATGAAGTTCTGATGAGAAGCAAGGTTGACGATTTTAACGATTCTGAACAAAACAACGCTTATCAAACTTGCTGAAACTCTGTTCAAATCAAAACTCAGAATCTTCATCTTCATCAAAGCTCACTACATTGCTGTTGTAATATATTAGTGAGAATAAGCTTAAACGTTAAGAGAAATATCACAGTTGTGATTATCGCTTTTAAGAAGCATTTGTAATACTCTTGAATTGATTACATTAAGTTGTAAGTAACTAGAGTGATCGTGTTGATCAGAATACTCTAGGAAGTCTTAGGAGTGAACTAAGCAAGTTGTAACTAGAGTGATCGTGTTGATCAGTAGACTCTAGAAAAGTCTTAGAGGGTATCTAAGCAGTTGTTCCTGGAGTGATCAGTGTGTGATCAGAAGACTCTGGAAGACTTAGTTGCGGACTAAGTGGAAAACCATTGTAATCCGTGCGATTAGTGGATTAAATCCTCAGTTGAGGTAAATCATCTCTGCGGGGGTGGACTGGAGTAGTTTAGTTAACAACGAACCAGGATAAAAATAACTGTGCAATTTATTTTTATCTGTCAAGTTTTTAAAGCTACACTTATTCAAACCCCCCCTTTCTAAGTGTTTTTCTATCCTTCACATGTTGTGCAGGTGATTAACTAGAACTATCCCATTTTTTGGTTCTCTGACCTCATGCTCGTGACTTTGGACCTTTGAACTTATGCGTTACCATGTTTGCGTTACCATGTTTGCGTTACCATACCATGTTTGTAGTACCATGTTACCATGTTTGCGCTACCATGTTCGCTTTTGAATATGTGGCATCCATGCATCCATGCATTCATACATCCATGCAAAAAACCCATCTTTTTCCATAAAAAAACATGATTTTTCCAAAAATTTAGAGAATTTTCTTTGCAAACATTATAGGATTAAGTTATGGAAAAAAGGTATACCAAAAAGTACGGTTTCAAAGCGCCTGATGTGGAAAAACTGAGAGAGTTAACATCTTCTGTACAAGATCCTTCTAATTTTAGGAAAAGTTATGGAAAGCTTTTGCCTATCCTGAATACTCATGTTGATGAAGGACTTCTCAAAACTCTGGTTCAGTTCTATGATCCCGTCTACCGTTGTTTTACCTTTCCAGACTACCAGTTGGTACCGACCTTGGAAGAATACGCCAATCTTTTAGGTATTCCTGTGTCTGACAAAATACCCTTCAATGGTTTGGAAGCCATTCCTAAGTCACACGTCATTGCATCAAGTATCCACATGAAAAAGTCTGAAGTAGAGAGTAATTTGACTACCAAAGGAAACCTCCCGGGTTTAACTTCACACTTCCTAGTAAAGAAAGCCTTTGATTTCATCGAAACTGGTAGCATGATAGCTTTTGAAGCCATACTAGCCTTGCTCATCTATGGGTTGGTTCTGTTTCCCAATGTCGACAACTTTGTTGATATCAATGCCATAAAGATCTTTCTGATTGGAAATCCTGTTCCGACTTTACTTGGTGACATGTATTTCTCCGTCCATCATAGGAATCGCCAAGGCGGTGGAATCATTGTATGTTGTGCACCTTTGTTGTTCAAATGGATTGTTTCACACTTACCTGAGTCCCCTATTTTCACAAAAAACCGAGAAGGTTTGCGTTGGCCTCGAAGACTTATGTCTCTTACTAATAATGATATTCATTGGTATACCTTGGCTCGCTGTGGTACAGAAACCATTGAAAGTTGTGGAGAGTTCGCCAACGTACCCCCCATTGGTACACAAGGAGGAATTAACTATAATCCGGTCCTAGCCCGACGACAACTCGGGTATGCAAATTCAGTTAAACCTGTTGGTCCCACAGTGGAAGGATACTTCTAAGAGAAGGGGATAATCCTAAAAGGTTGAAAGCAAGAATGGTGAGAGCTTGGTACGATGTCCGATGGAAAGAAAAAGGTGAGGAAAGAAATTGCATTGCCATGGACGCCTACACCTGCTGGGTAAAGAAAAGAGCCAAGGAGTTCCAAATGCCTTATGCTTATGAAAAACCCATGCTTCCTGCAGTATCTCAACGACCCAACATTCCCACTATGGAGGAATACCAAGACACTTTGGCTAAGATGAGGACAGAAAAAGATGCTTGGGAAGAAAAGTTTCGTAGCACTGAGGTGGAAAATAGAAAGTTGAAGAAAAGAGTGAAAGATCACGAAGAAACTCTCTATTATCAAGATGGATGGCTCATGAGCAAAGATGAGAAGATTCGCCAGAAAGACGCTGCAATCAAGAGGTACATCAGAGAAAGCAAGAAAAATCTGGAAGGCTCGACAAGCAACGCTCCGACTCCTGATGATTGGAAGAATGTTGTTGACAAGCTGAGAGCTGAAAAGGCCGAATTGAAAGCTTACTATGGGAAAAAAATCATGAAGCTCAAGCTGCACAATGCATTTGGTTCTTCGTCTGATGAAGATGTTTAGGATTTGTTTAGATTTTTATTTATCATTTGCTTTTGTAAGGAGCTACGCTCCAATGCTGTAACATTTCTCATTATTGCAATAAAAAAAATAATAAAAAAATAAAAAAAATGAATGAATAAAAGATTTGTTTGTGTTCAAATGTTTGCAAGGAAATAATCTTTAAAATATTTGGAAAAATCATAAATTTCTTTTTGCATACATCATTCTACATATCGAGTCTGTTGTATAGAGTCTCATCTTTTGGATCTTTCTCCAATAGATCGTCAAGCTGTCGCGTCTCAAAGTTTCTCGACCGCGCTCGCAATCAGATCACAGATACAATACTCGTTCAAGCAGAAGAAGAGTAATGGAACACTCTGAACAAGA
This sequence comes from Vicia villosa, assembly GCF_029867415.1. Classification (NCBI taxonomy): domain Eukaryota; kingdom Viridiplantae; phylum Streptophyta; class Magnoliopsida; order Fabales; family Fabaceae; genus Vicia; species Vicia villosa. The sequence continues at coordinate 133,853,673 of NC_081185.1, forward strand.
GAATATTGAGCTTCGTGGTACAGTGACCACTCTTCAGGAAAAGTTGGAAAGTCTCACTACTTTGGTTGACTCCTTGATGGCCGCACAGAATCAGCCGCCGCCACCTAACAGTCAAGCGACAGTAACATCTGAAGTCACTACTCCGGTTTCTACAGTTGCATTCGGTATTCCATCTTTCTCCATGCCAGAAGGTTGGGGCCCGCCTTTCAGCTTTGGTACAGGTTTCCGTCATAATTTCTCTGGGGTTCAAACAGCTACAACTGAAGCGCCTGCTGCACAAGGTTCAGCGTTTATTCCACATTCAGGGGTAACCTTTTCCCAAATCACTATGGCACTTTCTCAACCCACTATGACGGTTCCGACCCCTACGGTTCACACTGTTCCTTATGACGGTAATGAGATTTATCATGATCAGGGTGATAGCACGAATCAGCGTAACCTTGTGGAAGATCTCCAAGAGCAGTTCAACAAGATTCAGCTGGAAGTTAAAGCTATCCGTGGAAAAGATTTGTTTGGAAAGAATGCCCAGGAACTATGTTTGGTTCCCAGTGTACAAATACCTGCTAAATTCAAGGTCCCAGACTTTGAGAAGCACAAAGGTAGTTCTTGTCCACAAAGCCATCTTGTGATGTATGCCAGGAAGATGTCTACTTATGCAGATAATCATCAGTTGCTTATCCATTACTTTCAAGACAGTTTGACTGGTGCCGCACTGAAGTGGTACACAGGCTTGGATAGCACTAGTATTCGAACATTCAATGACCTAGGTGAGGCCTTTGTCCGACAATACAAGTATAACTCGGATATGGCTCCAGACAGAGATCAGCTTCGATCCATGGCTCAGAAAGACCATGAAGCTTTCAAAGAATATGCCCAACGATGGAGAGAAACTGCTGCTCAGATTAATCCACCGTTAAAAGAAAAAGAGATGACAAAGATCTTCTTGAATACTCTCAGTCCATTTTATTATGAACGCGTGATTGCTAGTGCTCCAAGTGATTTCACCGAAATGGTAAACATGGGGATGCGTCTAGAAGAAGGAGTCTGAACCGGACGTCTAACTAAAGAAGGTGGATCTTCAAGCGGAACCAAAAAGTTCGGAAGTGGTTTCCCAAAGAAGAAGGAACAAAGTGTAGACATGGTATCCCAAGGGAGGCCAAGAGGAAATGTCAATCATCAACGACAGATTGCTGCTATTGCGCCAGTCGTTAATACCGCACCGAATCCGGGGTTTACTCCGCAGTTTCAACAACAACAGCCTCGACCACAGGCTCAGCAGTTTAACAATAATCAGAATCGTGTACAAAGAGTTCCACAGTTTGATCTGATTCCAATGACCTACACAGAATTATACCCTGCTTTGATTGAAAGAGGTCTCGTTCAAACTAAAGCACCACCACCAGTACCTGAGAAACTCCCATGGTGGTACAAGGCTGAGGTCTCATGCCCTTATCATCAAGGGGCACCTGGCCATGATCTTGAGCATTGCATAGCTTTGAAATATGAAGTTCAGAGGTTGGTTAGATCTAATCTCCTCTCTTTCAGAAATTTGAATCCTAATGTGCAAGCAAATCCGCTGCCCAATCATGGAGGGCATGTTGTAAACATGGTATATGGATGTCCTGGTCCATACCGAGTCTATAATATCAACTTCTCAAGAGCAGATTTGGTACAAATGCACGCCACTCTCTGTCGAGGGCCGAGTTTTCGCCAGCATCAATATGGTTCCTGTAGAATATGTTGTGTAGATCCTCACGGATGTTCGATTGTGAGAAGAGATCTCCAAGTACTGTTGGATAATGGTACTATTCAGATCTACAGAAATAGGGATGAAAATGAAGTTAACATGATAGGATGTTATCCGCATGAGCTTTTAGTCTCAGATATCAACTCGGAAATGCCTACAGTTAACGTCATCGTTCCTCATTTCAACATGCCTGAGCGCATGGAAGTTACTTACAACAAGCCGAAGGTTCCTATTGCTCCTTTGATCATTTGTCTACCTGGACCTGTTCCTTATAACTCTGACAAGGCATTTCCATACAACTACAATGCCACAATGATAAAGGATGGACAAGAAGTTCCTTTACCTACTCTTTCATCTGTCGTAAACATTGCTGATGTAAGTCGTGTAACAAGAAGTGGACGTGTGTATACTCCACTACCTCCAAAGCAGCCTGTTACTCCTGTTACCGGGCAAAATCCTGTAAATACACCAGTAGGGAATCCTGTGGAGACTCGTGTCAGTAATACAAACACTGATGTTGGTCAATCCATTGGAACCAATGTGAATCCTGACTTTGATGAAATTTTGAAACTTATCAAAAGAAGTGAATACAAGATTGTGGATCAGCTTATGCAGACTCCTTCAAAGATCTCAATACTTTCATTGCTTTTAAACTCAGAAGCCCACAGGGAAGCCCTGATGAAGGTCTTAGATCAAGCTTTTGTAGATCATGATGTGACTGTTGATCACTTTGATGGGATAATAGCCAACATAACAGCTTGTAACAATTTAAGCTTCTGTGATGAAGAACTCCCCGAGGAGGGTAAAAATCACAATCTTGCTTTGCACATTTCTATGAATTGTCAGTCATATTCTTTGTCTAATGTGTTGGTAGACACCGGATCTTCCTTGAATGTGATGCCAAAGACGACTCTTGCTCGCTTGTCTTACCAAGGAATGCCTATGAAGTTCAGTGGTGTAGTAGTCAAAGCATTTGATGGATCGCGAAAATCTGTTATCGGCGAAGTCAACCTTCCCATGACAATTGGTCCACATACGTTCCAAATCACCTTCCAGGTCATGGACATTCAAGCTGCTTATAGCTGTTTGTTAGGACGACCATGGATCCATGAAGCAGGGGCAGTAACTTCTACGCTCCATCAAAAGTTAAAATTTGTAACAAATGGAAAATTGGTAACGATAAATGGAGAACAAGCCTTGATGGTGAGCCATTTATCCAATTTCTCTTTCATTGGTGCTGATGATGTGGAAGGAACTCAGTTCCAAGGTCTCTCTTTAGAAGACGAATCTTCCAAGAAGAAAGCATCGATCTCTTCTTACAAAGAGGCAGTGAAAGTAGTGAAAGATGGAACTACCACTGGCTGGGGGCAAGTTGTGATCCCGACCAAGAATGAAACTAGAGCAGGTCTCGGATGTTCACCAACATTTTCAAACTGCACCAAGAAGGATGAAACCCTTCGTCCGATCAAAGAAACATTCATTAGTGGAGGATTCCTTAACCCAATTCCTCAAGAGGTTAATGTCCTTATCGAAGAATGCATCGAAGAAGGTCTACCTGATACTGAAGAAGAATGGAAATGTTATCTCAATGACTCGGGATACATATCTCAGGAAGAACCATATCCTCCGTCACAGAAATCCAAAGGCAAAGAAATTGAGCCTGTTCCTGCAGAGATCTGGGACACCTTGGGACAACCAAGTGGAAAATTTGATTATATGGTGAAATATACTGCGCCTGAAAGTTCAAAGATTGCGATTGAGGATATCCAACCAACTGGATGGGGAGATTCCTTTGAATATAATAGTCAACCAGAAGAGGTTTATCAGCCCTGTCAATTTTCTCAGCAGCCTGAAATTACTGGAGATTTCGGATTCAATGCATCTGCCAATATTAACAAGCCTGAAGATGGTTATTATCACATAAATGCCATTTTTGAAGATGAAGGGGAAGATGGTCCCGCAGTTCACTCAGAAAGTGTCGTTGACAATGAGTCTCTTCATCCTGAAGACTGGGAAATACATCCTGAAAATTATGAAGATTGTGACTCATCTTATGCTCTTCAAGAAGTAGAAGAAGACCGTTTCAACTCTACAAAGAACAAGGTTGACAAACCAGGACCTTCAAATCCTGCTCGACCAGCGGTCAATGTCAATGCTGGAGATAACTCTGAGGAGAATTTTCCTGAATACATAATACACAGAGGAGTTCGTTGCTACTGGAAAGCTGTCGACGTTCCGAATGTTGTTCGCCGCTCAAAGTAATCACCTCGTTGTTATTTTGACCTCCTGCCTTGCCCAAAGCAGAGAGATGTTTTATAGGGCTTTGCTTTTAAATGTTTCGCCCAAATAACTTTGTGTATAGGGCTTTGTTTTAAAAGTTTCCCTCTTTGTCCTGCCCAAGGCAAATGAGTTTGTGTTTAGGGCTTTGTTTCAAAAATGAATCATAAATAAAGTGTCATTTTGAATTCCCTACATTATATGTTTTATTTTTTGCTTTTTCTGGAAATGGTAATCCTAAAAAACCAAAATAAAAAAAAAAAAAACTTTTTCAAAAAAATCTGCATACACTCTTGCATTCATAAAATTTTCTGAAATAAATATAAATCACATGTGCAGATTTACTATTGATAAACCCATTGAATGCAATAACCCTATGCCCTCTCCCAACTTTGAGTTTCCTGTGTTCGAAGCCGAAGAAGAGGAAGAAGAGGAGATCCCGGACGAGATCTCTCGATTACTTAAGCACGAGGAAAGAGCCATTCTGACTCACAAAGAGCCTTTAGAAAAGATCAACTTGGGTTCTGAAGAAGACAAAAAAGAAGTGACCATTGGATCGCTGCTTGATGCTGATGTCAAGAGTAAGTTGACAGACCTTCTCGAAGAATATGTGGACGTGTTTGCCTGGTCCTACCAAGACATGCCTGGGTTGGATACCAATATTGTTCAGCATTACTTGCCATTGAAGCCAGAATGTCCGCCAGTTAAGCAGAAATTGCGAAGGACTCACCCTGATATGGCTAACAAGATCAAAGTGGAAGTTCAAAAGCAACTCGACGCAGGTTTTCTTGTCACCTCCGAGTATCCTCAATGGTTGGCCAACATAGTGCCAGTTCCGAAGAAAGATGGCAAAGTCAGAATGTGTGTTGACTACCGTGACTTGAACAAAGCCAGTCCCAAAGATGACTTTCCATTACCACATATCGACATGCTGGTTGATAACACCGCTAAGTTCAACGTCTTTTCCTTCATGGACGGGTTCTCCGGTTATAATCAGATCAAGATGGCTCCTGAAGACATGGAGAAGACATCTTTCATCGCTCCATGGGGTACCTTTTGCTATAAAGTGATGCCGTTTGGATTAAAGAATGCAGGTGCAACTCACCAAAGGGCAATGACTACTCTCTTCCATGACATGATGCATAAAGAAATTGAAGTTTATGTGGACGACATGATAGCCAAGTCCAGCACAGAAGAAGAACATATTGAATACCTTTTGAAGTTGTTTCAACGACTAAGGAAATATCAGCTTCGCTTGAATCCTAACAAATGTACTTTTGGGGTTAGATCTGGAAAACTCTTGGAGTTCATTGTCAGCCAAAGAGGTATTGAAGTAGATCCCGACAAAGTCAGAGCTATTCAAGAGATGCCTGCACCAAAGACTGAAAAGCAAGTAAGAGGATTTCTCGGACGATTGAACTATATCTCCAGATTTATCTCTCAAATGACTGCTACCTGTGGGCCGATTTTCAAGCTTCTCCGCAAAGATCAAGGGGTTGTATGGACTGAAGATTGCCAGAAAGCGTTAGACAGTATCAAAGAGTACCTGTTAGAACCACCAATATTGATTTCTCCAGTTGAAGGAAGACCATTAATCATGTACCTTACTGTGTTGGAAGAATCCATGGGTTGTATGCTTGGACAGCAAGATGAAACCGGTAGGAAGGAGCATGCCATCTATTACCTGAGTAAGAAATTCACAGACTGTGAGTCTCGTTACTCCATGCTCGAAAAAACATGTTGTGCTTTGGCTTGGGCTTCAAAACGTCTCCGCCAGTACATGATCAACAATACTACTTGGTTAATCTCCAAAATGGATCCGATCAAGTATGTCTTTGAAAAGCCTGCCTTAACAGGAAGGATTGCCCGATGGCAAATGCTGTTATCCGAGTATGACATTGAATACCGTGCTCAAAAAGCGGTCAAAGGAAGCATTCTCGCCGATCACTTGGCGCATCAACCAATTAATGAATATCAATCTCTCAAGTTTGACTTTCCTGATGAAGATGTCTTGTACTTGAAGATGAAAGATTGCGACGAACCATTACCTGAAGAAGGTCCTGATCCTGGATCAAGATGGGGCCTAATTTTTGATGGAGCAATAAACGCTTTTGGCAATGGAATTGGGGCAATCATCATCACTCCCAAGGGTACTCATATCCCGTTCTCCGCCAGACTGCTATTTGATTGTACCAACAACATCGCAGAATATGAAGCTTGTATCATGGGTCTCGAAGAAGCCATTGATTTAAGGATCAAGATCCTAGACATATATGGAGATTCAGCCCTCGTGATCAACCAAATCAAAGACAAGTGGGAAACTTACCACCCTGGTTTGATTCCTTACAGAGATTATGCAAGACGTCTGTTAACTTTCTTCAACAAGGTTGAATTGCATCACATACCTCGAGATCAGAATCGAATGGCAGACGCCTTGGCTACTCTATCTTCCATGTTCAAAGTCAGTCACTGGAATGATGTGCCAAAAGTCAGAATTATGCGCCTTGAAAGGCCCGCCTATGTGTTTGCAACTGAAGCAGTCATCGATGATAAACCGTGGTTCCACGACATCAAGCGCTTCCTTCAAACTCAAGAGTACCCGCTTGGGGCATCAAACAAAGATAAGAAAACTCTAAGGAGACTTTCTGGAAGTTTCTTCCTGAATGGAGATGTGCTATACAAAAGAAACTTCGACATGGTTTTGCTCAGATGCGTGGATAGACACGAAGCAGACATGTTAATGCATGAAGTGCATGAAGGGTCCTTTGGAACTCATTCAAATGGGCATGCAATGTCCAAAAAGATCTTAAGAGCAGGATACTATTGGTTGACAATGGAATCTGACTGTTATAAACACGTGAAGAGATGTCACAAGTGCCAGATCTACGCAGATAAGATCCATGTGCCACCGACTCTACTCAACGTTCTCTCATCTCCATGGTCTTTCTCCATGTGGGGTATCGACATGATTGGAATGATCGAACCAAAAGCTTCAAACGGTCATCGTTTCATCTTGGTAGCAATTGATTACTTCACCAAATGGGTCGAAGCAGCATCTTACGCCAATGTTACAAGACAAGTGGTTGTGAGGTTTATCAAGAATAACATCATTTGCCGATATGGTGTTCCCAGCAAGATCATTACTGACAATGGTTCAAACTTGAACAACAAAATGATGAAAGAATTGTGTGAGGAATTCAAGATTGAGCATCATAACTCTTCTCCTTACAGACCAAAAATGAACGGCGCCGTTGAAGCTGCCAACAAGAACATTAAGAAGATCGTCCAGAAAATGGTCGTCACTTACAAAGACTGGCACGAAATGTTGCCATTTGCTTTACATGGGTACCGTACTTCAGTGCGTACTTCAACAGGGGCAACTCCCTTTTCTCTAGTATACGGCATGGAAGCTGTCCTCCCCGTAGAAGTTGAAATTCCATCAATGAGAGTCCTCATGGAGACTAAGTTATCAGAGGCTGAATGGTGTCAAAGCAGATACGATCAGTTGAACTTAATCGAAGAAAAACGTATGACTGCTCTATGCCATGGACAGTTATACCAAGCAAGGATGAAACAAGCTTTTAACAAAAAGGTTCGACCTCGTGAATTTCAAGAAGGCGACCTCGTGCTTAAAAAGATCTTGTCTTTTCAACCAGATTCTAGGGGCAAATGGTCTCCTAATTACGAAGGCCCGTATGTTGTCAAAAGAACATTTTCTGGCGGCGCCATGACTCTTGTAACCATGGATGGTGATGAACTCCCACATCCTGTGAATGCTGATGCAGTCAAGAAATACTTTGTCTAAAAAAAATACAAAAGAACAGCTCGGTAAGTCAAAAACCCGCAAAGGGCGACTTAGGCAAAAATGAGCGTCTCGGTGGACTGAAAACCTGAAAGGGCGGTCCAGGCAAAAATTAGAGACAATAAACAAAAAAATTCATCCTGGTAGATTGAAAACCCGAAAGGGCAATCTAGGCAAAAATTAGGGAGTAATGACAAAGTAACTGCATCAGTCCATACTTCGTCACCTGAAGAGTCTGTACTTCATCAAAGGATCTTCGATCAAATCATCGCCAATCTGAAGCGACAAGCACAGTTGGAACTCAAAGTTGTTAGGGAATAGTGGTTATTGCTTTCAATGTAGCCTTTTCCGCATAATTACCATTTCCAACTTTTGTAAATACTCCATGGAATCACGCCTTTAGCTGATTTCCATCCTATTAAATAAATTTGAGCCTTGTGCCCCTTTGTTTGCAATCTTTAATTTCTTTCAGCTTGCAAAATGACGCTTTAATTGTGTTATTCACTTTTGAAACAAAAAGAAAAAAAGTTTTAAATGAATTTACCTTCACTTTTTCAAAATAAAAGCGAAACTCTCCTTTGAGTTGTGAACAACAGAAGGAACATCAACAGCTATCTCCATAGGACGAATCAAAGATTATGACAAGAAGCTCTTCTATCCCCAGTGAAGAAGCTCTTCTATCCCCAGTGAAGAAGGTCTTTTATCCCCAGTAACGAAGATTTTCCATCTCCAGTGAAGAAGTTCTTCCATCTCAACAAGAAAAGATGCTTGTCTTCCCCAGAGAAGTTGAAAGCATACAATACCATTCATCACCCGTGTTATCTACACCATGTTGAAGAGCATTTGCCAAGTATCTGGTTATATTGCGACGTCGGTCCTTCTCCAGTATATACTTCTTTGTCTGTCAGTATTATTAGCATGCATGCTACATTCATGACATTCATCATTCATACATATTTGCATCATTTATGCATTCTTGCATTTTTCAGTGTTTTCTTCGAAATTATTTGTTCAGGATATATCTACCCCAAAAAGGAAAAAAAGAAAGAAAAAAAACAAGTATGGGCGTGTCATCTCTCCAAATAGATTGTCACCCATAAGCAGAAATAACATCCTTTCTTTCTCCAGTTCCCCACTGAGATCATTCCTCGTGGAAGAAGGTTGCTTTAGTTTCTCCTCTCAAAACAAAGGAGAAAATCCCCAGTTGAGTTCATTTCTCATGGGTACAAAGTCTTGTTTGACTGTTTCTTTCCAATTCATTCTTGGTTAGAACCTTGTCTTTACCAGAGATTCAAACTCCGATTCCTCAAACAGAGTTGTGAAAAACAGGCAATAAGCAATAGCCTCATCATCTGAGCAGCTTATGTCTCTTTCAAAAGACTTTTCCTCTCAAGGAAATCAATCATGAAGACCATTTGACAATCAGGGTCTTATTACTGTTCACAAGGCTGAATAACCAGTAATTCCCCTAGCAAAGTCTCCAGGATCATTGTATCACTCGGCTGGTAATTGATCATGTCTTCAAAACCACTATCACGAGGCTGGTAGTCGGTAATCCTTTTGTTCTGGTTATATTATTCAACATGTCTATCACAAGGCTGATAGTCGGTAATATTAACCAAACCTTTGAAACTCTTTTACCTTGTCAAGTCTATCACAATGCTGATAGTCGGTAACACAGTTTCATACCTTTCACCTTCGCATTATTAAACAAGTCTATCCCCATGCTGATAGTCGATAATGTCGACAGGTAAGCTTTTCTTACAAAGCTATCATTCCCCGGTGAAGCATACACTTGCCTTCCCGAAAAGAAAAAAACGGATTCTCTTCCTAAAACGGATTGAGACATCCTTCCCGATCTCTTTTCCCCAGCAGAGTCAGTTCTTGATATTCCCTCGGTAAAGACATTCTTGCATCATTCGCAATTTTGGTATCTTAGGTCCAAAACTTGCGTCTTCTGATATTTAAGTCTCTTCCACCCTATCAAAACGAAGATTTTCAATCTTCATGTCTCAGGTTGAAGAAACTTAAATAGGGGCATCTGTCATACCCCAATTTTTGACCTAAGATACCACCTCATATCATTGCATATGCATCATTTGCATCTCTAACAAATTGCATAGCTTGTGTTTGCTACTTGTGACTCAGCAGGGTTAAATCAAGAAATCACTCATCAATACAAGTAACAATCAATTAGGGTTTTGTTCTCCCTTCATCTCAAATGAATCATCTTCATCAACAATCAACATTTGGTCCTCAGAGATTCATTTCAACAAGCTCAAAGGCTCTGAACCAACCAGATTAGGGTTTTGACTGAAGATAGCATACTCCTGACTTTTGCTCAGGATGTGACCCAATGACTTGGGACATGACCTCAAGACCCCAAGTACATCATTTTGACCTAATACATTGACTCAAGACATCTCCTACACAAGGATTGATCAACAGTGAAATTTCAAATCATCAGAATTAGGGTTTTGAACTATCAGGGACTAAAATCAGGGATCACATTTGGGAAACCCTAAAAATCCCCAGGAAGTCAATCAAAGGTTTCAATCATCCTCAAATAATCCCTATGACAATATCCAATGGAAATTGCATCTCAATTCAAGATCCACAGTCATCAATTTCATCAGGTCGACAATTAGGGTTTTTGACCTAATGCACTGAACAACTGACTTTTTAATCAGTACATGGTGCCACAACTCAAACCATGGCTCAATATCCTCTAATGCTTCAATGTGATTTATTCATACCATCCATTTGGTGAGGATAGCCTGTTTCATTTAAAATCTCCAGAAACGCAATTCGTCTGAAAAAGTCAACTGTACAAGATCACCATTGACTTTTGGGGAATTTTGGTCAAACATGACTTTTGAAGTTTTAAATCATCAATATATGATATGAGAAGTAATTTGATCAAGAAAAATCAAGAAAATCAATCAAGAATCAAAAAGTCAAAAGTTTGACTTTCCATACTTAGAAAAATTTCTAAGTGTTTTTCATGGTTTTTTCCAAACTTTGGAAGGGAATAACTCAAAATTTCACCTACAAACTGAAAAAAACTTCCAACATGAAAGTTGTAGATTTTGATCCAATAAACAACTTTGACACATATAATTTTTTTCCATAAGATCAACCTTTTAAGAGATATGGAGCTTCAAAGTTGGCATCTTTGGAAAATTTCACTTGAAACTTCATTTTTCTCAAAGTTCATGGATCTTTTTCACCCACTTCCTTAAAGATCTTGAAGAAACTTTCAACTAGGGTTTTGAAGTATGTAATATGAGCTTTCCAAAATGTCCAAGAGCATGAAAAAATATGGAGTGTAGCTATGGTTTTGAATTTTGACATTAGTGACCATTTCACTTGAAATTTCAAGCCATTTTTGCAAAGTTATGAACCAATTTGCCAAATAATGCAAGTAATGACACACCAAAGCAATGATTGAATGATATTTTCTGGTTTAAGATCAGATAGGAAAGAGATAAGAAGCTTGGCCAAAATAACCATGGTTTAGTTACTTTTAACCATTGCATTAAATGTGAAAGATTCCTTTCTATCCCTTAAGCCAAATCATCACTTCTTGAAGCAAGTTGCAAAGCTCTGAGTTCAGACTCTTTGGCCTATAAATAGAGGTCATTACCTCATTCAAAATCACACCAAAACCTCACAAAGCATAGGTTTTCTCTTTCTTTCTTGAATTGCAAGTTTCATGTTTCAAAGTGAGGTAGAAATCCCAACCTCCAAATCCTTGAAGCTATGGCCAAAGTGATGATTCTAGCAAACCATAAACATCATATGGGATGTGTTTGAATCACTCATGCACCCAAAAACACCTCAAATCTCAGAATCACTACCTCACTTCCATAATTGCATATATTGAACCTTATCATGCCAAAATCCATACCAAGCTATATCTGTCCAAACCAACACTTCTAACACCATCCATATACTTCATATGAATGATCCAAACACTCACCAGCAATCTGAAACACCTCCATCTTCAAATTCGATTCACTCTTAAAGCATCTGCAGATCGGGTACCATGGCCATGCTCAGATGAATTCAGTTGGTTCCAAGCATCCAGACACCTTCCATAATCATCATTGAAGCTATCCAGATCATCACAAAGCATCTGTAACACCTCCAGGCACGATTTCAATTTCCAGTTTGGCCGTTTTTGAGGTAAGTGTTCTTGAACTTCAAACTCTATCATACATGCATCATAAACGCAAAACTGAGTTACTATCTTGTTTCTGCACCATCACTGAATAATAGCCCTCAATCAATTGCATCATATCATGATCATACACGATTTCACAAAGATTTGTCATATTAGGGTTCTTCGTGTTCATCAGAGGATTAATCATCTTAGAACAAAAATAAATGAAATTAAAGGTCGTCATCATGTTCCTCGTCCAAAACCGAGTGAGATAGACCCTTGGATCGATCAAAACAACACAGTTTTGAAGAATTTTGAAAATCAGTTAGGGTTGTGTTCTTGGCGCCAGATTTGGTTTGAGAAATTCAAATTCTTGATTTAAAATATATTTTATCAAACGCGTATGTTTAACAAGCCACAAGCGTGGCTCAGTTGGTCCATGTTTTGGCTGATGAGAGAGAGGGCGTGAGTTCAAGCCCTAGGGGAGACAAAACCAATTTTTTGCAACCTATTTTCTTTCATTTTTTAACAAACTTCACCAATTAATTTAACCAATCAAAATTCATTATTTTCACTTCATTTTTTTTACACTCTTTATTTAATATACATATTTTGACAATATTAAAAAAATCACAAAAAAAGATTCATTTAATACTTTTTTAATTAAGTTTAAAATGACATGTTTTTAAGTTTTTTAAATACTTTTAAATATTGTTTTTCACTTGATTTTTTAAATCTAATCACTTGTAAATATTTTTGGAGCAAACCCTAATCATCTAAGTGTTAATTAAGGATAACCTTTTTGTTTATTTTGATTAATTAACTTCTTTCAAAATTCAAACCATTTTAGAACAAGCGATCGCGATTCTTTTCAAAAACGATAAACCATTTCTTTTTGAAACTATTTGATTAAATCTTTTTAATTGATCAATTGATTTTCAAAGCGATGTGGGGCCTCTCGAATATTAGAGAGTATAAGTCCCTTTTCTTTTTCTTTGTACAGTTTTTTAAACAGAAAACTTTTTCCAAATTACTTCCAAACAGTTTTTAAAACAATAAATCTCACATCTTTTTTCAAAACCATCCACCCTGTTTTATGAAAATAAAACAGGGGCCTCTCGAATATTAGAGAGTATAAGTCCCTTTTCCTTTTTTATACAGTTTTCCTTTGTACAGAAAACCTCTTTCAAAACAATAACTTTCAAACAGTTTTTCAAACCTCGCGTCTGTAAATAAAACAATCAACCATGTTTTATAAAATAAAACATGGGCCTCCACATAGGTATAAGTCCCATTCCAGTACATGAAATTAGGTATTTCATTGTACATACACATTTTTGTACATATCTTAATTTGTTTTTTAACTTTGAATAACAAATCAAAAATGAAGGTTTTCTTTAAATCTTCCCAAAAATATACCATGGGCCTCCACATAGGTATAAGTCCCAAGCCCTTTGTGAATACCTGTTTACATAGCTTTGAATAAACTCAAAAGGGTCTCTCCCCGAGTATGAGTCCCGAGCCCCTATGTATACAAATGGAGCATGCTTACAGGTATATTTCCTTCATAAACTCCATTATATGCACACACTTTGTCATATATATGTGCTTGTTCATACTTGTTCATATCTGTTCATATAACTGTTCATATTTGTTCATGTACTCGTTCATATTTGTTCGTACTTGTTCATGTTTGTGATTGTGTTATATATATTTGTTCAACTTAGTACAACACTAGGTTCCCCATAGCCTCCTATTGGGCTTCGTGCAAAGAATCTCCCTAGTTTAGGTTAGGACATAGAGTATGGTTTCCCGGTGAAATCGCTCTAAGAGCTCAAACCAACTATACCATGCCTCCCCTTGGGCTTTGTACAAACGAGTGTCCCTCCCATAGCCTCCTCTTGGGCTTACAATGCAAGGACCCTGGATTGTCCCTCCCATAGCCTCCTCTTGGGCTTACAATGCAAGGACCCTCGGATAGCCTCCTCTTGGGCTTCGTACAAGGACCCACGGGCTTCTTATAAGCATCCCCAATATCCAAATCAAATACCCTAGGAGATTAGACATTTTTCATCTCTATGCTAGGAGTATCTCTTCTATATCATCACAAACAATCAATCAATCAATCAAACTTTTTGCCACAAGGCTGGCTAATCAATCAAACTGTTTTACCACCGTACTGGATGATTAATCAAAGTTTTTGTCACAAGGCTGACTTCATTGAAACTTTTGCCACAAGGCTGGCTGATTAATCAAAGTTTTTGTCACAAGGCTGACTTCATTGAAACTTTTGCCACAAGGCTGGTTAAACAAAAACATCTTTATCATTCTAAGCGCCATAAGTGGCACAGCCCAGGGCTTATAATGAAAAGATTTTCAAACAAAAATCAAACAGATGTATGTGATCATATAGATTAGATACATCTAGCATTTAGACGACATTTGTCTATTTTCCTTTGCTTCCACTAGCATAAGTGGGAACTACGATTGCTTTGACTTTCTCAACATCCCTTTGAGAATACGTAGGCACAAGGTCGATCCTTGGCGAGCAAAACAAAACAAAAAAAAAACATTCAAACCTTAGCACCCGTAGACCTCGAGCTACAGATGCTCTGATTCCCTCTAAGGGATATGTATGCAGAGGATCGCGATGATCTTTGCGAGCATAATCAAACAAACACCTTAGGTCCCACCTATTTCACAAGAACCTCTCAATAACATGGAATGAAAAACAAAGCAAAGAAACCTATAGAGTACTATAGATACGTTGGGTGCTAATACCTTCCCTTCGTATAACCAACCCTCTTACCCAAAGATCTCTCCCCCCACTTTTTAGGTTATTGCAGCTTTTTTCCTTTTCCTCCTTTGGAAATAATAAAAAGTTTGGTCGGTACAAAAGAAAAATCATTTTTTTTGAGCACTCGAGCCCAAAGAAGGCATCAGGTGTCTCATCCGAAAAAAGACATACGATTTTTCGCCCGCGACAGAAAACCTTTGAACATTCATCCTAAATCCTAAGTCCTTAGAGAATTATGATGAAATCAAGCCTTTATGTTATCAAGAGTTAACCGGTAACTATAGGGTATCCCTAGTCCTAGGTGATATCTACTATAGTCTAATCGTACAAAAACCTTAACAACCGCTGTCTAGCTGGTTGTTAACCGTAAACCAATCTTGTTGGTCCGACAAAGAAAGCATAAAAACCTTGTACAATTAAATTAAATAAGAAAACAAATCTATTGATGAACTCAGGAATTCAAAATCATTACAGAATCAAATCAGGGACACCCCCTAGCATTAGGGTTTAGTTACTCATATTGTTCAAAGAAAACAAATTATAAAATAGATACATTACAAGAATTGAGATGAAAGTTGATCTTCAATCGCTTCCGTTCATGAAGACCTTCTTCTCTCCCAAACCCTTGTTTTCTCCAATCTTCAATCGTGTCTTCTCCTTGCCAAAAAAGTCCCCTTTTTCATCATTAAAACTCTTCTATATAGTGCATACTCACTTAGGTTGGTTGGAAGTACCCAAAATGCCCCCACAACTTAACCCATGGAAAAAATATGAAAAAATCATAAAATCAGCGTCACATGCTGACACGGGCCGTGTCAGGCAACACGGGCACCCGTGTCAGACTTCCGTCATCTTAAAACTTATTTTTTTTCTCCCAGGCCTCCTGACACGGGTGCCCGTGTCAGGTAACACGGCCCGTGTCAGCCCATAACTTCATATTTTGGCTTTGAGTTCTTCATCAAAGTTGTAGCCCTTTTCGTTAGCGAAATTTTGCCACCGGAACCGCGTCAATCGGAGTTACGAAGCTCTAGTTATGATCAAAATACTACACACCTGTCACGATGAGAAACATGCTGAAAATTTCCAGATCTCACACTTGCTAACACGAGTCGTGTCAGCCCCGTGACTTTCATCTCTGTTGCATTTTCTTGGCCACGCTTCATCCTAACACGGTCAGTTTCAGGTGACACAAGTGGTCGTGTCAGACCTCATGTAGCTTGATTTTCCACTTCCTTCGAAACTCCCCTTTTTGTACTTTTCGCATTGATTTGTCTCGATTTATTCCTTTGAGCCTGCAAACAGTAAAATACACAACCAAAGCATAAAATGTAGAAGAATGAAGTAAAACGCTTGACAATATAAAGCAAAGACGACTAAAATCAATGGTAAATAAACGTGTAAAAACCACTGATCAATAGGTAATTCATATATTGCTAATTTCAATGCTAGGGGTAGTGTAAGCTGGATTTTAGACACATGAGCTACACATCATATATGCCACTCTTTAAATTGGTTCATTGAACAACATAAAATTGATTCAATCATGGTTAATCTCCCTAATGGAAATTCTATAGTAGCTTCTATTTGTGGAACTATAAAACTGTCTAATGAACTCATTATTAAAGATGTCCTATATCTGCCAGATTTGAGGTTAACTTGATATCAGTTTCAAAGTTGCGTAGAGAGCAAGATTGCAATCTAGTGTTTGAAACTAACAAGTGTATTATACAGGAAAAGAAGGGTTTGAAGAATATTGGTTTGGCTAAAGAACTTGATGGATTATATTACTTGGAAGATTCTGCATTGGAAGATAATAGTAATATAGGTTTTGTTTCAGGTGTCTTTCTGAATAAGCAAACTGATAATGTTGTAGCTCCATCCATTTTATGGCATATTAGATTAGGTCATCTATCCTATGATAGAATGAGTTGTATAAGCAAGCTATATAATTATATACCTAGTAGTGTACATAAGGCTTGTGATGTATGTCAACAATCTAGACAGAAATGTTTGCCTTTTCCACAAGCAATAACAATGCACATGAAGTGTTTGATCTTATTCATATAGATATTTTGGGGCCATTTAATACTACCTCTATAAATGGATTCAAGTATTTCTTAAATATTTTGGATGATCATAGTAGGCATGTTTGGGTTGTTATGTTGAAATCCAAAGTTGAAGTAGGACAGAAAATAAAAGACTTTGTTGAAATGATTGAGACACAATTTGCAAAGTAAAAATTATTAGAAGTGATAATGGGACTGAGTTACTCATGCCTATGTATTATGGTTCTAAAGGTATCTTGAACCAAAGGAGTTGTGTCTATACTCCTTAGAAGAATGGTCATGTGGAGAGGAGACATCAGCATATTTTGAATATCAGTCGAGCTCTTATGTTCCAGTTAGGTTTACCAAAGAAATATTGGTCATATGCAGTTTTGCATGCAGTATTCCTCATGAATCGTATTCCTACCAAAGTACTGAAAAACAAGTCCTCTTATGAGGTTATGTATGATGTTGTTCCAGATTTGAGTCTACTTAGAGTGTTTGGATGTTTGAGTTATTCCTCTACATTGCCAAAGAACAGACATAAATTTGATGCTCAAGCACGAAAGTGTGCATTCTTGGGTTACAAGGCAGGAATGAAAGGTTTCATTCTTTTGGATACTATTAATTAAAAGATACTCATCTCCAGAACTGTGAAACTCTTTGATATGGAATTTCCATACATTCATACTTCAACTGTTCCGACAAATATATATCTTAATCACATGTTTGCATCTGAATCAAGCCCTTCACTTTCTTTAAATATTCCAACTGTTCCCTCTCCCTCTATTGATTCAGAAGATAATCTCTCAGCTATTTCAGGTATCCCTTCTACTCCACAACTTGACACTTCCCACATCTCTTCTCAACCTACATATGTTTCCCTTAACTCTCCTATTTCCTCTCAAAATGACCAAACCCTCATTTCTTTTGGTGACACTTCCAACATTCCATCTCAACCTTCTCCTATATCTTCTTCAAATGACCAAAAACTCAATCCTCAAATTTCTCCACATGAACTCACTAGAAAATCCACCAGAATAACTCAACCCCCTTACCATCTAAAGGACTATGTATGTAATTTCACTGCCTCATCTTGTCTTTATCCTTTATACAATTACATCTCTTACATTGCCTTGTCACCCTCTCACCAAGCTTACATCATGTCCCTATCCTCATAAATTTAGCCAACAAATTTTCAGGCTGCTTCTAGAGATGTTCGATGGGTTAAAGCCATGTAGAACGAGATAGATGTCGTAAATAGCAACCATAGATGGGATTTTGTTACCTTACCTCCTAATGCTTCTCCTATAGGAAGTAAATGGGTTTACAGAATCAAAAGACATGCGGATAGCTCTATTGAAAGGTTCAAAGCGCGTCTTGTAGCTCAAGGTTTCAATCAAACTGAAGGTTTGGACTATTTTGAAACTTTCTCGCCGGTAGCTAAGTTGTCTACTGCCCGTGTCCTCCTTGCATTAGCAGCTATACATGGTTGGTACTTGCATTAATTGGATGTCAATAACGCATTTCTTCATGGAGATTTTCATAAATCGGTCTACATGAAGATTCCTCAAGGTGTCTTAGCTCCTGCATCTAACCAAGTCTGCAAGCTTGTCAAATCCCTTTATGGTTTGAAATAAGCCAGTCGTTGATGGTTTGAGAAACTCACCACTTTTCTTAAGGCGCGAGGTTTCTCTCATGCCCATGCTGAATCCATTCACCAAATCTGACTCCACCTCATTCATAGCCATTTTGGTTTATGCGGATGATATTATCTGGCTGGAACCTCTCTCGCAGTTTTTGAAGATTTGAAGAGAGCATTGCATCGATCCTTTCACATTAAGGATCTTGGTGAACTTGATTTTTTTCCTAGGGATTGAGGTGGCTCGCTCTTCTAAAGGTATTACATTATGTCAACAGAAGTATTGTATTGAATTACTTCAAGATACTAGTATAACAAGATGTAAACTTGCATCTACACCCTTAGATGCTTCTATTCGTCTTCACCAAGATAATGGTTCTCTCTTCTCTGATGTTACTGCGTATAGACAATTGGTGGGTCGATTATTGTATCTCAAAAATAAAGTATTTTATAAGTGTTAAAACTTTTTAAAAAGTACTACTTTTAACATAATAAAAACATATCAAATAAATACTATTTTTTGTGATTTTTTGTATAATCATGAAATATATATGATAAATGAAGAGTGTGCAAAAAATTGGTTAAAAATGGTTAATTTTGATAGGTTAAATAATTGTGTGAAATTGTGAAAAAAAATTGAAGGAAAATAGTGTTAAAAAAAATTAGGTTTGGCCTTGTAAGGGCTTGAACCAACGCCGTCACAGTCACTACTCAGAACTCTTACCATCGGAACCACGCGCTGAGCTTGTTAACAAATGGTTTCAATTAAATATATTTAAAAACAATTGAAATATGTTAAAAATAAAATGTGAACAAAAGGTCTGAGGGGGGATCGAACCTCACACATATGGCATGGCAAGACTTTAGACGCGCGCTTTGGCCACTAGGGCAGATGATGAATTCAAGTTATAAAAAGCAAACAGTTAATTATATATTAAAACGTGTTTCAAATGTTGAAAAATGGCACCACCATCTTCATCTTCAACCTCAAGCTTCTTAAAAATTTGAATTCCTAACTCTCTCATTTCTCAACCAATTGAGATGAAGTAAACATGAATTTTACTTGTTTTTAAACAAGGAGTCTAATGGTGGATTTTAATTTCATTTATTTTTAGTGTAACTCAGAATTAATCGTATGAACTATCAAGAACCCTAAAACAAAAAATTCAACATGAAATCCTAAATATGCATGGTTTTGTTCAATTGATTGGGGGTTAATGATATATATATATATATATATATATATATATATATATATATATATATGTGTGTGTGTGTGTGTGTGTGTGTGTGTGTGTAGAAACATGATGGAAACTTGTTTAAATATTTGAAATGCATGAATCATAGAGTTCAAAGTTTGAGGCTTACCTTCAAAAATAAGAAATCTGATTCTGAGTTTGAGGTTTCACAGATACAATGTGATGATCTGGATAGCTTCCCTGATGATATTTGAAGGTGTTTGAATGCTTGAATTGGATTGGAAGCTTCTGAAACATTCTGCATGACCTCAACTGCAAATTCTCCAAGTTGAATGTGGAGAAGACGATTCTGGTGTTACAGAGCTTGTATGAAGGCTTGGATCACTTCTACATGATGTATGTGAAGTGTTTGGATGCCTGGTTTGAAGAGAATAACTTTGATTTGAAGAAACTGATTCTTCACTGCATGAAGCTTTGAAATTTTGAGAAAGAAGAGATTTTGGGGAAAACAAGTATTGCAGTTGTTTTGGTATGATTTTGAATGATGGAGAGGTCTCTATTTATAGGCCAAGCTCATGAGATTGTCTTAAGAGAGAATGAGATTGGAGAGCAAGTAACTTAGTGAGTAATTTAGAGAATATTCCATTTTTGCAATGATGACTTCTTAGCTTAACTATGGCTTAGTTCCTCTGGTTCTTCGTAATCCAAATTTATAAGTTGATCCTAGACTTAATGAGTCTCAGTTTTGGCATTTGGAGATATTTGTTGATGATTCACCAATTTCCCATCAATTTCAATTTTGTAATGATTACTTTTTCACATGCAAGTAAAAAATATCAGTACTTGTAATCCTTCTAAAATGATTCACAAATATTCGCTTTGATCTTAGTTGATGAAAATGTTTATACATGTGCCAAATTGAAGAGAAACTTGTGTAAAATTGGTAAAATGCATAACTAGTTATGCTTGAAAACTAGTTTCACGAAGCTTTAATAAAAAATCCATAACTTCTTGCTCAAGTAAAATCAAAGTATGTTCTAGTACTTTTTGGAACGCTTGGATGACATGCTTCAACTTTCATGTTCATGGTTTGGATTGATTCATCTTAGATCATCATGAAAAGTGGACTTGAAGTTGGTAAGCAATTAGGTTAAAAAACACAAAAAAAAAATTCTAAGTGTTTGAAAGAATTTTCATGAACTCATAACTTAAAAACCATTCACTTTTTGAGAAATTGTTCACATTGTCAAAGTTGTAGATCTTGACCTTTTCTTCAAAATGAGCTTTGAAACAAAACATTTGGCCAAGGGATGAAGAAGTTATGGCCTTTCAAAGTTTGAGTGAAAAACATGTATATCTTTAAAAAGTCAAAACCCTAATTATTGACATTTTTATCCTTGATTGATTTTCTTGATTTTTCTTGATCAAATGACTTCACTAAGCATATATTAATGATTTTTATCTTCAAAAGTCCATGGTTGACCAAATTCCTTAAAAGTCAAAGGTGAAACTAAATAGTTGACTTTTTCCAAATGAATTGCAATCTTCCTAGTATCAAATTGAATCAGGCTCTTTCAACCAAATGAATGATGTAAGTAGATTATAATGAGGTATTGGAGGTCCCTAAATCATGATTTGAGCCATGAAACCATGTTTTGACTAAAAGTCAACTTCCTAGATGAACTAGGTCAAAACCCTAATTGTGGACCAAATGAAGTTGTAAGTTGTTAACTTTTCAAACTTGAGATTAGATATGGATGAATGAAACTTCTTGATCTTCATGATACATTAAGGATCATTTCAATCATTAATTGGTCCTTTTCCTGAATCTCTTGACTCTTGAAACCCTAATTTGAGGACTTGGTGAACAAGCAACAAGCTCTTGGTGATGCTTTTAGTTGAAGATGCATACATGTATATGAAATGTTGTATGATGTGAAACATTAGGGGGGTAAAAATTTGGGTATGACAATACGAGTAGGCAAATACAATCTGACACTATCCAGCGATTGGCCTTGGAATTTATTAATTGTTATTGCGTAAGAGACAATGATTGGAAATTGTCTCCTAATCAACTTAAATGGCCACGTTGACTCAGAAGGTGACATAGACATCCGAGGAATGTAAAAGATGTGACCTATGTTCTTTCCAGACATAGTTTTTGCCTCAATGACGTGATTTTCTAACCTTGTAACAATATTAATCTTGTTCCATTGCATAATACATCAGTTTGGTCCAAATTTCTCATTAGCATAATTGGGGTGCCAACCTTCAGCTTGATCCTATGATTTGGTAGACCTGGTGTTTAGTTTATTAAGAAATTCTAGAGTCAGAACTTCATATGCTTCAGTATAACTTGTATCAGTTCTATCAATTGAATCAAACTTAGATACTCCTTTTCTTCTCCTAAAAAATGCAATAACATGACAATATTAATACATTCAAAAAGTAAACATGATGATACACCGTTTTGTTGTATGTATATGTAGAATAAACTTAACGTTTGTTTACCTGGTATCAAGCCCAATACATAATGATTGATTTTGTCCACAAATTCAATGGTTGAGGCAAAAATTGCTTTTCCTTGTAAATATGCAACATTTTTGAAATTTTCCAACAAACTCAGATATGTGCTTTCAATAATAGCTTTTATAGGATCCTCAAAATAGGACATTAATAGTTCTTAAGGATTTTCTTCGGTTGTAATTACAGGTAGAACAGGAACACCGTCAGTAACCACATCTAGGGTATCATGCAAGCCAAACAAGGATTGCATCTGTTTTTTCCAACGGGTCCAATTTTTGTTGTCAAGAATTAGAAGAGAATTCATAATGCTCTTATCACCAGTCATCTTCATAGGGGTTGATTCACTTGCCCTGGAAACACGATCTTTGACGTGAAGTTCTTGAAAACCCGATCAAGAACAATAATCAGAAGCTCTGATACCAATTTGTTAGTACGTGAGGCACTTTTAGTGAGAGGAGGGAAAGAGATAAAATAAGGAAATAATTATTTATATTCACTTGAATTGTAATGGCGTGTACAAATAATGATACTAACTATGACTATTTATATACAACCCTGATAAGGCCTGGGCTTATACAACTTGGATTATATTTGATACTGTTAGATTAGATTATATAGCCAACCATCACCAAGAAAAGGATTTAACTTTAACTACAATATTATCCACGTTTCTTATACCTCCATAAAACATTATATCATTTCCCGCATTCCAAATGCACCATGAAACCACCAAGCCAATCATGTCAACTCTAGCATTCTTTACTAATCCCTTCAACCCATTTTTACAGTGTAGAAAGTCGGTACAACAATCAGAACCTTGCATAAAATCTATGTTTAGCCATGTTTTGATTTTTTTTCCTACACCTTCATTGAAATACTAAAATGAACCATTATGTGATCTAAGTCTTCCACATGCTTGAAACAAAACCCACAAACTAACTCAAGAGAATTGTGAATAATATTCCTTCGAGCTAGTTGACTCCTCGTCAGAAGTCTATCATTGAATAATCTCTAGCCAAAGACTTTTACCTTTGATGGAATCTTTGTTTCCCGTAAGACCTTGAGTGCTAAATCTCTCCACTGCTAAGTGCTTCATAATTTATCCCTGGAAAAATTTATCGTAACAGGATTTGATCGTAAACTGGCCGCAACTGTCGAAGATCCAGATCACTCAGTCCTTTTGGTTCGGTACTGGTTTTATATCAGCCAGTACATAATTCAAATCATTTTCTTCGATCAAGAACACTTCCCTCTCGCCCCTACTATTCCATTTTGCTGCCCACATCCAAGCTCCATTCGACCATTCCCCTTGTTCCGCCACAATAGCATTCTTATCAGCACCCCTCATAAAAGTTAATGGGAAAAGAGTCGCCAGTGGTATTTGGCCCAGCCACCGTGCCGTCCAAAACTGTATAGATTTCCCCTCACCGATCCTGAACGAGAACAAATGTTTTAGTCCATTTGGTTATGTATCCTCCTTAAGTCCAATTAAATCATGCCACCATAGTGATTCTTTCGACTTCTTCCTCTACACATCATTAAACCACCACCTTTTATCCAGCCTACCATATCTTTACTCCAAAATGCCCACCCAAATAGATTTCTCTTCCTTCAACATTCTCCACACCCATTTACTAAGCAACGCTTTATTAAACATTGCCACATCCTTGATTCTAAGACCTCCCTCCTATTTAGGTTTGCAAACAATCCTCCAGCTTATCCAAGCGATCCGACACTACTCACTAGATCCTTGCCACGAAAAGTTTCTTTATATACTAGTGATTTCATGAATAACCTTCACAAGTGCTTTGTAGAAACAAAGATAGAAAACCGAAATAATAGTAAGCACATAATTAGTTAGAGTTACGCTTTCACCCATTGAGAGAAAATGATATTTCGATGCCGAGAGTTTGGATTTGATAATTGATACTACCGGTTTCAAAAATCCACCCTCCTTGGATTACCACCCACCATAACCCCAAGAATCTGCCTATAGAAATCGATTTTCATTCCTAATACCATATAACTTACTCTTCCACATGTTAATCCTTAACCCTGACACCATCTTGAATCCTCTAAAAATGGTCTACATATCCCGGAGATTCTGCCACGACCCCTTCCCCACTATAATTGTATCATCAGCAAACTATAAGAGATCGTATCCAATACTCAAGTTCACCTTAAATTTCTTGGACACACCCTGTTCAACCTCCATTTACACTAAACTTGCCAGCCTTTCCACTACTATTGTAAACAAATACGGCAATAATAGATCTCCCTATCACAAACCCCTATAAACGGAAAATTCCTCTGTAGATAACAATATAAAAAAACCAATGTAATTCAGTATGAAATTACTAAAATATTTGATTAATTAAATTACAAATAACTACGTCAATTGTATTTTTTTTAGTTATAAACTATGTATCAAATTACCCAAATCTACCTCATTTTCCTTTTTGAAAATTATACATCTTTTAATTTAATGACTAATATTTTTAAATAAAATTTCGAGGTTAAGATCAACATAATTATAACTATAGTTTTTTTAACGTGAGAGACATTATAATGTTTAATCACTAAGGACTTAGGAGCAAACATCCTTAAGAACTGGTAATCAATAGTTTAAAAGATGTCATTTCAAAGGTCAGGTTAGAATTATTAATGGATTCGATCATACACCTTCCATATCATGTTTACTCACATAGAATTAAATTTGTTCACCTGCTCTATTTACTTTTAATTGCTATTTTATTTTCTCTATTTAAAAACAACAATAAAAAAAAACCCAAGTCTTTTGTTTAACTAATTTAGAACACAGACTATGTATCGCTAAGTAGTCCTTCAGATTGATATTTGGGATTTCCCATTATTACTACATTGGCAGATTAGTACACATGCTAATTTACCGATCACTCCCCCTTTTTAGCCAAAAAAAAATGACAAAAAATAGAGTAAATGTAAAAAAATGGAAGCACACACATTTCAGATGGAAACATACAATCTTAGACGGAAACACACAAACTTAGATGGAAACACACAAACTCAGATCATCCTCATAAGGTCTTCCACCTCTTGCCCTTATCAAAGATCCTTATTCCCTCCTTGTTGCTATCTTGCAGAGATCTTTTGTTCCATCCCTTAACAATAACAATTTGTATAGGCTTATCATGCCTTAGAGAATTGAGGAAAGATGTAGTAACAATTGCATTTCTCCATATCTCTAATTGCTATAACTTCTCAATAATGCAGATACTCAGCTCACTCGTAAGCTTTTCAAATTGACTTGCATCCAAATCTTTGGTTAAAATATCAGCCAGTTGTTTCCCAGTGGTTATATGCTCAAGAGTAATAACCTTATCTTCAACAAGATCACTGATAAAATGATGACAGATGTTTCCCAGTGGTCATGATAGCTTTGGTAAAAATATCATCCAGTTGTTTCCCAGTGGTCATGATATCTTATTGGATATTACATTCCTTCAACATTTGTTTTTTCCATATTAGTTATGAACAGCTACTTCCAGCTGCAATATACTTAGCTTCACCATTAGACAAAGAAACATAGTTTTGTTTCTTACTAAACCAGGAAATCAAATTATTTCCCATAAAGAAACACCCACCAGAAGTGCTATCTCTACCATCTGGACTACAAGCCTAATCTGCATCACAACATCCTATCAGCATGGAACCTCAATCACGAGAGTATAACATACCATAGTCATTAGTACCATTAATGTACTTGAAAATCCTTTTCACTTGATTGATATGACTTGTTTTCAGTTCAGCTTGATATCTTACACACACCCACAACAAATGTGATATTAGGTATGTTAGTTGTAAGGTACAGTAAACTACCAATCATACTTTTGTATAAGCTTGATAAAAAACAATAACTGTTTCATCTTTTGATAATTTCACATCAGTAGGAGCAGGTGTCCTTTTGTGACTAGCATTTTCCATACCAAACTTCTTTACCATGTTCTTGGCATATTTACTTTGAGAGATTAAGATAGAGTCATCCATCTGTATCACTTGAAGTCCAAGAAAATATGTCAATTCACCAACAAGACTCATCTCAAATTCTGATTGCATTTGTTTGACAATATGTTCCACCATCTGGTCTGACATCCCTCCAAAGTCCAAACACAATGTCATCAACATATATTTGAGCAATAGTAAGTTTTCCATATTTCTCCTTAAAAAATAAGGTCTTGTCTATTCCTCATTTCCTGTAGCCATTGTTGACAATAAATTTTGTCAACCTCTCATACCAAGCTCTGGGAGCTTATTTCAATCCATATAGAGCTTTATTTAGCTTAAACAAATGATCCGGATAAGTTGGATCAATGAATCCTTTTGGTTGTTCAACATAAACCTCTTCAAGTAAGTACCTATTCAGAAAAGCATTTTTCACATCCCTTTGGAATAGTTTAAATTTCAATAAGCAGATGACTCATAAAAATAGTATTATGGATTCAAGTCTAGCAACTAGAGCAAAAGTCACATCAAAATCTATTCCTTAAATCTGAGTGTGGCCTTGTACCATAAGTATGGCCTT
Source organism: Vicia villosa (assembly GCF_029867415.1). NCBI lineage: Eukaryota > Viridiplantae > Streptophyta > Magnoliopsida > Fabales > Fabaceae > Vicia > Vicia villosa. The sequence continues at coordinate 133,880,434 of NC_081185.1, forward strand.
ATTTCTTGTGACAACTCCACTTTCATCAATTTTGTCCTTGTACACCCACCTTGTACCAATGACATTAGTTCCACTAGGCCTATAAACTAAGTCACAAACTTCATTCCTCTTGAACTTACTAAGTTCTTCTTGCATGGAATTAATCCATAATTCATCAATTAAAGCTTCCTTTACATTTTTGGGTTCAATCTTAGAAATAAAGCAAGAGTTAGAAACAACTTCCCTTGATCTAGTAGTAATCCCTTAGTTAAGATTTTTTATAATGATTTCTTTAGGATGATCTTTATAAATTCTAATTGAAGGGCCCTTATTGACTTGAGTGTCCTTAGGTTTTGTATAAACAGTCTCAACATTGGTGTCATCTTTTCAACATTTTCGAACTCATCATCTGTCTAGAATGATGTTCCAACATTGTCTTCAACATTATGATCATTGTTTATGCTTGAGTCATCAACCATAACATTTATTGATTCCATCATGACCTGAGTTCTATTTTTAAAGACTCTATACGTTCTGTTGTTTGTAGAGTAGCCAAGAAATGTCCCTTCATCACTCTTGGGGTTCATCTTTCTTCTTTGTTCACGATCAGCCAAGATATATCACTTATTTTCAAAAACATGAAAGTATTTGACCGTAGGTTTACTTCCTTTCCATAACTCATCTAGGGTATTTGATGTTCCAATCTTTAACGTGACTCTATTATGGATATAATAACTAGTATTGATAGCCTCTAACCAAAAATGATATGGTAAGTTCTTTGCATGAAGCATGACCCTTGCTGATTCTTGTAGAGTTTCGTTCTTTCTTTCAACAACTTCATTATGTTGAGGAGCAATAAGAGGGGACAATTCATGACTAATACCTTGAGAGGCACAAAATTCAGCAAACTTGTTATTTCAAACTCCCTACCATGATCATTTCTGATACTGACAATGTTGTTTTCCTTCTCTCTTTGAAGCTTTTGGAACAACTCTTTGAAGACTTCAAAGACTTCTGATTTTTCTCTAATGAAATTCACCCAAGTGAATCTTGAGAAATCATCAACAACAACATAAGCATACCTTTTTCCACTAAGACTTTCAGCTTGCATAAGTCCCATCAAGTCAATATGAAGGAGTTCCAGAACTTTTGAGGTGGTCTGATATTGAAGCTTTTGGTGTGACATCTTGGTTTGCTTTCCAATTTGATATTCTCCACTGATTCTTCCTTCCTCAATTTTGAGTTTAGGAATGCCTTTGATAGCTTCTTTAGACATAATCTTCTTCATACCCTTTAAATGCAATTGGCCAAGTTTTTTATGCCCCAAATTTACTTCATCTTCTTTGGACAATATGCAGGGGGTAATCATTTATTCCTTGAGGTGCCCACAAGTAGAAATTGTCCTTAGACCCGTCCCCTTTCATTAGCACTTCATTCTCATTATTAGTGGCTAGACATTCAGACTTAGTAAAGTTCAACTTAAAGCCTTGATCACATAGCTGACTAATACTTATCAAATTGGTAGTTAGGCCTTCTACAAACAAGACTCTATCAATCTGGAGATCCTTCACAAGCTAGTCTTCCAACACCTTTAATTACTCTTTGACACCATCTCCAAAAGTGACATGGATAGTTGTGTGAGTTTTAATATCTTCCAACAAATTCTTCACACCTGTCATATGCCTAGAGCATCCACTGTCAAAATACTAGTCTTCATTAGATGAGACTTTAAGGGAGCTATGAGCAATGAGATTTTTTAGAATATGTCTCACCTTCCAAGTCTTGGTTAGTCTTGGTTAGTAAAGACTTAACAATGTCTGAACACTACCCTTATTCCCTATGTTTGTCTCAAGTTGACAAACATAACCTAAATAGACTCTAAATTTACCCATATCCGAAAGAAGGACATTGGAGACTCAAACAAGACTCATGAGAAGAATAAAAAGCAAAGAAAAGAAGGGGAAAAATGACTCTAAAAACCTGAGAAATTTAAATAACATACCTAGACTTTAAAGAATTTCTTGATCAAGAGATGTTATTTGAGAAAGAACTGTATCAGGTGGACTTGTGCAATGGTTGGAACATGCACTATATCAGAACAAGTGATATACACCATCAATACATGTTTTTAGATCATAATGCAAAGAATGATCCTTGCCGGTTTTCAAGGATAAAACATGTCTTGAGTTATGTTCTGACATCTTGTATGACATTGTTCTTCTGGCTTAAAGATTAGTCTTTGAGAGACTTTCCATTTGATTAGAAGCAAAATAACATTGTCCTTGCTGATCTTCATACTCTCTTACTCCCCCTGAGATATACAAATTTAGGACATCTTTGATGTTCGTCCTTGAAGCATCCTCTATTTGGAATTTGTCACAGTTTCCAAATTTAGAATCTTCAATTTGCTTGCTACACAAGATTCAAATTTCCACACTCTGCAACTTGAAGTAGAAGAAACTATAATTGTATAACCATAAAATAATCTTCAGCAGATAAGTCTGAGCCTTATCTCTCTAGTGTCTTCAACAGTAGTGATGATGTATTTTCACTTAGATCTTTTTCCTTCATCACATACTTCTTCTCTTCATACAGACATTGCAAATATCCAGCTCCCATCAAGATATTTAACTGAATCAGTATGCTTCACCAGATACCATTGCCACACATCCTAAGCTTGTGAAGATAACATTGAACATTAACATTTAGTTCACACTAGTCCTTGAATACACAATTGGAAGGACTTCTCATCTAATAGGTACTAAGTCTCCCATCAAAGTACTTATTAGTTACTTAGTAAGATTTACTACTTACACTAGTTCATCTTGACTGATTTCTTCTTCTCAGTCTTGCATCCAGGTTCTACGCCTAATAAGTACTAAGTCTCCCGTCAAAGTACTTATCAGTTAGAATTTACTACTCACACTAGATCATTCTGACTGATTACCTCTTCACACTTATATATTCCTCTTGGCAAAAAAAAACAAAAAAAAATAAACTGAAGATCTTGAGATGATGTTGTAACATCTGATATGACATCATCCTTCATGGTTCTTGGTTAACATCTTTAACATCTAATTCATAGCACTTAGGGTGGAAATAATTGAGTGTAATTATCAGTAACATCCAGAAATATCAAGGAATAGAATAGTCAACATCTCAATAAGCTTTTCTTCAGACTTTCGTTCTGATTTTTAGATGATGGATGCCATAGTCTGTACCTATAGAGGAGATTCCCTCATTTAGGTTTCTGGAACAGACTCACATATGGCATAACACTGAATTAGTCAGATTCTTCTGATCCATCTGACTTCCTTGATTCTAAATAACACTACCCTTTTTGGATAACAACTAGGGCAGTCAACATTCGTGACCATATTTCACTGTGGTTGAGACACAGTATTCAACTCCAACAACTGTTCTATGGTCATGAATTAAAAATCTACATATCTGGTTCCTTTGATCAGAGGAAAATACCAAATATAAGCTCATCTTGATTTAAACAAAAAGTACTTGAAGAGTATACCTTTATGAGTTTTCTTTTATGCATTGAGCTTTACTTCATAACTCCAACAACCTGATATCTAGAGCAGAAGTATTTGTTGATCGTGTCCTGATCAACTGATATGCAGATGTCTCCTCTTCCAGATCAGGAGTAGGTTCCAAACATATGTACTCACACTACATTAGTTTAGCACCAGAACATCTGTTCTTCAACTGGTAGCTACATACCAATAATAATAATGTTCTAACATCCTATAGAACATCAATTCCATCTCTTTGGAACACATTATCCTTGATAATCTTCAAGGTCTTCAAACAACTTGCAGATGTATATGAGAATCATTAATCACTTGATACTCATCAACTCTATCAATAAATGTCTGTATGAGTGAACTTGAGAAGTACTCAAGTATCTTTGACATTTTTAATATATTTGAAAAATCTGCCAAATATTCTGTTGATAAAAGTATAACCCTAGACTTCTTCTAGCACTTTGAGGGTTGTATTAAAAGCTACGCAGCGAAATATAGCCATATTTCAACAGACTTTACATAATGCTTACTCCATAATTCAATTGTAAGCATGATATCCAAGAATTGAAAGTAAATCAACCCTACAAGACGCTTGCTACTTCACCAAGCAATAGACTAGATCTAACCAATATCCTGACCAGATAGAACCACATAAGCACAAACAATACCTTATCAATATCTTCACTCCCGCATGAAGGTTTTGACAATCTTCTTCTCTGTGCTAACTATAAGTTGAAAAATTCAATTCAAATTCTCCACTCCCGCATGAAGTCTTTGAATTGTATTCCAACTTCATTATCTTCTTTCACCAAGAAGGTACAATGGCCCTGGTCAAGTTGGTTTAGTCTTCCACACATAGGTCCATCCTCCTCTTCAAGGGACCATACAATATGAACACTCCTTGTTCAAACAATCTTCTACATTGTACACAACCAGAAAGTATCCCCCATGGATCTCATCCAGAAATAGACAGGATGCCTGCTCTGATACCAATTGAAATTCTAGTGACAGCAGACTCAAATGTCATATAAGGATGTCTTGACATCTGATCTGACATTATAAAACAGAAAAGGTAGGAGTACAAATAACAGTGCAGGAAAGCAATAAAAACACACAAGAATTGTTCACCCAATTCGGTTCAATCAACCTACTCTGGGGGCTACCAAGCCAGGGATGAAGTCCACTATTAGCAGTATCAATTCAATGCTAAACTCCCCCGTTTACAACTTCTCACTTAATCACTACCCAATGACCCTTCTACCTAGGTTCTCCCTAAACATGGGATATATCCATTCCACTCCCAATCATTGCAATGATGTCTAGCAATCAACCCCTCAGCCACTACATCAACAATCCTTCACCAACATTCTAAGCACATATACAAAGTTAACTTGAAGTTGCTTACAAGCTTTCTCCAAGAACAAAACTTCATTCATTGCTTCACAGCTTCTGAGTGAGTAAAACAAACCTCTTACCTACAGGATTTGAGGCACAAATCAGTGACCATCCCACAATTCGAGTGGTTCACTTACACGACTAACCCTAAAAACTACATCTTGTCAATACTCGACTAGCTTACTAAAATAGGTTACAAAGCTTCCTATTTATAACCTATTCCCAACTGGGCTTGGGCCTTCAATCACAACTTTATTTGTTGTTACAAATCAGCAGAATTCTTCTGCTAAAAGAAAGGTCTTTAATCATAAGTTTCCTAAATTGTCTCCATAATTAGAAACTATATGATTTTCAATATTTTGTCTTGATTCTTTTGACCTTTAAATCATAACAAACTGACATAACAAACTGTTGCTAAAATTTCTCCACAATATAAGCTCCAAGATATTCTCCACAAATATCTCCATAAAATATGCTCCAAGTAACAATAATAAGTTGTTACACGTTTGCAACAGATTCTCCTATAAAATCTTTCAACATTTAGTTTCCTAAATGTTCTCCTTGATCTCCTTAGATATAGCTCCACATAGGATTCAATGTTTTAGGAATATTCTGTTTCTGTTATAATAGAATCCAAACTGTCAGCTCAAATACGATGTCACGACATCTTCTTCGACATGTTGTTCCAGATGTTGAAACATTTCAACACAACATGTTTCTCCATTAAATAGAACTTCAACCTGCTTTCTCTTACAAGTTATAATTATATTTTTCCTATTGCTGCTAAATTAGTTTTACTAAACATAAAGTCAATCCTCAAAAGCACTAACAATAGTTATTGGTGATGTCTAAAGAGATGTTCTTGACATTTGATATTTTCTTTCTTTCTAATATCGTTAATGTTCTTCTGAATTGACTTCCAAGTAACACAATGATGTCAGGTAATTTTTTCTCAGAATCTGTAATACCAAAAAATATTCTCCCTGGAGCTCACCCAACACACAGAACAGGGTGTCTACTCTGATACCAAATGAAATTCTGGCACTAGCAATACATATGTCAAGACAGATGCTATGACATCATCTGCTGATTGAAAACACTTTTACCAAAATAGAAATTATGCAGAATTAAATTGCAAAAGGTAAAAGAATACAATCAGTTGTTAACCCAATTTGGTGCAACTCACAATCAATTGTCCATAAAATATCCTTAATTTGCTTTGCCTATATGTGTACCAGAATATTCTATAATCTCATATTCTTCAATCAAATCTTTAAGGAATTAAACCAGTATGTACTATGATGATGTTCTGGTATAGCATGTCACAACATCTGTCAAAACACGTGACAACAGAACCTGTCATCTCATGACAGTTGGTCAAGATGTTACAATATCTTACTCAACATCAATTAAGAACCATGTTTTAGCAAAGTTAATGTCAATCAGAAAACCATGGATCTAATAATACTCATAAGGAAAAAAAGAAAGGGTGGCTAAGGCATACAATAAGAAGGCGAGTCCTAAAACTTTTATGGCCGACAATTTAGTTTGGAATTTTATCTTGCCAACGAATAGAAAATATATGACTTTAGGGAAATGGTCACCTTACTGGGAAGGTCCTTTTTAGATCACTCACTCATTTTCAAATAATGCATATGAGATTGAAGTAACTAATCTATAGCATCAAAACCTGATGATAAATGAGAAGTACCTAAAGAGGTACAAACCTATGTTGTAGGAGATTCGAATAATAGAATGAGCATTTAAAATAATGAAGATAAGCCACCATTGTATTTAAAAGTGAAAAAATTACAATTTCATTACATAATACTCAGTCAGAAAAATAAATTGACATAGATAATTAAGCAAAATTGGTTTTGAGGGCATCGAGGAGTTTCTTCAAAAGAGAGATCTTGTCGTCAAGTTGGGAATCCCCAGTTTTAATTTCTTTGATTTCTGAATCCAGTTGAAGAGCAATCATCACATGTTTGAGGCCAATGTGAGCGTAACCATACCACAACGTTGGCGCAATCTTACCACAACGAAGTTGAAAGGTATTCGTCGAACCTTCCCAACAATGAAACACAACGAATAACATGTTCTGATTGTATGTAGGGCCTACCCTAGATACTTGAATCAAGTCGAAAAGACCTAGATCTTTCCAGGTCTGTTATTTTTTAGCTTTTACCTTATGTAACAAGTTAAAATAGTTTGAATGATCAGTATATAAGACAAAACAAAAAACACGGCAAGACATATAGGTTAAGTCTAAAGGTTTATTTACAGCCGCAAGAGGTTTAGTACGATCATAACATAGGAAATCTAACTATCCCTTTCTACATTCATGTTAAGACTAGGGAAAAGACCTAAAAAACATGCGTTGTATCAGGTGAAAGGGATTAATACCTGGAATTTCCATATTAGGATTTTTTTCTTCCTCAAGAGGAGGTTCAGGAACATATAGTTGATTTCCAACGAGAATGGACATCCTAATGGCTGCATCAACTGGAACATTTTGTTTTGAAGTTGATTTCGGCGACATTTGGGTTGAAATGAGTATAGATTGTCAAGAAAATTGAAGTTTTTGTAGGAAAAAACTCGAAGTTTTCTGAGTTTTTCCGCTGAAGAAGGAAGAGAAAATGGGAGAAAAGAAACGAAAAGGAAAAGAGATATATTTATAAAAAAAGAATTTTCATTTTCTTGTTTCTTCAAGAAAATTAGAAAACATTTTGACAAGTGTCCCACGAAGAGTGAGAAAAAGGAAGTTGAGATCGCGTGTGATCTACAATCTTCTAGAAAATCGAAACCATGATAGTTTTCTCTGAATTCACACGTCTCAAAAAGAGGTTTTAATAAGTAGCCATAATGATGGTGACGTCAACGCACAACTTAAAATGGTGTTGGAACTTCAAAAATGCCACATGTCTCTCAAATTGAATCGAAAGTAGCATTTTTGGGGGACAATTTGTCAACCAAGAAATTTCACTATGCTAACTCGACAAAAGGAAGTGGTTGAAACTTATGCACAAGCGTAAGGCAAGATTTTGTACTGTTGACCCAAAGCCAAGCTTAAGACGAAATGTCAATGTTCAACTTACTGAGGCTTTGGGTCTGACACTTAACAAAATTTCCATAAGTTTAGAGATGATTGGTTTGACATATCGAAGGAGATTCGACTAAGGAAATTTCAAAATCAGACCAAGTAACCATTTTTTGATCTTATCTAAAAACGCTAGAGACACGTGGAGATCAGAGGCAAGCGAAACATACAAGAATGACATGTTGAATGAAAGTTAGTTGAATGTTGAAGACATTTATTTTTGCAAATGCTATAAATAGGGATTCTAGTATTAGGATTCGTGGTGGAAAATCATTATAAACTTCAATACACACTTAAAGTACCCATATATAAGCGATAAACAAGTCTTTGAAGGAAATGTATCAAACTACCTATCAATTTTACTTATGCCAATAAAGGTTTTCCATTCTTTCTAATTTTGTTTGTTTTTTTGTTCAAACAATCAATCCGACCCAGTCAAATTGTTTCCCCAATCGAATTGTTGTTACCTTTAAATTTTTAATTGTATTTTACCTTAACCCTTTTTCCAACACACTTGACACTAAATTCACGACAACTTTAGGTGCGTGATTTTTTCCCAGAAGAATCACACAATGTGCCCCAGGATTTACAAGTTTGGTACTTTAAGCGATAAATTTAAAACTAAGTGATTGTTTACCAAAATCACCATTGAACACTCATATTTGATTTTGGCCTCGTTGTTTGCTCCATTTTTTCATTTAAAAGGGTTGTACCTTTAACCTATACAAACGTCAACTGAGTGAGAATTTGCAATATATTTTTCTAAGCATTCTATTCTCATTTCTAAGCTTTCTAGTTTTGTTTTTTATCCGATAATGAGACATGTTCTCAGTATCCCGTAAAATCACTTCATTGCTTTCACGAAAATTCCCATAGGACTTTCCACCATCTCTCCCAAAATATCGATAAACTTTGATTTATGGAAGATATATAACATACTTTTTGGTAACCGCTGTGACCCGTAAACCTTCATTTAAGGATTCCTTTATTTTTCTCCAACTATCTCGATAAAGGTGTTTTGGTCCACAATTTCTACCAACTCTCATAAGACTACACAACACGTCCATCCTAAAAGTAGCCACACTAAATTCAAATCACTAGGGGTGTTAATTGGTTCCGGTAAATATGAACTAAATCAAAATCCAAACCAAACTATTGTGTTTGGGTCGAAATTTTTTTTAGATCGAGTAGAAACTGAACCAAAATAATGAAACCCGATATTAATTGGTCTGTGTAAGTGATTTTTAAAATTCTACCGTGAACCCATCTATCCGAACCAACCATATTAATTCATATAATTTATATCATCATTATCCTGAAAACTAGTATAAGATATTCAACTTTAAGAAAAAAATAAAATAAAACACCATTTGTGTCATTCACAACATATATAGGTAAACAAAAAATATTAAGAATTTTATATTATTATAAAAAATTAGTTGATGTAAATTTTGCATATTTGTTTCTAATGTATCCTATCAATCCAATCCAAACCAACCAATTATTTTCCGATTTGATTCCGTTTAGGTTTTATCGAAAAAATGTAAAAATCCAATCCAAACTAATCAATATATTTTTGATCGGTTTGGGCATCAAATTCTCTCAAAAGTGAATCAAACCGGCCCACAAACACCGATATAAATCATATGTATTCCATCTCACTAAACCTAATATCATTCAGTAGTCACTCTCAGTCTCCCAACTACTAATTTTTTTAAAGTAGTCTACTGGCTGTAATTCACATTTTTTTTAATGAATAAGTGGAATATTTCATATTCAAACTCGCACTCCTACGTCTGATATTTGTACACAATTATCAACTAAAACACTCAACTCTTCTTCGAGCCGCATATAAAATTCAAATCCATCTTAATAGATTTTCCAAGAAAAAACCCCACCTAAATCACACTTTTACAAAGCTAAAGTACCTATTAAACTCCCTACTCTTATTTCTTAAAAATCCAAATAATTAACTTGATAAATTATTGATAGCTCATATAATAATAAATAAGAATTACTTATTATATTTATTTATAACATTAAAACACAAAATTTAATCTAGGACTAACAATGAATCGAACCAACTCGAAAATAGTTCGAAATTCGATTCGAAAGTTAAATCGTTGAACTAGATTCATGAACTAAATGAGCTGAATATAAGCTAAAAATTAAGTTCGTTAACTAAATGTGGTGAACTTGAACTATACATAGTTTGACTCGTTAGGTTCACGAGTCAACTCGATTATATATGAGATAAATTATATTATCTTTAAGAGTAGGTTTAAAGATTTGCTTCAAATCTTAGTCCCATATTTTCTTTTAGTCTAACCGTTTTAATTGATAATTTATATTCTCAAATGAGCAAAATATTTCTACAAATAATTATACAAATAAAATCAACATCGTATAAATTCCAATATAATAACTTTTATTTTATTTTTATTTTAAAAATATTAATTTAAAATGTCAAATATATATAAAAAAATAGACTTTAAAAAACACTTTTAAGTATGTGAAACAAGCGAGTTGAACCTAACGAGATAAACCCAACAAGTTGAACCGAGTTGTTCGTGAACTTCTAACGAGTCGAGTTTGAGCTGAAAAAGTTCGTGATGAACTCGAATTCAAACTTGACCAATTCTTAAAAAGTCGAGTTTGAATTGAAATATAAATTCGTGATGAACTCAAACTCGACCAATTTTTAATGAGTCGAACTGAGTTGAGGCGAGTTCGACTCGAATCGACTCATTTCCAGTCCAATTTATTCATTAATTAAAGAAATTAGAAATAAATGTATAACATAAACTTCTTATTAAAAAAAAAAAAAGAAATAAAATCATGAAACCCTTTCCCCCAATTCAATTCAACGCCCGACCGGTGCTGACGTTACACGCTTTCCCTCTTTTCATTCTCTCCCATTTCCCCCTTTAGATCTTACCTTTCCTCTTCCTCTTCTCCTCTGGTATTTCCACTTTTCTCTTCAATCATCCATTATTCACCACTTCACCAATTATCATCATTATCATTTCAATTTGTATAATAATCATACAAACATGTTTTCGATTTTTGAAAATTTTTAACTTTTTTTTTTGTGATTGTAGATTAACGCTCGCAGAGGGATAGTGTGTTGTTTGCTTCGATGGCTGCTCCTCCTGCTAGAGCTCGTGCTGATTACGATTACCTCATTAAACTTCTCCTAATCGGTGATAGCGGTACGATTTGTTACGCTTCTTCAACTATCGTGTTGATTTTTGTTATTTATTTTTTGATTTTGTTGTTTTGATCTCGTTTATGTGAATCGTAGCTTCATGATTTGTTTGTTTAGTAAAAGGGAATGTTAAGATTTGTAGGGTTTCCCAGAGCTTCTAGATTCAGCTTTGATTTTGGGGTTTGATTTTCGAATTAGAAATTATATTGTTTGTATTGAAGTTTTGAAATTTGAAGTTCAAATCAACTGAATCCTTTAATTTTATTTTTACTGCGGGTCAAGGCCATTTTAAGTTTAAGTTTTCAGAGGCTCTGTGTAGGTTAGTCACTGGTTAAATGTGACAGCTCTATTTTGTCATGGTTTAACCTTGACAAATATTTAATGAGACCCTTTTTAGCCACGATTTAACTGTGTCAACTTTTGGGTGATGTGCGGTAGTCCGTCTTGCATGCCTTGAAAAACGACCCTGTTGCTAGTGAATTTTATTTTATCACTTAAACTGTCTTGCATGTGTCCAAGGAATGTATTATAATGAATGGGGGAAATTTCTAATTGAGATTTATTGTTATGTTTATTGAATTTGTTGCTATTGAATGTGATGGTCACATTTTAGTGTTTTGGATTTGATTATGTTGTTCATATTGGCAGGTGTGGGTAAAAGTTGTCTTCTATTACGTTTCTCTGATGGGTCTTTTACAACTAGTTTTATCACGACCATTGGGTAGGTTTCTATAGTTTTCAATTATGATATGTTGATTTCCCTTTTCTTCTTTGTCTCTATATGCTGTGCTGAGATGGTGTCACTATATTAATTTATTTTTGTCCTTCAGCATTGATTTCAAAATAAGGACCATTGAGCTTGATGGAAAACGAATCAAATTGCAAATATGGGATACCGCCGGTCAAGAGCGTTTCCGAACTATCACAACGGGTTAGTTAGTAGTGCATATTGAAAGTTCATTTAGGCATAATTAAAAGTCTAGAATGTTTTAGTGCTACTTCTGTTGTGATTTTTCTATGTCAAAACTTTACTTTTAAAAGGTAGTATCAAATAATGACTATTTACCTATTTACATCTCCTTTTTATTCCTTTAAACTGGAAAAGTAATCTGAGTTGTATCTTTTGAAAACATTTAGTTTGTTCTTGGTGCTATGATCGGCAGGATGTGTTGCATTACATAACTCTAAGAGGAAATGTATTATCTTTTAATCAGATAACTGCCTGTGTTGGGTATTACTGATAGAAGAGAACATATTTCTATTTCTTCTCAACTTTATGAAACCATTTAGCGTCAGCATTGACATGTTTTGTTGAAATTTCTGTTGCCAATTCAAATCTCACATATAGAATGATCACTAGATAATTTTTTTATGACCTTTAGTTCGCACCACATTTTCTTAATGTATTAAGATGGCATGCTTTGCTTATTTGATTGTATATGCAGGATTTCTTCAAAAGGTTGGTCTCAGGCCAACCATGAAAATCTGTGCAATGTTAGATTTATCAAATGATTGACTTGTTATTGATCCTACTGTTTATAAGTTATACATTTTTTGGGGTGCTATTTATGGATGTAGTTGTATAGTGTAGCATCTGTCAGTAGAGGTTATTTATGATAGGGCATTATGCTGGTATCTGTTCTATGTTACTGATTCTACCTAATGGAAAAGGCCTTTGTTGTTATAGTAATTATTAGTTGTAGAATGTTGTTATAGTCTTTCAAATTTAAATATCAATTTGCTTCTGCTGCCATTTCCATTTTCTAACTGTATTGCAATGGCATGCTTTGTTTATTTGATTGTATATCCAAAGTTTTTTCAAAAGGTTGGTTTTAGCCTTTTAGGCCAGCCTTGAAAATAATAGGAAATATCAGACTCATCAAATGGTTGGATCTTTGTCATTGAGCTCACTGTTTTCAAGTTATAACTTTCTTTGGCACTATTTATAGGTCTAGTAGTATAGTGTCGAATCTGGAAGTAGAGGTGATTTATGATAGGGTATTATAATATAAAGGTGGTATTTGATCTACGTAACTGATTCCACCTAATGGAAAAAGCTTTTTGTTGTTATTGTAGTACTTTGTTGTACAGTATTGCACAGTCTTTTAAGTTCAAATATCAATTTGCATCTGTTACAATTTCAATTTTCTTACTGTATAAAGGCTGGTTTTAGGCAGCCTTGAAAATTTGTGCAATATTAGACTTATCAAATGATTGGATCTTCGCATTTATCCACTGTTTATAAGTTATAACTTTTTTGGCACTAATTATGGATGTAGTTGTATAGTGTGGAATCTGCCACAGTAGAGGTGATTTATTTTGGGATATCATGGGGGTATCTGTATTTGATCTATGTTGCTGATTCCACCTAATGTAAAAGACCTTTGTTATTATCGTAAGATTTTGTTGTAGAATGTTGTCCAGTCGTTCAAATATAAGTGTCAATTTGCTTCTGCTACCATTTCATTATATATGCAAATTGTTAATCTTCTGTCACAAATATTATTCCCTCTTTTGCAGCTTACTACCGTGGAGCCATGGGTATTTTGCTTGTATACGACGTTACTGATGAATCTTCTTTTAACAGTAATTTTCTCTTCCTCACTCTCTCTTGTGTTTCATGCTATTCCTCTTTCATCATTTCCACTCCTTAAATCCGTATTTACTTAAATATTAATGTCTTAGTAGAACACCCATTATATTCAGCCAATTCAATTCTTCAACAGTTTAACTGGACAATTTGGCTTGCGATGTGTTTTAAGTTCTTTTACAAAGACTTATTTTAAGTTTTTATTTCTTTTCTACATGGCAAGTAGTTTTATATCATCTTGTGTCCAGATATCAGGAATTGGATTCGTAACATTGAGCAGCATGCTTCTGACAATGTTAACAAGATACTGGTAGGCAACAAAGCTGATATGGATGAAAGCAAACGGGTATGTCATATATCATCCATACTTATACTCTTGCCATTTTTTGATGTGCTTATAGGCGTTGGGCACATATATAACTTTTTATGCTGTGCATGATATCCATCAATGTTCTATTTAGGCTGTGCCAACTTCTAAGGGTCAAGCACTTGCAGATGAATATGGTATCAAGTTTTTTGAGACTGTAAGTAGCTCTAAATGCTCATATTGAAATTGCATTCATAAACTGCTCATCAGCTAGTACTGAGATTTTACTTGTACAGAGTGCAAAAACAAATCTGAATGTCGAGGAGGTTTTCTTTTCAATAGCTCGGGACATCAAGCAAAGACTTGCAGACACTGACTCAAAATCTGAGGTTTTGTTTCGGACTTTTCTACTAGTTATCATGGATTGTCTCCTGACTTCTTTGTTTTGAATACTTTTTTGATTTCCTTCTAAATATTGAAATGCACGATTTCATGTTTAAAATTAGATCATCGAACTAAAATACCCTCTCCTGACTGAATTCTCTCATTAGTTCACCGCTAAGTTTTTCATTTCGTTCTTTGCAGCCCCAGACAATCAAGATTAACCAACCAGACCAGGGAGCAGGAGCTGCTCAGGCGGCCCAAAAATCTGCATGCTGTGGTTGAGGGCATACATTTGACTGAGAAATTTAATTTTGTCAGTGACTCTGTCATTAGTGCCTGTACGATTCATATTATTTTAACAGTTGCTACTCATTGGTGTGAATGGTAGATTTTCCCTGTGTTGGGAAATTAATTATGTCAATTTGTTGTTGCTTAAACTAACTTTCAGGAGCTTGGTCATGCACATCGCCTTTCTCAAAACCAAGAAGGCTCAAAGCATGAACCACAGACTGCACCTGGCTATTATGGTCATGGTGTTTGTTGTTAACACTTATGGTATTCTTAAATTTCTGAATATGTGTGAATATAGATCAAACCTATGTTGTTGTTAGACATCCACATCTTCATTCTTTAGTTTGAAGTTTCCAGAAAAATAGCTAAATACCTATTGATTTCAAAGACATGGCTAACATGTCGAAATGAGAAACTACAAGAATTCTATTTCAAACCTTTTATTTTTTTAAAGTCCCCACTTCATTCCTTCTAAACACGTAAACAAAACCATGAAGTATTCACTTTGATAGGCACTTTTAAGAGTGTTAGTATGCCTTGCATGAGCTCCTCATTTACATATACTCAATTATTCAAATCAAACATCTATAATAAATTAACTAGACTCCACTAATATTTTTTATTAATATGCTTAAAAATAATTTATTTTTAAATTATAATAATATTATTTTGAGATGATGAAAACCATCTCTTACATACTTTTCTTTTCATTCTATAAGAACATCTTCAATGATTATCTTTTAAGAAATCTATTTTGAGATTTATAGACTATTAAGTGGTCTCTATAAAGGGCCCATTTGTTTTAGCCTCATAAAATTAAAAATTTTCTTTGTATTTTTAAAATTGACTTTTTTTTATATTTCTAAAGGTATATTTATAAAGCCGTTTCAAAAAAATTACAAGTTTCTTATAATTGTTTTTCTAAATTGAAAGATTAATTTCTGATATTTTATGACATAAACATATATTATTGAAGATTAAAATACATTTGAAGCTGTGATTTTTTTTAAAAAGTTGTATCTTAACATTGATATTTTTAAAAAGAAAATAGCTTTAAAATAAAGTAATTATTTAAAATTTAAAATTTAATTATTTTAATAAAATAATGAAATATCTCGTTAAAGAATAATTATTCAAATTAATTTTTTATTTAACACTTTTATAAAAAAAATTTTAAAACAAGTTTTCTTAATGCTAAATTATGTAACATTATAAAAATTATATATATTTTTTAAAAATCAAAACAAACCGTTCTAATATCATGTCATATTTAAGCAACCATGTTCCATTTGCAAAAACATGTAATTCTTAGATTTTTTTTAATAAACATTTTTTGGAAAAAAATTACATGTAATTCTTAGATTTTTTTAATAATCATTTTTTGGAAAAAAATTACATGTAATTCTTAGATTTTTTTTAATAACCATTTTTCGAAAAAAAATTACAAAGAAAAATATATTTTCAACAAAATTATCTGGATAATCAAGTAGCTGCTCTAAGTGTAGGAGCCACCCTCCACTGCACTATAGTGTAATTGAAAGAACATTGACGCCACCCTCGTAGCATCTTAGTTGTAGGATTTTAGGATAGACATGGTGGATGGTGCCTTAGGGCAAATAAGTTTTTTTTTTTAATTTTTTGTTTCAATAATAATAAATATTTAATAATTATAAAAAATCAAAAAAATATACATTACTCTTTAATTATAAAACAAAATTATAAATGTTAAAAAAAAATATTTTAATCATCATCATCATCATCATCATCATCATCGTAACGACCATCAGTTTCAATAGATAGTGTGCTACAATATTACAATATGAATACAAGCTAAATTATGTATACTTTCCAACATATGCCCAATGCCTTATATGTTTTCCATGCTTCCGCACCTTCACTAGAGTTTTGTCTTTAGCGGTCAACGACACGAGGCAATGGACAATCAGGTTTCAACTTCACATAAACCTAATAATTCTTGTTGACAAAACTAAGTGCAATAAGCTTATGTCTACTCCCAGCCATTGATAGAGATACCACTAGTCGAAAGAAAATGATGTTACGGTTCTTGGACAACAAGACCAATATCACAATGTATCTAGAAACAATCGGCTAACCCATATCAAGAAGCGTCATCCATTTCTCACGACCCTGCACACCCAAGCTAACTACTCGCAACTAAATTCTAACTTCTGAGACTGTGTCATAGAACACACCTTAGAATACAAATAACAGTGGTGATAAACTTCAACATCTAAATGCGTACGAACCCA
Organism: Vicia villosa; assembly: GCF_029867415.1. NCBI lineage: Eukaryota > Viridiplantae > Streptophyta > Magnoliopsida > Fabales > Fabaceae > Vicia > Vicia villosa. The sequence goes on from NC_081185.1 coordinate 133,897,494, forward strand.
ATAACATGACTTTTCACCCCATACAAGTAATGCTTCTATAGCACGAAAACTACAATTTCAATCAGGATCTACATCAACAATGTTATCAATGTAAGAAAAAAAGGAAGCCGAGACAAGTAAATTTGTCTTGAAGACTTGCTAGACAATTGAATTCAATTTGGTTTTGCACATGATGTACATCACTCACATGGACCTTTTTACTCTTCTTATTTCATCTTTTTGGCTTGTAATTCACTAGTGGTGGACACATGGAAGTTATGGATGGATGCATTAGTTCTCGATTTTTTTCCATCATCCTCTGGCCAACTATATCCAATATAGTGATATAACTGTTCAACTATTCACATTCTCCCTCTAAATACAATTGTGTCCCACTATCTTCTTGAGTGACTTCATGCTCTTCAATATTTAATTTCTTCCAAAACACATGAATCGATTCTAACAGAACAGGCGCACCTTGTATTTGGAGACCTGCAAGTTGACACATACAAGGTAACCCATGTGTTGTTCAAATGAACCAACCACATGCATCTTTTTCAGAACCAACAAAATTTACGCTTTTTAACTCCTTTGCAACATGTTGTATACATTGTATTGAAAAGAATTCTTGCAATATGGAGTAAAATGGAGTGTTATATCGATGCTCAATGTTGGTAATCATGTTTTGAAATGATACTCTGATTGAACCTAGTTGCAACTTTGACATGATGTTCACAACATCCCCACTTCTGCATAAATCTCCTCGGCTAGTAGTCAACATGTTTTTTAGTCTCCAATGAGCATACTGAACTCTAAAATTGATAAATATAAAAAGAAGTTATAATTTGTTAATTAGTACTGGAATACAATCAAAGTCACAACGATGTACCTGTTTGTAGTCATGTTCCCCAAATGAGTGACTCTACTAGTCCATGCAGCAACAAAATTTTCTTTATAGGATGTAAACCATGTTCATGCACATACTAAATAAAGGAATATCAACACATACGACCTCAAAATGTTTCCAGTGTTCTACAAATTCAAACTCCCTATTCAAATACATGATTTTGGTCCATAGATCCTTAACATGCTCTTTCCTATTAGATTCAACACACTCCTTACACTTCATACTACATTTTTTTTAATCATGAAATAGACACAATAAAAGAGTTGAGGATTGTTAAGTGCCAAAATGTAGTTATTTTGTATATATGTTTTGTTGCACTTATCGATAGTTTTTGTTAATACCGTTGAATAATTCTCCATTTTGTGCATAAATACGTATACTTTATGAATAGATATATTTTCATACACTTTTATACTTTTAGATAGTTTTCTACTCTTTTTGTAGGTATTCTTGTGTATTTGGAGCATGAGCAATAAAGTGTCGAAGACACGACTTCAAACGCGCGATTTTGAGCGACGAAATCAATTCATTCGGTGGTTAAGGCTCAAAATGAGGATGATAAAAATCATAAATTTGACTGCCATTTATTCATTGTTAGATAGGAAATTGAATAAGCTTTCCAACGCTTCGAACCGGGCGCAAATCGGAGTTACGGTTCTCAAGTTACGTCATTTTTACTAAAAGCTGTTTTTTCAAGACAGCAGTTTGGGCGCGATGCACGCTCCTGCGCGCGACGCGCGCTGTACAGAACTCAAAATTGCATAAATAAAGGAAAAGTTACATTTTTTTGGGGAATGCAGTACTTGTTTGTTTTGTATGTACAATGAAAAATCAACACCAAATGAAACATGTCCAATAACTTCACTAAATTAGACTCAGCAGATGTTACATTTCATTCGATGGACCTCTCTTGCTCGTCTTGTATATAGATCTTGCCTTGTACACATGCGTAACACTTGTGAGAATTTATAGATATTTATCTCTCAAAGTAGAAACTATGTACTTGGGAGCCCTAATGTATTTTGTCATGTCATTGACAAACTATTTCATCATGTTATAAAAGGCCTATTATTTCTTGGCCATATAAACCTATAGCTGGTTTATGATTGTGAAATCCACACTTAACCATCACCTTCCAACTGATACCACTTTGTACAAATCTCAGCTTAAATGGACATTCAATTTCATGGCTCAATAATTTTAAAAAAAAACAAACCAACCTAAACCGCATTTGTATGATTTGGTTTGGTTTGATTTTATTATTCAAAATCAACCAAACTAAACCGAACCACAAACTTTTTTCTCTTACAATGCAAATGATTTTTTACATAAAAACCGTCCAAACCACACCGAAAACATTCCTACAAAACAATGTACACACGGATAGTCAACTAATTCTAAAATTTCAAATGCATAGGACAACAAATGTGAAATAAAAATATAACAATATAAAAAAAAATAGGAATACACCAATGTGTTATCCACTATCTTCTTTGGGCCCATAGGACTACAAATGGTCTCATAATTGAGAGTTTATCTGTACACTCATATAAGGTAAACAACAACACACCTGAAAATTCTAAAATATTTTTAGATATACATATTCAAAGGCACTTCAAATTTGGGATATTGGTTAATTCGGATATTCATATCCGAACTCACCCTCAACGAAAATTTAGGATATTAGTTAATTCAGATATGCATATGTGAAGTCATTTTTTTTCTCAAAAATGGATGACTTCGGATATGCATATGCAAAATCATCTTCTTTCTAAAAAAATGACTTCAAAGATACATATCCAAAATATAAAAGTATTTTAGAGTTTTTATCGAAGAATCAACGAGAAGCTATATGGATATATAGAGAATTTCTCCTCATAGTTTCGTTTGATAAAAATAAGTTAAAGTATAAAGACATAGAAGATAGTTCTTTTTAAGATAAACTAGAAAAATAATATATCAACACTACTTACAAACAATAGTGCCAAAGTCTCTATAAGTCTAGGGGATTTATCTCTAACTTATTTTGTTTAAACAAAATTTTATTATTCATATAAGATTTGTATTAATAACTATAAACTCACAAAATTACAAATTCATGTTGAGTTTGTAGTGTTAAAATATTAATATTAATGTAAGTGGACCAAAAAATTTGCATGCAAATAATTGAAACGCACCAATTAAACGGGAGATCCTAGCATAGTACTTGGAATCTTTGATATGTTTAAAATTTGTTGGCCACAATGAAGATGAAGGTGAACATCTCATGTGTGACACGTTGGAACCCATGAATCAATCAACGTGGACCTTTCTTTTTATATGAATTATAATAATTGTCTCTTAAAACCAAAAATCTAAACATGCATGCAAAAGAAAATACTGTTTAGATATGGTTCCACTATATTCTGAAATGTCTTTAGATATTATATTATGTTTTTCTTTTCACTTTTTCTAATTTTATTTAGCTGCACAAAACTAATTTTATTTAGCCGCGAAAAATTTATATTTGTCCTTTTCAATTTAATCAGAGGTCGTGAGTTTGAACCCAATAATTAATTATGATTCTCTTCGATTTAAAAAATAATTTTTACGGTTGTGCATAAAGGTGACCTATTTCTCCCTCATTATTTAAAGCACAATAATTAGGAGAAAACATATTTCGACAATCAATAGATTTTCATAGCATTTATCAATATTTTTTATTTTCTAACATTAGAAACAGTAAATTTTTTACAGAGAATGCAAAGAGTCATGTATAACAATGTTATATAATGCATATAACTTTTAAGATGACATCCATCCAAAATGGGACAACCATGCAACTTGTTACTCATTTGTATGTTATTTATGTACAATCTTGATTATATAGTAAAATGTATTTTTTCAAGAAAAAAAATATTTTAAAAATTTATCTTGCTATTTAATTGTTTATTTTTAATTAAAACCATATGAAAATGTAACCACTTTAAATTTTTTGAAGAGTTTAGTCATATACTCTAGTTCTATCAAACTCCGTGCATTAGTGTCTAAAGTTGCACTGTCTTATTGTGTGAAATGACTACATAGATCAATTAAGACGATGATGAAACTTTTATGTTATACTGGATTCTTTGATCTACTCACATGGAAAAAGTCTTGAATATGTTGGGTGTTTTTCTTTTCAGAAGTAAAATTGATTTTATCACTATTTTTATGATTTTATTGTTGTCATTGCCATGCATGCAGGGAACAAATATTGAACTGGACCCGCATTGAGTAAGATTCCAATGACAGCCAATGCATGAATTTGGTGGCTACAGTGTACGTACTGAGCCTCTCTTTATAAAATTATACCTTATCTTTTCCTTATTCATAGGATACACTTTTGATATTTGATTTGTATTTATTCTCATGTTTTGTAAATGTTGTATATAAATATAGATATACCATCGATCATACATAAACAAGATTCAAGAATTATTTAAAGTCATTTTTATTTTAGATCACTTTATGCTGTTAAAAATCTTCTTTAGATCCTCATGGCACTTTTAGTATCATCTTCATATACTATTGTCCTTTTTCCAACTACTTGCAAGAACCTTCTCAATATGGGATGGCAGTAATGAAATTTTACTATTAAAATCACATTTGATTAGTATTTTCTTAAAGCGATTGTATTCTTGCTACAACTTCTTGCAGTGAGATTCATGATGTTTTGAGTGATTAGGTTCTTAAATAACTAGTATGTCATATTGATTGTTTCCTAAGTGTAAAGAATGTAAGACAACAACGGAAATGGAGGAGAAATTAAATTGAAGATAAATGAAGATGGGTAATTTTGGAAAGAAAATTTCTTCACCCACCTCCTAACCTTCTTGCCCACCCCTGGTGAATTTACCACACTACCCCTTGTTTCGGAAGTTCATTTCCGGAAAGGTATTTTTTTTTGTAAAAAAAGGTGTTTTCGAAAATGTATCTCCGAAAACGTGTTTTTTTTAATATAAAATATTGATTTCGGAGATGCATCTCCGAAATAAAGTTACTTTTCAGAAAATGTGGTGTTTTCGGAAGTTCATCTCCGAACGCACCCCCTTTGAGGGAATTCGGAAATGAACCTCCGAATTTATGTCTGGACAGAAGAAAAATGAAAAACAACAACGATTCGCTTTATTTAATCGGGTGAAGATTACAACGATAATATTACTGAAAATTAAAGTTAAATATTGTTGAACACGGGTAGGTGGGGATGAGTCAACATTTTGATAACGTCGTCCGCCGATCTTTGAAGTTTCGCGTCCAACTCGATCGGGCCTTTCGAAGAAAATCGGTCGAACGTTGTCCACAAAACCGCTAAATCTTCGTCATTCTTGATCTCAAAAGGTGTGAACTTAATGCATCCCTCGTCGTTAAGCGATGGCGAGCGGTACTCGAGCTTGACAACCTTTCGATTCTCGGGATAGTGCAAAAGCGTGTTGAGCGACGGTATCAACTCCGCAAACGGCGTGTCGCGCGAGAAGCGAAATTGGAACGGCATCGGGTAGCCGGTTTCAAAGTACACGAATGCTAGGTGGGGGTAGGTTTGTGTCATTTGTGTTTTGTGGTGTGAAGATGATGAAGAAGAGTGTGTAGTATTTATAGACTTATTGAAGCATTGATGGCCCATCAAACCTTATCCTGCCTCAGGGGACTTTTCGGAAATGAACTTCTGAAAATAGGTGAATTCAATGGTCGGCTACCTCATCCATGCGTATGGGTGAATTCAACTTTTTCTTTTTTGCAAGTATACAAGCACATGGAAGGCCGTATGTCTTTCTAATGGTGCACCCACATAATGAACTATCCGTCCCCGTGGTCTCCGACCGCTTAGCTTCATGAAACAAAAAATTCAAACCCGTTCGAGATATGTTGTAAATCAATTGGGAGAATAGAATTTGGCCCTTATACCGGTGTTCCATAACCGTCTTGCTCCGACCGAACGATGTTTGAATTTCATTGTGTTGATTTTGGAGCATTTGGTTGACGGTGTCCTATCCCCGACACAAATCTCCCTTGCTATCACCCAACCACCTCTTGAAGACCGCATGTGCGGATTCAACTCGGTTAGTCGTGGTGCAACCAAGATGTCTAACCCGATTTGTCCAAGCGCACACGACTTTTTCTCTAACTTTGTCAAGAATGGTGGATTCGACGTAATGACAAAAAGTCTTAATGGAACCACACAAAGACCTAAAGTGTACCAATTTCTTGGTATACACCTCTTCGGAGTATGCATCCAAAATTTCCCTCCATGCGGCCATTATCCTATCAACCATAACACCGACTTTGACAACTTTACCATTTTCATCCGGCCTATCTTTTGTCCCAACCGCGGGTTTCAACTTGCTTCTCACGTTGCAAGTTATGTGATACCGGCAAAGTAAAGCGGTAGACGTCGGGAAGACGGTATCGACCGCATTCATCAAAGCATTGTCCCGATCGGTGACAATGACGTTTGGCATAACCTTTTGATCAACTAACAAAGACTTGCAAATTCCCAAGGCCCACGTAAAGTTGTCTTCTTTTTCACACTCCAAAAAAGCAAACCCCACCGAATAAGTCTTGTCCGTCGAGGTCACACCGACTATCTCTAGAAGCGGAAGCCTATATTTGTTTGTCTTGTACGTCGAATCCATGACTAGAACGGTTGGAAATGTGTTGAATAATTTGATACTTTCGGGATGAGTCCAAAAAATATCACGCACCGTAACTTTATCCTCGGAGGTTCGGAAGCTTGAAACATATTTGTTATCGCCTAGTAGTTTCAAAAGTTGTTGCATTTCCGACCGAGGGCCCATATTCAATACTTTGAGATTGTGCCGTTCATTGTAAACTTGCTTGATATTTGAAACGCTATCCGGATTCTTACGCTTCAAATCGGCAAGTATGTTGCGAGGCGCCACTTTGACTATCGTTAGGTACGATATCACATTCCTCTCTTCTCGGGACAAACGACACGCCATTGGATGTCCGTGTAACTTGACATCCAAGGCATGATTATGAATTCCACAAATTACGGTTAACCGCCACAAATCATCAACCCTCCGAGTAGCACGCAACTTAAACGGACACCCGCACTTTCTCGATCCCGTGTCCTCGTGTTTTAGCACCAGGTTTGATTGTACATAACTACCACCCCGTTCGCAATTCAAAACAACGAAAGCTTTCCGCCTACTATTTCCGTTGTCCGACCTTAAAATAACAATTCCAAATCCATGTTTGTTAGCTTCCTTCCGAACCCAATCAATCAATTGTTCGCGACTACCGAAGCTCCGATCATTTGTAAAATATTGCCGAACATCGACCGCATTGATCATAGGAGTAACGTCAATAACCGGATCATTATTAACGTTGACAATTTCCGGAACTAATACTCCATCGTCTCGCACAATGTTGTCCGGATGCACCATACCTAACAAATGAATAAATTAGCAAAATTGGCCAAAACTGTTTTTTTTAACTGCAAGGGCATATTTCGGAAGTTCATTTCCGAAATTTATTAGGTAATATATTTCGGAAATGAACTTCCGAACCATATCAGTTTCAGCATAAAATTTATCAATCAATGTAGTGAAATAGGGGATGAAATGAGTGATGTTTACCTGAAATTGTAGCTTTCTATGCTCCCTTCAACGTGATCAACGGTTTGAAACTTGATTTTAGGGCGAAAAATGGATGGAGATTGATTGGGTTTTGGAGAGGGTTTTGAGATGTTTTGGAGAAAAATGATGAAATAGTGAAGGAGGGAAATTTGTATATGCAGGAATATTTTCGGAAATGAACTTCCGAAAATATTCACGTTTTTAAATTTTTTTAACTTCGGAGATGCATCTCCGAAAACACCACTTTTTTGGTGTTTTCGGAGATTCATTTCCGAAATGTATGAAAATTCAAAAAAAAAAAACTTCGGAGATGCATCTCCGAAGCAGGGGCAGTTTTGGTTTTTTGCTAGGGGTGACCCCCATAGGGAGGTGGGTAAAGAAATTTTCTTTTGGAAAAGAGCGATGAACTCTAGAAAAAGTTTGTGTACTATCTTAAAAGTTTGGAAAGATATGAACACCTTATATTGACTAATGTTGACTCAGTGATACCAATTATGTTAATTAGGATACCCTTAAGCATAATTTATTTATTTTGTTTTTTTTTGGAAAATTTAACAGAAATGACCAAATGATATTTTCAAGAAATTTAAAAGAAAGTTTATTAACTAAGAGATCGAAATGAAACAATAAGTTAGGTTAAAGGACTGAAAATATAATTAACCCAAATAATTTATAAAACTTTTGATTATAATAATGTTTATGTTAGATAATAGATGGAAGGGAATCATGGAACGATACCCTCAGACCGACAACCTCATCTTTAAGAGCTTTCAGAGCCTAAGTATGAGCCTCGAGTTCGCGTTGAAGAGTTTTCTGATCCTCCTCCGTCTGACTGGTCATCTCAGTGATATCATCAGAGGCATCTTGACACCTTTTCTTCTCCACCTCAAAAGCATCCTCCAACCCAGTTTCTTGGATAACCTGACTAGAAGAAGAGTCGTGGATCTTCACCTCCTCTTGCAAGAAGTCAGCAAGCTTGACCTTCTCTTATAGTTCCTAGTGAAAAACGAAGCACCTCTATCCCATAGCTTCATACTTCACCTTCTAAGTGTCTCTTTCATTGGAGAGAACGCCACCAGCCAAAACATCTCCCCTGCCAACAACGATCATGGAGAACAAAGAAGAAGTCTGATATATATATAAATATTGTGGGAGATTTCAGAAATGAGCTCCATTTTATCCGCCTCAGAGAGGTTTTGGACGAAGGACAAGTCCCCCATTGATACAACAGTAGCTGCCTCCTTAGGAGTGGGAGCATTCGCAAGAAGAGAGTGATCGCCCCTATATTATCATTATAGGATATACGGGTCTGTAGACATAAGACTGTGGTGGAACAGAGCAAGAGTAATAGTCTGAGTAGGGGGCATCGCATCCTGGCCAATAGGATCATTTGTAATACCTTGAGAATTGGCAAGGTTGTATAACATCTGCAACTTATCCATGTTATCTGCAAAATACAATCACGCATGTAAAAACACCTATAGGACTCTGTACTCACTAAAAATCTCTTTCCTCTCCTCTCGGTTATTCACACTTAAAATGGCGTAAGTGGTAATCTATTTCTTCCTCACCTCGGAAGAACATACCTCGTTGAGGCCAAGCCCTTCTTCGTAACCAAACCCTTAAAACCAAGAATGCATATTTTTCTTCTCCGTTGCCTCATTAGGGGAAATGATACTTGGTTCGGTGCGACATAAAAGGATATGACCTTATAGAAGCGGGAAGATTCAACATGGTAGTAGCAGAAAATGAGGCGAGCCACTGACGTAAGGGGCTTCACCAACAAGAAGTGCCTCTGAAAGTTGCCCTAGTCCCTGGTGAAATGCTCAAACCAAGGATCGTCCGGGTGGATGCTAATGAGCCCTTGATCGCTGTAGTCATCCTGGAACTGCAAACCAGGTATAATATGTTGAAAAATAGCCTGAGTGAAGCCTACCAAAGCTTATGCTAAGCACACAACTAGAATACCCTCACATAAGCCCAAGACCTCGAATGACGCTAGGAAGGGGCAACCTTTAAATGCTTAGCACACAGTCATATCCCAGTAAACATGCACTCATAAGTGGGACCGTGTAGTCATTAAAAGAGCTGCATATACTCTTCTCTAGGCTTACTAGATGAACCAGTCAATCTTGAGGGTTGTTGACCACGATGCCATCGACCTCTATCGCTGCTTCAGTATTCAGAACTAATAGGGTGCCCGTCACCTCAGCATCCATCCAACCGTACTTGACTACATCGGACGGCTCCACCAGCGTCACCCCCTCATTCTCCCAGCATAAGAAGTATCACTCTCAGAATCACTTTCTAGTTTAACAATACTATCACTCATATTTGCTGGAAAACAAGAAATGCTGAAAGTAAAAGCTTGAGTTGAGAGGGTACATAGTGAATATTAGATTGAGGGAGCGTAGTAACGGAGAAAGACAAAGACTTTGTTCAAAGAAATACTAGCACTCTGATAAATGCTCTTAGGGATGAAGAGAGAAGGTGTGTACTAATAAAGTAAATGTGAATAAACTTGAATGTCAAGGATTGAGAAAAGTTTTTCGGCGCTAAAATCTTCCTATTTATAGGAGGTAGTTGAACGACCCATATTAGGGAAGGAGAGTAGTTACGAGATCAACTACTGAGTTACCCTTGGGAAAACACACAAACTCGAGTGAACTATAAGCCGCACCATTCCCTAACTTGTTATGTTTGCACACATGCCAAAAGAAGGAAAATTCCAATGATGGAAATGTATTAAATGCGTCTGTTCCCCATGATTTTTTCAACTGACTCCAAGCGTTTCAATTATAGTTCATATCAGACAACATCCAGGAGGCCGATCAAAATCACTAAAGGCTTCCCCGACTCTCTTAGTGCCCAACAAAGCTTTGGGGGCAACTGTTTTGTGTCGGCCAAAGGTCCAAATAGCTTAAGCCTAATTCATCTCAAATCTACTCTACTTGATCTCATGTATAAAGTCAGATCACACAGACAACAAGATATATTCTATGATCACTACTTTTTACTATACTCATATTAATCTTGAACTAACTTACGTGTTGTAGTATTAACCTTGCAGGTCCCCTATACCTGGTTCAAAAATCTCATTTCACCAACTACATTGAATTTTGATACGAGAAAGAATTTTTTTCCCCCTAGGGGAAGAGTTTAGTCGTATACTATATACTAAACTCCATGCATTTGTGCTATCGTTTGAACTTACTATATAAATCACGTGATCTGTAACTACTCACATGGCAAAAGTCTTGAATATGTTGAATGTTTTTCTTTTTGAGAAGTAAAATTGATTTTATCACTATTTTTATGATTTTTTATATATTGTTGCCACACATGCAGGGAACAAATATTGAACCGGACCCGCATCGAGTAAGACTCCATTGACAACCAATGCTTAAATTAGGTGGCTACAGTGTACTTCCCGAGCTTCTCTTTATAAAATTATACCTTATCCTTTCCTTATTCATAGGATACAGTTTGAGATTTTATTTGCATTTATTCTCATGTTTTGTAAATGTTGTATATTATAAATATAAATAAATGTAGATAAACAAGATTCAAGAATTATCTAAAGTCATATAAACAAGATTCATGAATTAATAAAGTCATATAAGAATTATCTAAATAATTAAATTTATATCTTTTTTCTTTTTTCTTTTGAATATTATGTTAATATTTCAATATAAGGGAGATGAATTGAATTGTTTTTTTAAACTCAAGTCTCACATTATATAGTTAAAAAAAACTTTAATCCTACTAAGTTGAAAAACTTTTTAGTCTCACATTATTTAGATTATAAATTTTGACTAGTTTATTTTATTATAATAAAAAAATCACTTGTTTCATCTAAATCACACCAAAAACTCTTTTTTTTTTTTTTCCGAATTTTTCCTTTGTCACTCTCATAACTCTGAGTCTTTCGAATTGTCGAAGTGCCAACTTTTCCCTTTTTCTTTCTACTCGTTGAATTTTCCGAGTTCTTTCTTAAATTCTCTTTTGAGAATTATGTTAATTTCTTCTCGTTGGAGTTGATAAATTATCAAGTATAATTTTTTTAGGATTCTATTTAGATAATTATTCAAATTTCTCTTTGTTTGAGAAATTATTTTGAGTGGTTAAATAACCATTATTGAATTCTTTTTGGAGAATTAATGGAATTTCTATTGGAATTTCTTTTTGGAGTGGTATTTATATCATATTTGAAAGGTTTTTGTACCTTCGCATTGCCTACTCCACTCTTCAACGGTGTTAAAAAATCATTGGAAAATAATCACAATCTTCCACTATTTTGATAAGTTTGATTACAAGTATTTTGGTTACAACGAACTATCAAAAAATAATTCCCTCTGTTAATTCAGATACTCAACTGCTAAAAAAAAACAAGATCTCTTAAAGATTTGGATCCAATAACCTCCCTATCCACAATAATTCCACTCCAAATTTTCGTATGTGGAAATCCATATAATTCCACCGATCTCTTGTTTAAGTGATTGCCATAGCCAAGTGTTGATTTTACAACTCCCAACTTTGTCTGTGAGCAACTTTCTCCAACACCACCAAAGATAAACTACTACCATCCCCGCCTTACGGACAATTGATACTAGATCTTGCAAATTCTTCATTGAAGTATAGTGGAAACTATATTCTTGATGAATAACAACAAACACCAAGCGATATTCAAGAAACGATACACGCACCTGTTTCGAACAATATACTTCACAGTAAAACATTAAATACCCTAATGTACAACTAGTCTCCCTCAACACTCAATCTTTAGAGATGGTGGTCCTCAATAAATGAACAAGATTAAAGATGAAGATGATAAACAATACCAAAATATCTCACAAATAATCTACAAACACAAGGTGTCAATCAAGTGTCTTAGATGTAAGTGAATGAAGAACACACTCATAAGGTTCTCTCAAGTTTCTAGATGAATGGGTATTGGCTTTGATTGTTATCAAGAAATTGATTAATCATGAACAACACATCAATATTAATTAACTCCCCATCTCTAATTCACTCAAACACAACAACAAATTTCACAAGAATAAGATGCAACAAAAAGGAATGAATTTGACATTAATTCATAATCAAGAAGTTGTAGAAGTGAAGAAGAGAAAGAATCATAGTGATGAGGATAAACACATTAAGAATAAAAGACAAATTCACTCTTTGTCACTTTGGGCTTTTCCATAGATTTCACTCACTTGTTACTTTCACCAAAGAAAAGCTATTTAAATCAAGGATGAAAAATAGGCCTTGAAACTTTGATTTAAATGAAGTGAAAAACTATGATTCAAATAAATTTGGGCAAAGATAAAATAAAGTTTCAGGATTTCAGTTGATTCAAATCAACTTTTTCACTTGATTCAAATCACATGAGGTTGTGATTCAAATCGTGTTCAATTT